>NC_139040.1:105833193-106433193 GCF_964662115.1 Mustela nivalis
ACTTGATGATCTCATCTAGTATTGTGATACAAACGCCATCTGTAGGTTGACACCTCCCAAATGTTTATCCCAGCTCAGAACTTTCTGGCAACCTTCAAACTTGGATATACAATGATATACTCACTCGCAGTCCATCAGATTTAACATGTTCAAAACCAAGCTGACTCACCCCCAGATCTGCTTCATCAGCCCCTCCTTTAACAGTGAGTGGTGACACCATGTTTTTATGTGTCCCAACCAAATGCTTGGGAGTCCAATTTTAGTCTCCCTTTTTCTCACACCCCATATTATTGGTCAGAAAATTATTCCAGGTCACAGCACATCATTACCACAGCATGTACAGACTGAATGACTAGAATAGACTTTGAAGCTCCTCTGTCTACTTTGGTCCTTGTTTTACCTGCAATCCATTTTGTTTGCTGGATGGCATTCTTAAAATATAAGTCAGATCACATCCCATGTCTGCTAAAAATCCTCCAAGGGCTTGCCAATCAGAGTCAAATGCAATCCTGCTGTTTTACACACCCATATACGGTCACCTTTCTTTTCCTTCATTTTTCCTCTGGCTTTGGACTGATTCTTCTTACCTTCTCTCCTTCTCCTGAAGCCACCATGGCCTCGAGACCTTTGCCCAGAACACATTTTCCTCCGATGTTCACATAATCTTTTCTTTCATTCTTTTTCTCAAATGGCATCCACTCAGTGGTATTTTCCCTGGCCATCCTAATTAAATACACAATGCCCCCTTCCCTTCTCCTGCTTTTTCCCCTTCCTTGCTTTGTTTTTCTCCATAGCACTTACTAGCTCCAAATTTACTTGCTTATTTTGTATAGTATGTCTCCCCTATATGGTTAAATACTTAAAAATATTTTTTTTATCTCTTCTGTGTATATCTGTATTGCCAGTGCCTGGACCAGTGCCTAGCCCTTGGTAGTTGCTCAATAAATACTTGTTGAAGAATCACTACATTTAATAAACAGTAGAGCCAGAATTTCATACAATTTTAGAGTCCTCTGTGAAATAAATAAAGATGTGATGTCTTGAATATATAATATTTATTTTGCTACTTGTTCCTCTGCTTGGCAATTCTGCAGTTATAATGACTTTATGACAAATTATCTATTTGAAGTTTTCAATATTATTAGTTCAGTTGTCCCTGCATAGGCGAGGCAAAGATAGGTTTACCAATTGCCCATGAGTGTCTTGCATACTTATTACAAAACAAAATGATAAAGGATCTAACATACTGTGATTTCCATGTTTAAGGATATAGTACCTGCAATATATAGGTGATAAGAAGCTTAATTTTCTGAATTCTTTATTTCTTCCCAAAGCAACTATAGATGTATGTGTATATATGCATATCATGAAGCATTATTAATGTAGTTATGAAAATATATGTGTCTTCATCCTTTTTGGTTAATCTTCTGGAAAAGAATCTTTTCTTCAGAGACAATAAAATACATCTTGGTGTGATCTGACAATTTTTGTGAAAGAAAAACACTGAATTTTATTTTTTAAAAAAATTATTTATTTGAGACAGAGAGAGAGATCACAAGTAGGCAGAGAGGCAGGCAGAGAGAGAAGGGGAAGCAGGCTCCCCGCTGAACAGGGAGCCTGATGTGGGGCTTGATCCCCGGACCCTGGAATCATGACCCGAACCGAAGGCAGACACTTTACCCCACTGAGCCACCGAGGTGCCCCAAACACTGAATTTTAAATCCATTGATTTTAGAGATAAGGTTCTTAATTTTTTCTCATTCATCCCACACCACACACACGTGTACACACACATGTACACACATGCACACACACCATATATCAGGACATGCAGTAGGATCTCACCATCAGGGAGGGTAGGAGTTACCTCTCACTGATTACTGACAGAAGACTAACTGTAACAGATGAACAGTCTGTTCTTTTGGTCTGCCTTACTCTGACCAGAGCTAAAGAGTTTAAACAGATCAAACCAGTCCCTGAAGATTCTCAAGGAGACTGGTCCAATGACAAAGGACCCAGTAATTGCTGAGTTAGTTTCAGATTTTATGGGCAACGTCTTTTCCCCACCCAAGAGGGTTGTTTTAAAGAACTAAGGATCAGGATATTTTATGTTTCCTGCCCCCTAATGGCAGACAAAGTGCCCCCATCCCCAGAGGCAGAATCTACCCAGAACTAATCATCCTGACCCCAAACCAAGGTATTAAGGGAGATCCAGTCCAATATGAGACTGTAGGAAGTGCAAAGGATAGTAAGGTTTCTTTGAACATAGCAATTAGGTTCTTCTTAGGTACACATTTGTGACTTAGAATTCAGCTACTGTCTCATGAATCTTAGTAGGAATTTGGTTATGCGTTTGTACATGTCATTTATGCTACATTTTAAGTGATATGTGTTGCCTCTTGAGAAGTCTCAATTTTATTAAGAAGGTCTACATAATTATAATCAGCACTTTTGTTAAACCCATGTTTTACTGGTCCTTAAACAGTGAAAACTGGACAAAGAAGGTTCAATTGAAGAAGAGAATCAATCTTAAGAAGTCCAGTGTGTTAAAAAAAAAAAAAAAAAGAGAGAGAGAGAGAGAGAAATCCTGTGTGTGATGGGGGCAACTGGTAGCTCAGTCAGTTAAGTGTCTGCCTTTGGCTCAGGTCATGATCCCAGGGTCATGAGATTGAGTCCCACATTGGGCTCCCTGCTTGGCATGGAGTCTGCTTCTCCCTCTGCCCCTTCCCCCTGCTTCTTTCTCATGTCATGCTCTCTCTCTCCCTTTCTCAAATAAAAAATAAATAAAATCTTTTAAAAAGGAAAAAAAAAGTCTAGTGTGTGATGAATGGAAAGAAAGTTATTTTAAGTTTTTCTATATATTCCTAATGATGTGAAATTGACATTACAGACATCACCTGTAATAACCCCTTAATATACATAATATAGTTTAAAGGTTTGTTTCCTCTATGACATTTTCCATTTTGTGTAGCATTTTCTAAATAATGCATTGGATTTCTTTATTATTTTAGCCTGAATTTGTTTTGTTGACATTTATATTCCTAAGGAACAATCGATATCTGTTTTATAAATAAATGTGTGCTTATGTATTTGTCATAAAACTATTAGATTCTGGAAGAACCTAAGGCAAACTCAATTAGCCATCAGTTGTAATTGTGCTTTACCTCAAGTGGTTTTTCTTTGCTTAGAGGATAGTCAGGGATGCTGTTGGCATTAAATGCAAAGGAAAACTGAAAACCAAACAAAAAGCTTTCTAGTTGACTGTCCACTGGGCATACTCTTTTCTCTCCTAAGAAACTATTTCTTTGTTAAAAATGTTCATTGGGGATGCTGATCTTCAGTTTCTTGTCTTCATAATGAAAAATGGTCAACATATCGGCAATGAATGTATTGTATTGATCCCTGGCAAGTGATATCCCTAAGGGTAGCCTATTGTATGCTATAAACAAAGGATTTTGAGTCCTATAGAATGCCACAACCTCTAGTTAGGTCAAGTCAATTTTCAGGGACAGTAGTGGGCGAAATCCAGCTAAGGCACATTACTGTTGTATACATGAAATATCCTTGTGGATCTCATTTTGGTTAATTTTGCTAGCATTTCTAAATGCTTTACCGTATATGCTGCTGACAAGGAGCAAATTTAATTATTTTGAATTTCAGCAGCCTTTCCTTCCTTAGCCTTAACTTTCTTGTTGAGGTGCTAATGAGCTGTGAAAAGGCCAACTGGAAGAGAAATAAGAGCTCCAGATAATCCATACTCTGATAAACTACTCCCATGATAATTGGCAGTTTATGGTTCTTCTGGGACAGTGGGAGAAATAAGCAGTGTTGGCCAAGTATGTGGAGCAACTTGTGTTAATAACATTGTAAAAGAAGTTTACAAGGCAATCGCAATCCTTTTAAACAAATGTCTTGTGTATACCTTCAGGCCTAGGCACAATTGGATTATCTGAAAAGCTTTATAGGTCAGATTGTGTTGTATTGCAGCATTTCTAAAACAAGAGATTCTAAACATACTTGTGACTCTTCACCTTCCAGCTCAAAGGAATTTCCTTTCCTTGATTTATAGTTTCCCCAGAACGAACACACATTTGGCCTTCTTTTTATGCTCATTTGCATAATTTGTAATCCATCCTCATGTTAAGGTTTTTAATTGCTGCCATATAATATTCAAGGTTTAATTCATTGTTTTAATTTCTGCATTTGAGGATAATTCTGTTCCCTTCCTAGTATATGAAATGAGGCCAATATATAAAAAATACTTTTTTATAGAATAAATAGAGATTTTGTAGAAAATTTCCAAGGGTTATACAAATCAAGAAAATGGTAACTGATTCACCTCGAGAGTATTTTTAAAGTGTAACAAAACATTCTTTTTAAGTATAGTATGTATTATTTCAGTATGTGAACAAAGGTATTTTATTCCTTTTGTTTCTTTCCTTTCCTGTTTTTAATAGTAGAGAAATCTGAAATATACCAATAGGCATGTTTTATTTTTTTATGTTTTAATTTTTCCTTTTTCAAATTTTTATTTAAATTCCAGTTACTTAACCTACAGTGTAGTATTATTTTCAGGGACAGAATTTAGTGTTTCATCACTCCCAGTGTTCATCACAAGTGTCCTCCTTAACTCCTACCACACATTTACTCCATCGTCTCCTCTCTCCTCCAGCAGCTTCGGTTTGTTCTCTATAGTTAAGAGTCTCTGTTCTGGTTTGTCTTTTATTTGCCCCCTATGTTCATAGGCATGTTTTGAATTTTGACATGCATCTGTTCAAATCAGGATTATCTATCAACAAAAAATTCCCAGTGATACAATTATTACATTTTTTATAGTATGCATGACTTTATGTGGTGACTAAAAAATTCAAGTAAATTTTAGGGCATTGGCTAATGAAGACCACAGTAGATTTTAAAAAAGTCTTTATATAAATAAGTTATCTATCAAGCATACTGAAATTGTATGCCAAAATCAATCCATGTAACACATGACATTAGTCACAGGAAGGTCTGGGGGAGAGAGATTGGATGAATCACAGAATTCTATCAATAGTTCTGGGGATGTATGAAAGGCTTGTAATTATTTCACTCACCTGAAATATGGCACACTAGTATATTTTGATTCTTAAATGCCATTTTACCATCTAGCTATCTCTGGGAAATGTTTATTCCCCTTAAGTTATTAAAAATGTCTGGCAACATAGTTGACATTACAGCTTCTGTGAGCCAGATCCTGAGTTCATCTCCCATCTCTGCTTTTTATTAACTGTGTGACCTTGTTCTAATCTCTATGAATCTGGTCTCCTTGCTTTAACATTTAGACACCATCCTTTGTGTTATAAGGTTAAATTAAGTAATAATGGGATGCTTACACCATACCTTAGAAATAGTAAACACTCAATGTATTATACTTATGTTGTAATTATAAATTCTCTACCCATTTAGAGAATGAAGAAACATTATAAATTAGAGCATAGTCTATTTCCAGAAGGAATATATTACAATGTCTCCTCATACGTTTTTTAAAGTTAAAATCAGAACAATTTTATTTATCTTCTTTATCCATTCGTCTGTTGAAGGGCATCTTGGCTCTTTACACAGTTTGGTGACTGTGGCCATTGCTACTATGAACATTGGGGTTGGGGTACAGATGGCCCTTCTTTTCACTACATCTGTATCTTTGGGGTAAATATCCAGTAGTACAATTGCAGGGTCAAAGGGTAGCTCTATTTTTAATTTCTTAAGGAATCTCCACACTGTTTTCCAAAGTGGATGCACCAACTTGCATTCCCACCAACAGTGTAAGAGTGTTCCCCTTTCTTCACATCCTCTCTAACACTTGTTGTTAACGGTCTTGTTGATTTTGGTCATTCTGATTGTGTAAGGTGATATCTCGTATCTCAGTGTGGTTTTGATTTGAATCTCCCTGATGGCTAGTGATGATGAACATTTTTTCATGTGTCTGTTAGCCATCTGTATGTCTTCTTTGGAGAAGTACCTGATCATGTCTTCTGCCCATTTTTTGATGTGATTATCTGTTTTGTGTGTGTTGAGTTTGAGGAAGTTCTTTATAGATCTTGGATATCAGCCCTTTTTCTATATTGTCATTTGTGAATATCTTTTCCCATTCCGTGGGTTGCCTCTTTGTTTTGTTGACTGTTTCCTTCGTTGTGCAGACGCTTTTGATCTTGATGAAGTCCCAAAAGTTCATTTTCACTTTTGTTTCCTTTGCCTTTGGAGACATGTCTTGAAAGAAGTTGCTGTGGCAGAAGTCGAAGAGGTTGCTGCCTATGTTCTCCTCTAGGATTTTGACAGATTCCTACCTCATGTTGAGGTCTTTTATCCATTCTGAGTGAAATAAGTCAAGCAGAGAGAGTCAATTATCATACAGTTTCACTTATTTGTGGAGCATAAGGAATAACATGGAGGACATTGGGAGAAGGAGAGAAGGGAGTTGGGGGAAATCAGAGGGGGAGACAAACCATGTGAGATTGTGGACCCTGAGAAGCAAACTGAGGTTTTGGAGGGGAGGAGAGTGGGGGGCTGGGTAAGCTTAGTGGTGGATATTAAGGAGGGCATGTATTGCATGGAGCACTGGGTGTGATGCATAAACAATGAATCTTGGAACACTGAAAAATTAAAATAAAGTTAAAAAAAGAAAAAATGTTATTTAAAAGAAAAAATTATTAATGTATAATATACAGGTTTTTGGATGATTTACTATAATATATGGCACTTGATATCCTCAGTGGCAAGTCAGAGATCTTCAATAGGATAGGTTGGTAGTGGGGCCCTCCCCTAGCTATTAGCACCATCAGTCTTGTGGATGCATTGCCATGCATGTGAACAGTTATGTGGGTTTATAGATGGTGTTATCTTAAGTAGTAGAATACTTACAATATTTTACAGTGAAATGGAAGTGTCCTAGAAATTATTTTTTACCACACAGAAGTGTTCCAGTTATCTTATGGCAAAACAGTTGAAAAAAGTTATGTGTTTTCTTTCTCAAAAAGACAAGTGTTCCAAATATGCTGAACATTTCCATGTTGGCAAGTGGCTCTGAGGACTGTTATTTCACAGACATCTCCAAAAGCAGGAAAAACACTTGATCTCTCCTTTCAAGGCAAAGTTCTGTACTCACAGTGATTAAGAAAGAAACTGCATTTTGTAAGAAAATCATGCTATGGAGAGAGCATTTTAAAAGAGGGCATTTGGCAATATTATCATCATAAGTTTGTCCTTACAAAAGCTTTCACAGGTACCTATAGAAACTTGAAGACAACATTTAATTTTTTAAAGAATATTATTAATAAAATGTTTCCTTGAGGTTTTGAATCCATATTATAAATGTAAAAATGTCTTCATTTGATGTTGAAGAAATTCTGACTTTGATGACAAAAGATTAAGTTTTTGTACCCAGATTTTTTTAAAGATTTTTTTTTTTAATTCATGAGAGAGAGAGAGGCAGAGGGAGAAGCAGGCTCCCCACCGAGCAGGGAGCCTGATGCAGGATTTGATCCTAGGACCCCAGGATCATGACCTGAGCTGAAGGTAGATACTTAGCCAACTGAGCCACCCAGGCACCCCAGATTTTTAATAATACCTGATGGATCGGGTGAAAAGTGAGTAGGGCAGCTAAGTTGAATCAGTCCTCAAAATTGGTTTTGAACACAAAGTGATTAAAAAAGTGGAATATGGGGGCGCCTGGATGGCTCAGTGGGTTAAAGTGTCTGCTTTTGGCTCGGGTCATGTTCCCAGGGTCCTGGAACATCCGTCATGTTCCCAGAGCCCCACATCCGTCTCTCTCTGCTCAGCAGGGAGCCTGCTTCCCTTCCTCTCTCTCCTTCTGCCTGTCTCTCTGCCTACCTGTGATCTCTGTCTGTCAAATAAATAAATAAAATCTTTTTTTTTTAAAAGTAGAATATACACTCATAAATACTACTTTGATAAAGATGAACAATTTATAAAATTGGAAAGCATGATTGTAAGGGATCAGGAAGTTTTTAGGAGCAGATATTTGGATTAGGACTTGACAGAGAATACAATTTAAAAAACTAATCATTGGGGTGCCTGGGTGGCTCAGTGGATTAAGCCGCTGCCTTCGGTTCAGGTCATGATCTCAGGGTCCTGGGATTGAGTCCCACATCGGGCTCTCTGCTCAGCAGGGAGCCTGCTTCCCTCTCTCTCTCTCTCTGCCTGCCTCTCCATCTACTTGTGATTTCTGTCTGTCAAATAAATAAATAAAATCTTTAAAAAAAAAACTAATCATGTACTATATGCTGGCTAACTGAATATAATAAAAAAAATGGTTTGATAGCCAATAAATAAATAAATAAATATTTTTGGGAAGTGTTTTTTTTTAATGTTTGTAGTAGATAAAGACAAGTAAGAAGGTGAAACATGCCAAATGTGTGATTTATAGGTGTCCAGAACCCTGAGACAGAGAATGGAAGGAAATATCTGAGTCCCTTACACGATAGGGTATGAGTTTGGGGTTTTATATTAAAAGTAAAATCACTGGTTGATTGCATACAAGAATAACATATTCACTGTAAATGTTGCAACTGTTCCCAAGTTGGGTTGAAGTAACCAAAAGGGAAGAGGGAATCAAATTGGAGAAGATGTGATTAATGTAGTTCTTGTGTTGTTTCAGGGCCTGGCCTCTCATCACTGGTGACATTTGGGGCCCAATTGTGTTTTGTTGGTGGAGGGGAGGTGTGAGTGGTGACTACCATACCTGAGCTGCTGCCAAGCAATACACTGTAGAATGCTTAGCCGAGTTCCTCATCTCGACCCACTAAATGCCCGAGCCGTCAGTAGCACCCTCCACTTCAGGAGCAACCATCAGAACTGTCTCCATATATTGTCAAATATTCCCAAGAGGGCAAAATATCTCCTGGTAGAAACCCAGTGTTTCAGGGTGATGCTACCAGGAATAAAAAAGAAGAGTGACCGTGAAGTCTATTGTAAAGGATGTTGCTCGCTGGACAGCTTTCAACCAAATTGCTGAAGGAAAAACAGGACATTGCTTAAATAATAAGAAAAGTTAAAAAAAAAAAAAAGAACTACACACAGGTCTTTATGAGTTGTGTTTTCTGTGTCAACCTCACTCAGCACTCTATTTTGCTTTCCTGATCAATTTTCCATTGCCTCATTTTATAATATATGCATAATACCCTTAAATCCTTTTTTTAAGTGTGTTTCAAGCATCAGAAGTGATTCCTCATAGGCTGTTAGCCCACCCTGACTTTGAGGCTTTTACTTCAAGATACGAGAAGAAATGTTAGTACAACAAGGGATAAAACCTTGTCAGAAGTTTCCACACTTTTTATTTCTGTCACTTGCCGTGAGCCCATATGCATACTTCTCAGTTCTCTGCACCTTAGATTAAAAGCTTTAATTGGCAACAGGACCCTGAAGTATAAACCTTGAAGCATGCTCACTCCTGTTTAGGAGCCAATGAGAAAATTGAAGAACTGCCCGTTGCGTTCAGCTGACTCTCTGCATGCACCTTCTAGTCCACCTGCACCAACTGGGTGGAAGACTGCTGGTCTTTGTTGCTTGCCTTGAGGCAGACAGCAGAATTTGCACCTGTTAATGAAATTTACCCGGATTTTTCCCAGGGCTTGACACCATTAGCATCTTCCTTGCAAATGCCAGACTTTAAAAGCCTTAAACAAAGGATCTTTCCCTGAAGACAATAGGGAGACAAATAGTACACTACTAAGGCAGCAGGTGCTATAAACCTGGTGTGCCCTTTCTTCTCTCTGCTGTGACATGGAAAGATGCAGTAACTCTGATCTAATTCCCTCAGGAAAAAAAATGACCTAATATTAATACAAAGTAAGATGGGAAATTGTTACCTGGCAGGTGCTAAGAGATTCATTATTTTATTCAACAAAAATCTTTTGTGTTCTACTATATGTCAGACCCAGGATAGTGAACAGAATAAACAAGGGTATATTCATGGAGCTTACTATGAGGGTTTTTCACCCTTTCAGAAACAAGGAAAGGAGACAAAAGTTTATAAAACAAATAAAGAAGAAAAAAGGAAATAAAAAAAAGAATTTATTGATACATCTGAAAGGTGATGGAATAATTCAAGAAGCTGGTGCACCTGAAGGTAGTGGAAATAACCATGGTGTCGGAGGGAAAATGACCTATTTAGCAAAACTGTGTTAGTTCAGTTGAATATTTTTTATAACCTAAATAAATCTATATAAAATCAAACCCCCTCTCTTTTTAACTGAAGTATAGTTGACATACAATGTTACATTAGTTTCAGATGTACAACAGAGTGATTTAACAACTCTATACATTATGCTTTGGTCACCATGGGTGTAGCTACCATTTTTCGCCATATAATGCTATTATGATACATTTGACTTGTACTCTCTGCGCTGTACCTTTCATCCCATGACTTCCTTGTTCTAAAACTGGAAGCCTGTATCTTGCAATCCCCTTCACCCATGTTACCCATTCCCCCAGGCCTCTCCCCTCTGGCAACCACCAATTTGTTCTTTTTTTTTTTCCAATTTATTGATTTTCAGAAAAACAGTATTCATTATTTTTTCACCACACCCAGTGCTCCATGCAATCCGTGCTCTCTATAATACCCACCACCTGGTAGCCCAACCTCCCACCCCCCCGCCACTTCAAACCCCTCAGATTGTTCTTCAGAGTCCATAGTCTCTCGTGATTCACCTCCCCTTCCAATTTACCCCAACTCCCTTCTCCTCTCTAACACCCCTTGTCCTCCATGCTATTTGTTATGCTCCACAAATAAGTGAAACCATATGATAATTGAGTCTCTCTGCTTGACTTATTTCACTCAGCATAATCTCTTCCAGTCCCATCCATGTTGCATGGATACATACAAAAGTTGGGTATTCATCCTTTCTGATGGAGGCATAATACTCCATTGTGTATATGGACCACATCTTCCTTATCCATTCGTCCGTTGAAGGGCATCTTGGTTCTTTCCATAGTTTGGCGACCGTGGCCATTGCTGCATTGGGGTACAGATGGCCCTTCTTTTCACGACATCTGTATCCTTGGGGTAAATACCCAGGAGTGCAATTGCAGGGTCATAGGGAAGCTCTATTTTTAATTTCTTGAGGAATCTCCACACTGTTCTCCAAAGAGGCTGCACCAACTTGCATTCCCACCAACAGTGTAAGAGGGTTCCCCTTTCTTCACATCCTCTCCAACACATGTTGTTTCCTGTTTTGTTAATTTTGGCCATTCTAACTGGTGTAAGGTGATATCTCAATGTGGTTTTAATTTGAATCTCCCTGAGGGCTAATGATGATGAACATTTTTTCATGGACCAGTGGAACAGAGTAGAGAGCCCAGATATGGGCCCTCAACTCTATGGTCAATTAATCTTCGACAAAACAGGAAAAAATATGCAGTGTAAAAAAGACAGTCTCTTCAATAAATGGTGCTGGGAAAACTGGACAGCTATATGAAGAAGAATGAAACTCGACCATTCTCTTACACCGTACACAAAGATAAACTCAAAATGGATAAAAGACCTCAACGTGAGACAGGAATCCATCAGAATCCTAGAGAGAAGAACATAGGCAGTAATCTCTTCGATATCAGCCACAGCAACTTCTTTCAAGATATGTCTCCAAAGGCAAAGGAAACAAAAGCGAAAATAAACTTTGGGGACTTCATCAAAATCAAAAATAAAATAAAATAAAATAAAATAAAATAAAATAAATCAAAAGCTTCTGCACAGCAAAGGAAACAGTCAAAAAAACAAAGAGGCAACCCACGGAATGGGAGAAGATATTTGCAAATGACAATACAGACAAAAGGTTAATATCCAGGATCTATAATGAACTCCTCAATCTTAACACACATGAAACAGGTAAACATATCAAAAAATGGGCAGAAGATATTAACAGACACTTCTCCAATCAAGACATACAAATGGCTATCAGACACATGCAAAAATGTTCATCAATCTGTTCTTTTTGAATTAGTCTTATTTTCTTGGGTAAATACCTAGTAGGGGAATTACTGCATCATATGATATTTCTATTTTTAATTTGTCAAGGACCATCCGTAGTGTTTTTCATAGTGTTTGCACCAATTTACATTCCCACCAACAGTGCCCAAGCATTCCTTTTCCTCCACGTCCTTGACAACACTTTTTTTTTTCTTTTTAATTCTAGCCATTCTGACCGGTGTAAGGTATTATCTCATTGTGGTTGCAATTTGCATTGCCCTGATGATGAGGGATGTTGAGTATCCTTTCATGTGTGTGTTGGCCACTTATATGTCCTTTTTGGAAAATATCTCTTTAGATCCTCTGTCCCTTTTTAAATTAGATTGTTTGTTGTTTTGGTGTTGAGTTGTATAGGGTTTTTATATAGTTTGGATATCACCACTTCCTCATATCAGGGAGATCATATGATAGTTGTCTTTCTCCGCTTGACTTATTTCGCTAAGCATGATATGCTCTAGTTCCATCCATGTTGTCGCAAATGGCAAATATCAACCCCTTGTCGGGTATAACATTTGCAGATATGTTCTCCTGTTCAGTAGGTTGACTTGTTTTTGTTTTTGTTTTGAGAAAAACCAAATGCAGAACACAGTTTATTTTTTAATAAATTTTATGTTCAGTTAGACACTGTATAGTACATAATTAGCTCTTAATGCAGTGTTCAGCTATTCACCAGTCAAGTATAACACCTAGAGCTCATCACAGCATGTGCCCTCCTCAAAACCCTGTTACCCTTTGTTGATGATATCCTTCACTGCGCAAAAGCTTTTTGTTTTGGTGTCATCCCAATAGTTTTGTTTGTTTGTTTGCTTGTTTCCCTTGCCTAGGGAGACCTATCTAGAAAAGTGTTGCTTACTTAAAAGAGGTTACTTACTGCCTTTGTTTTCTTCTAGGAGTTTTATGGTTTCACCTCTCACATTAGACAACCTTTCTTTTGTTGCTGTTACTTCTTCCTTATCTGTTCTGTGTTGCACTAAGAACAATAACACAATGGAAGCGATTTTATAAAGGTTGAATGGGAAGGGGTGATGCTGAATGTTAATAAAAAGTCTGTGTATACTATCTTTGAGCCTTACAATACTCTATGTTAATACTGTCATATCTCTTTGCAGGTGTGTACCAGGAATCTGAGGTTAAACTGCTTTGTCAAACACACACTACTTAAAAATTCCAGAGCCCCAGGAATTTGAACTCAGGTTTATCTTACTTCAAAGTGAGGCTGACTTGAAGTTCCCTGATGGCAGGCACTGGTTTTCTGTACCATGATGCCTTTGAGACATTGCTACATACAGGGCAGGGATGGAGCCAGGGAAGGCATTGAAATTTTGTTAGAAGACACTAGCTTGGACATGCAGTAGAGTGTGAAAGCAGCCGGCCAGGATCAGTTTGAGGCAGAGAGCTTGGCCAGAAAAGAGATAATCAAGTTCCAGATTCTGTGAAAAGAAATGATTCTGTGAAATGGAATGAGGTTCTTGATTCCATGAAAAGGCATGAGATTTAGTATGGGAAGCAAATAGATGATAGGAGATGGCAGAGTGCAGCCTGGGGGTCAAAATCAGTCTGCCACCTGTTTTTTTTTTTTTTTAAACAAATAAAGTTTTATTGGAACAACCCCAAGCTCATTCACTTATATATTATCTACAATTGCTTTTGTGCTACAGTCTACAATGATAGAGCTCAGTAGGTGCAACTGGATTGCAGTGGGATTCAGTACTGAAGATACTCATTATCTGGCCCTTTACAGAAAAATTTTAAGGTTTAAAAATCCTTGGATTATATAATAGGAAGAATAAGATTCTCCATTAAAATATTAAACAAAGAGGTTAGGACAGTATAAGTGTAGATAAGTTTGTAGATTTGGGGATTGTCTAATGTGATAACTTTACATTTAGTTACGTATATACTTGTTAAATAGTTAAGAATACTATAAATGATTATTTATGAAATAAAACAAAAATACATAACAACCAATTTTCTTTCATAGCTTACCATTATATGTGTTCAAGCAAACTATAAATTTTGGGGGGTACCATTTAAGTGTCAGTGTATTTGGTTAATAGTTTTCATTATATATATATGTGTGTGTGTATGTAATATATGTATATATTACACATATATAGGTAATAATGTGTTTTGTAATTATATATATACATTGAAACATATATATATTTATAACAGATATATACACACACACACACACACACACACACACACCCCACACACACAGCAGAGCATGCTAAGCACAATATAACACTTCTGCGAGACATTCTGTAATAGTGAAGAAAATCAGCTTAGCTGATCTTAAAAATGAAAGTCAAGGGATAGGAATTGTAGAAGGTTCAGGGTTCAAACGGTGGGTTTGGCACATGTCTTCCTTTAGAAAATATTGATATTACTTTACTTTTTGCTTGTCTTCTTCTATCTTATAAGGGAGTCTGCACCATCACCTGGGCTATATCACATTTCTGCCTTTTGTTGTTCCCTTCTTTGGTGTGATCTGTATGATATCAGTCTTTGTCTTACAAGCATTATTCTAAACTCTACATTTGATTCCTGACTCACTAACATTATGGGACCCAGGTATTATTTTTTTAGTGGTTTCAAACCATTGACTCTGAAATTGTGGAAGTGAAGAAAAGAAAAAAAATGCATAGATAATTTTTCAAGGCAAAATTTATTAACTGAACTATAAGCTGAATGGAATGGCTTTGACTATCTCTTATCAACTTTTCCTTTTAGCTTTCTTTAAATGGACTCATCTTATGTCCTTGGCATAAGACAACTTGTAATAAAGTTGCCATTGGAAATTGAAAGCCTTGGGGCACCTGGGTGGCTTAGTCGGTTAAGTATCTACCTTCAGCTCAGATCATGATCCCAGGGTCCTGGGATCAAGCCCTGCCTCAGGCTCCCTGCTCATCGGGAAGACTGCTTCTCCTTCTCCCTTTCTCACTCCTGTGTTCCCTCTCTCGCTGTGTCTCTTTCTGTAAAATAAATAAAAGCAAAAAATAAATAAATAAATAAATAAAAAAGGAAAGTGAAATCCTTCCCAAGTGACTAAGGAGATTTGAGTTAGAATATTAGTTCAATAACATTTTTTAGTGAACCTGAGCTATATCTTATCCTAATAATTTTATTATATATTTGTTTGTTTTTATTGAGATGTAATTATAGTATAACATCATATTAGTTTTAAGTGTACACCACCTGCATACAACATAATGATTCACAATATTGTAAAATGGCAACAGTAGTTTATTTAACACCTATCACTACACAGAATTACAGATAAATTATCAATATATATATATTATTTTACTTTTAAGATATCTTACTAAGATATTTTATGGAGATACTGTTTCATAGATTCTTTATTTTTTAATTTAATTTATTTAAATTCAATTCTTTAACATAGAGTGTATTATTAGTTTCAGAGATGGAGTTCAGTGATTGATCAGTTGCATATCACACCAGTGCTCATTACATCAAGTGCCCTTCTTAGTGCCTGTCGCCCAGTTATCCCATCCCCTTCCATCTCCCTGTTTCATAGATTTTGAACTTGTTTTCTTTATTTATAGAGATGTATCAAATTATGGTAAAGATAGGTGTTTGTAATCCAATCAAGTTAGTTTGAAATCACAGATGAGCAAATGAACAGTGTGAGCCTTGGCATATTCTTTAATTTTTCTGCTCCCACTTCCTCTTCCTGCTATGATCTGTCGTGCTGATTTGATGTGGTAAAAAAATGATATAGTGCACACTAAGTGCCTAGCAAATTGACTGACACTAAGTACCCAATAAATAATAACAGCTGTTGTTATTGATTTTATAGATGTTGTTGTTGTTGTGATTGTTATTTTAATATCGCCTTAACAGCAGACCATATTTTTTTTTTCTAAATCCTCATTAGGGCTTAACGTGGAACTGAATTTTAGACATAAGCAGTATTAAAAATCACCTATTTAATAGTGTGATTAGATTGAATGTCATTTACAGTGTTGCATGATGGATTAATTTCTCATAAATCACTTCTGTAGTCATTTTTTTATACTTTAAATAATACTCTGGTTTACATGTTATATCTCTGGGGAAACACAGTAGAAATGTCATGAGAATTTTTCCACATACTAATCCTGGTTCCTGTGAACTATTCTCCTGTTATTTAGTAAAAGAACCACTTGGCTATCCCTCTGTAATCCTTTAGCTTTTAAATAATCTTTCACTGAAGAATAAAAAGATTATAGACTGCACCAAAAAATTCACCATCCATGCATTGAATCGACTCTGTAAAAAGGTATGACACATTTAAAGGGGCTATGAGATAAAATTTTCAAATGTTCTTGAAGTGTTTATACATTCAAGAACAATAAAACTGTTTTTATCCACTTTAAAGTTGCATTTGGGGAAGTTGCCAAAATAGATCGGTTTCAACAGAAATATAAAACTACTCAGTAATAGATTGTGCCCTCTGGAAACGTCCCAGCTATTTTTCTAAGAGCTTTGTGGTTTGCTGGATTGCTGGTTTCACTACCTATATGTAGCCATTTGATGACTTATCTCAGTTTGAATAGCCAAAATCATGTTTCTAAAAATACACATAACTCATTCAACTGTGTTTCCTCATAAAAGGCATTTGCCATTTCAATGAACATTGGTCCCCAAATACAAGCATTGTGGAACATTTCTTGGAAACTAGAATGTGCTTAGCATTTTATATGCATCATGTCATATAATCTTTTTAACAGTCCTATGGAGGTATATTTTTATTTTCTTCGTTTTACAGATGGGGAACCTGAGATGCCTAGAGGTTAAATAACTTACTTACCCAAGATCAGACAAATAGTAAACTGGGTTTTAAAAAAAAGTTATGCATGGAGTAGTGACAAGGCTGTTGCTCTATATTTTATTATAGTAGTTTCTGTCACTGGAAATCAGTTTCCAGACATTTGTCTTAGACATTGCAGGATTCACATAGATTCATTTGTCTTCTCTCATTACTTCATTTTCTCCTCTCTACTCTTCCACCTTTATGCAATAGCACCATCTTCACCATCTTCAAGGAACATAGGTGACAAAATCTGCTAAGTTTTCACGTCAAAATGCAATCATTAAGGCTCTGAAGTCTGTGGGTAATGTTGAATAAATTTAATGTTCTTAATGTTGAAAACAACCAGAATTGTTTCATCCATCCATTGTTATGCCTCTCATCTGAATCATTATTTGCCCAATGTACTGCAGAGAAACATAAACTACTGTGATAAAGACAGAAATTAAAATAAGATTGAAGCTTTGGTGGGGGGAAATAGTTCCAGTTGATGATATTGGCATCTTCCTTCATAAAATGATTGGTACCTCTTCCTTATGCATAGATGTATGAAAAGCAAAGATCAAGTTTCCTCGAAAATTTTCTTTGATGCCATTATATGTATGAACTAGCCACAAGGTTAGGTGAAATATGAAATACTTTGGCAACGAATATGTATTTTGAGGAGCTGAAACCAAAAGTGTTAGCCTCTCTATGTATCTCTAAGTTCTCTCTTTGTTGGGGGAGGTCATTGAGAGGACATGACTGCCTGTTGACCCCTGAGCTGAACCATGGCAGTTGGAGGCCCTTTGTCCCCTCACATCCTCCCCTGACCTTGGAATGTGTATTCCACTTGCCTTCCCCACTTCTAGAGCCGCTCCAAGGATGCACCCTTGAGAAAGTGATTTAATGTTGAGCCCATCGGGACAGTATATGTGACTGAACATTGTTAGGGTCTCTGTATAAACAAGAATTGTATGTTAGTTCCCTTGCTTATTAAACTTGCCATCTATTAACCTGGAATGGCCTACATCTTTATTTGGTCCATCCCAGCCCTCCACATATAGGGATCAATTTTGGATTACACCTGGAAAGTTCTCAAGGAGCTTGGGAACCACCACTGTTAAAGGTGGATTTATAAAGAATGTGTTTCGTTCCATGGGTTCTACTGAAAATGTGCAAAGGTGAAATTCAAGTACATTTCTTCTGTCATGGGTTTTCCTATGCTGAAATTCTTGAACTGTTTCCAATTTTGTTTCATGAACTAGAGAAAATGATATTTTCATCTTGATCTAGAACATATATATCAACACATAGATATGTATATCTGAAATAAAAACTCACAAAACAATATTAATCCTTAATGTAAATGACATAGACATATTTGTTTTATTTAATTTTAAATAGAATATTCCTGGTCATGACCCATTAAATATTCCTTAGCATGCCCCACTAAAATGATTTCATGAATCACTGATAGATCATGACTAACAAATTTGAAAAATAGTGGTCTAAACAAAGAAAGAATTACTTCTTTCTTTTTTTGTCTAGCTGACAATTTTGACAATAATCATGTATAGATGTAGAATTGAATTTATGGATGTAAATAATGATTAATTGAGTTATTTGTGTTATTTTACACAGCCTATTCATGTTTGAATTTAGCTTTAATAAGGCTGTCTCTGCAAAGTTTTTGTTTTATGAACATCCTCAAACAAAACTTCTAAATTCAGAATTTATGAGTACTAGATATCATGTCCTTGACTATAAAGATTTGACTTTTAAAATTGTCTCTAAAATTTCAAGCCTCTGTAAATATCAGTAAATCATGAAGTGTTTATTTTATTTATTTTATTTCTATCGAAGTGTGGTTGGCATACAATATTATACTAGTTTCAGGTATACAACTGGTGATTTGACATTTATATAGATTATGAAATGATCACCATAATAAGTCTAGTTACCATCTGTCACCAGTGTTATATTACTGACTGTATTCCCTATACTGTACTTTACATCCCTGTGACTTATGCATTTTATAACTGCAAGTTTGGACCTCTTTGTCCTCTTCACCTATTTCACCCTCCTCCCCTCCCCACTGACCACCACCAGTTTGTTTTCTGTATTTATCAGTCTGTTTCTGTTTTGTTTTTTAGACTCCACATATAAGTGAAGTCATACAGTATTTGTCTTTCTCTGTTTGACTTATTTCACTTAGCATAATACCCTCTAGGTCCACCCGTGTTGTCACAAGTGGCAAGATTTCCTTCTCTTTTATGCCCGAGTGATATTCCATTGTGTATATATGCTACATCTTCTTTATCCACTTATCTGTTGATGGGAATGTTTACTTTTCTAATCCAAATCATACATTGGGAAAATGTAGTGTCGTGTTACTTGAGCCATAGTGTTGTTGACAGTTGATCATTTCAAAGAAGATAGTTTGAAATCAAAATCATTAATGATTTTTAGAACTTTTATGTAGGAGTTAGGTTGATGTTCAAGTTTCAGAAAGGTTTGATTTATTTGATGTTTACTCATAGAAGTTTTTTGGATCACTTTTTTTCCTATACTAATTTTCTGATTTTTCCAGTCTGACCAGTGACTTAAGGAGGTAATATTGGAGCAGGTTGTGTTTCATAATGGTTCTTATGTATATAAGAATCCAAAAATAATTACAGTTATCATGCACTTTATTGGGTTTTTGCACAAGGTCAGACATTCTGCTAAACACTTTATATACTCTTCTCCAATTTTTACCACATTCTTTTTAGGAAAGTGTAATTGCTCCTGTTCTGCATAGAAAGAAACTAAGGCTAATGATGGGGCTAAGTAACCATCCCAAGTTAACAAGACCTCAGGACAGAGTCAAGATTCAAACATTGACTGCCTCCCAGCCCCTGGGTTTTACACCCACATTCTACTGTGCATAGTAATAAAACACCTATCTCCTCTCACCTGTAACCCAGAGGAGTCAAAATATTCAGGATTGAATTGCACCTTTTTTTTTTTTAACGTACTCACAGGGCTGGCTGCATGATGTGCGGTACAGTGAAAAATGAAATATAGAACCCCTCGTTCAAAAAGCAGGAAGGAAAGAGCTGTTAAAATTAAAATATAAAGCTGTTTCCTTTATTCCATGGTCTTTCTTTCTTGACTTGCCCTTGTGTTTTTTATTTGCTGTTTAGCTTCAAACTGAATAAAGAAAATTAAAAGTTTAAAGTATTAGCACGAGTTTTACTGCTCATTGTTATATTGTGCAATTGCAGTTGTAAATGCAAATATAAGACCATGTAACTCATGCAGAATCACCAGCACTACACAATTTGTATTTTGTAGCTTATATGTGCCTATGTATTTCATTCTTAATGTGGAAATGCTGCACAACTAACTTAGCTGTTTTTATTCACTTCTTGACGGGTGCACATCCTACTAATATTGTCTACTTTCAGCATTCAGATGAGGGAGGATCAAAAGGACAAGAAACCATAGGTTGCACTTTCCCTTTCTTTCTCTGTCGTGAATTTTAGTCTAAATAGTTGGCTAATACGGGAAAGAAACATAAGTAAGGAAGGATTTCGAAGGGCTCTTTGGTTGTACGTGTTTTCTTGGAACTGTCTTCTTTCTACATTGGAGGCAAGTTCTGGTTCACACAGAAAGCACAAGTTCCTGGTGTTGTTAGTACCCTCACTCATTCGTAGACATGCTTACCTTGCAATTGCCTCTAGTGTTGCTTGATTCCCATATGTCATGTGTCTACCGGCATTCTCTGCCCATGGAACATCAGCAACACTATATGCAAATAGGGGTGAACACACATAGTGTACTTACTTCCTCTGCACACGTGCACACTTTGTCACCTTATTGATCTTCACTTATATTACCCACATTCAGAGATAAACTTATTAAGGATTTTAAGGTGGCAATGTCAAGAAGCAGATAAAACAAGTAAGGTGTCCTTCTGAGCCTTGGGTCACCATCACCACACAGCTTCTCAGATTGCATAACCATGAAGCTGATCCTGTTATATACATGTCCCAGGCTACCGTTTTGTGACTTTTCTCCTCTTAATGCTGACTTTGCTATTTATTACTAATAGTACTTAGGGGTGGAGAGAAGAAATACATCATGGAATCTGTTCAGATTCCTAAGACCTTCAGAAATTTGCCTTGACCTTGAGGTGGGCCTATGGGGATAGCTCTCTCAGGGTACTTATGTTCTGTGCAAGATAGTAGAGTTGGGTGATTTTGACTTAGGATGACTTATTTCTGCCTGTTCTCTACAAACAAATGAAGAGTACATCACTTGATGAAAATATTACACCACATGCTGCCATCTGTCTTTTAATCTTATTAAGTCCTTACTTAATAGTAGAAGAAATTTATAATAATAAAGCTTTCAAGTTGGAGCATTTATCAGAAGAGCACAGTTAGCTTGGTGCTGACAGCTCAGTGGGATAAGACCCAGTGTTGGGAGGGACTAGAAATTCAAAGCAGACATGTCAGAGGAAAGCCATCTAAAGGATGGATCTTTTCCTAGGCACGATCATGCAGTCTTCCAAGTAGCTTCTGGTTCTTCAACCCTGTATTTTGTTTCCTTTGCAGAACGCTGTTTGTTAAGGTGCAGTGTTTGCTTGCTCTCTTTGGGGGTGTACAGAAGATTCCTCTCTGAATATTTCTCCAATATCTTTGCTCTGCTTAACTGTATCATCAGTTTGTCTCTGTCCCTTACTTCACAGAAAACCCTCTCGAGTGCAGTCTTCCTTAGGGTTTTTGAAGCCCAGCCACTTACCATGAGTGTATTTAACCCAAAGAAAAATTCATGCATATTTTACTACTTGCTAAAATTCTGACCATTGACAATTTTCCTAATATTAAAGCAGCAGAGGTTGTCCCAAAAGTTCTCTCCTGTCACTTGGTAGTACTGCTTCCATAGTTTGGGAATCCCTTCTGACATACAGCCAGGTTTAGAGGTCAGTATTCCATCCTGGAAACTACCCTACCCTCTCCAGGTGATTCTTCCCAAGTCTCCATTACTTGGCTTGAGGGGAGAAGGTACAAATGTCCATAGTGCTCTACTTAGTCCACAGGAATCTTTTCTCATTAGTTTTCTCCATCAGTCTCCCTGCTTCTTCTACACCTTTGAGCTAGGTAGTGGACTGAGGGTGGTGGGAATGGAAAACCAGTCTCCTATTAGCAGTGCCTTCAGAGGTAGCCTGGATCTTCTCTTTAGAATCATGGCCACTTTGTCTCTGTTGTTCTCAGCTTCATGGTTTCTAATGAAACATGGAAGCAAATACTTCATATTTTACTTCTCCTAAGATGGTGTCTTGCTACTGAAACCATGGTCTTTTGGAAATAGAAGCTTAATTTATAGAAGTCATCAGACTGTTAGAAATTTCAGATGTGTGAATGAGGCATTTCTCTTTAAATTTTGCCTTCTTTTTCCACTGATTTTCATACTGATTACTTTGCTGCTCTTTAGATCTTCAGAAGTATTTCATTCCCATCTCTTGGGAAGACATGTTTCCTTTAATGCCATCGCAAAAATCTGTAATAATACCATAATGCCAATAATGTGTATATGTAAGGGAATGAAAATATGAAGTGAGGAGAGTTACATATGGATGAAAATTAGTAGTGTTTAAAATATAACATTAAGAGATGATGTATTAATTCATTCCTTATAATAATCCAGAAAAGCTTTAATAAAATATTAATTTGAAGTAGATTTCAACTGCCATTAAAGAATTGGGGTATGTATTTGTGAGACATTAAAATGCAGACTGGCTCTTGTATGTGCCTGCTGTTCATGTCTCTGATAATGCAAGTGGACATTTCTAGCATTTTAAATATTTCATTTGCTTGATTGTATAATGTATTAGAACAGTCTGCAGAGATACTAATTGTATAACACCCAATTTGTTTTATTGTTCAGCATTTGGAAGCTCCTGAAGACAAGTCATTTGGCCGTTCATTAATGGAGGCTGAAGTAAACCTGGACAGTTACCAAACAGCTTTAGAAGAAGTACTCTCATGGCTTCTTTCAGCTGAGGACACATTGCAAGCCCAAGGAGAGATTTCTAATGATGTAGAAGAAGTGAAAGAACAGTTTCATACTCATGAGGTAAAGCAAAATATTGATTTATGGAACAAAGCTCATGACTTGTCATAATGGCAAGTCTCTCTTGTTATCTCAATTACTCTATGAAATCCTTGTGTTTTGGTAATTCGGTTTTTATTTTGAGATGAAAACAAATAAGTATTTATGGGCATGGGATTCCATCAGCCAGCATTTGAAGTTCTGCCTTGAAGAATGACACTTGAAGTTGCTGAGATCTGATTTTTGCCAGTGACTTATGCCAGGTATATGAGAGCCTAGCTCACTTTTCTTGGGTCAAGGCAGTGCTAAGATATAACTTACACTCCAGAGTACCCGTGTGGTATCAGGCCAGGCCGTACTACGCATGATGGGAGACTTCCTGAAATGACATACTCATTTGCTTTCCGCCCCTTTCCTATCCTGTTTTCTGCTACTTGGGCTCTTTTGTGGGTCTCCCCAGGAGATTTGACTTAGTAAATCACTTCTGCTTCTCTGCAGAAGTTGACCTAAGTTAATAATTGCACTTAATTCATATTAAAAACAGTATTGGGGAGCACCTGGGTGACTCAGTGAGCTAAGCGGCTGCCTTCGGCTCAAGTCATGATCCCAGGGTCCTGGGATAGAGTCCCACATAAGGCTCCTTGTATAAGCGGGCAGCCTGCTTCTCCTCCCTTTGCCTGCCACTCTGCCTGCTTGTTCTCTCTCTCTGTCAAATAAATAAAATCTTTAAAAAAACAGTATTGGGTTTTGTTAAATTAAAAAAATGAAATCCTTTTACTGAGAATATAATTTAAATGGGCTACAAACTTAAAATTGCAAAAAAAAAAATAACATTCAAAACTGTAAGGATTGATCTAAAGTATCAACTTTTGTTACCTTCTTTCCCTGTCAGGGATTCATGATGGATTTAACATCCCATCAGGGACGGGTTGGTAATGTTCTACAACTGGGAAGTCAACTGATTGGAACAGGGAAATTATCAGAAGATGAAGAAAGCGAAGTACAAGAACAAATGAATCTCCTAAATTCAAGATGGGAATGCCTCAGGGTAGCTAGCATGGAAAAACAAAGCAAGTAAGTCTGTGTTTTTAATTCCTAAAAATAGCAAGTTTTGGAATTTTATTATTATTTAGATGCAGTATCTCATTTCAGTAGGGAGTCTCAGTTGGCTTCTCAGGCATATAGCTCTCTTTTTTAGGAATGTTTTGGTTGGATTTTTGTGTCCATTTCATTTTCTTTTTCACTTTTGTAATTAATGTGGAAATGTTGGGTAGAAAGACCATTATCTACAGAACTCTGCTTTAAAACTTGCCAAAACTGGTGTCATAGATAACATTTCTCCAAAAATTAAAATGTGACTCTGGAAGGCATGGAAGTATAAACGGGAAGCCATGCACATAAAATCACCTATTAGGTACAGTTGATAGGAAACTTCTCTTCTGAAGGAAAAGCTCTCAAAATATTAAATAGTTTCTCATATGTTTAAGGAAATCCTCTTGAAAAAAATGGTTTCTCATCCGTGTTCAGAAATCCTTATGCAACTACTGTATGGTTGTGAATTATCTTAAGAATATATATTGGCTTTATCAAAAAAGAATTTTTGAGACATTTCTGGAAATGGTGTGTTTCTTCTGAAGGTAACAAGTAGATCTCATCATTCTGGATGTGTTGCTTTGATTTATATTGTTAGGTGTGTGTATTCATGTAGAGCCTATCGAGACAAGATAGATTTATTTTTAAATGAAAAGAAATGAAGTGCCAACCGTGGATTTGAATACATTAAGCTAAAGGAATTGTCCAAGTGCCTTAAGTTTACTTAGCTATTATTTATGAAGATTAAAAGCTTTAAAATAGGACCAAAGAAACTCATTAGATATGCTGGGAAGATTGCTATTTCGGTACTAAATTATAACGTGACAATACAAGGGGGAAAACACATTTTTAAACTCATGTCTTTTGAAAGAAAAAATAAAGCCTATATAGGATAGAATTTTCACAAATATTGGTATTCTGAATCAGGAGATACTAGTCTATACATCCTGACATTTTCCCTGCTGTGTTCATTTTTATGATGGCAGCAAACCCTGGAAGTGAGAGTTTAGACCAGCTGTATTAGAATGCGCAAATCAGCCCTGTACCCATGCCCAAGGGTCGACTGATTCATTACACCCACATATCATCATAAATTATAAGATATAGAACCTCCTACTTGTGGTCACATCCCAAACTTCTTCAGGTTATAGCTTCTATTTTTACTAAGCTGTGCAACTTAAACAAAGCAACTTCAGACAAAATTTGCTTGTCTTTAAAATCCCACAGGGAAACCACTGTCATCTCCTTCCTATCTTCTCTTTTTCCATTCCCTTCTGCAGGCTAATTACAGCTGTTGTTCCTCAATCCCTGTTTTTAAATAAGACTGACAATATGGCATCAAGTGTCCGTACCAATTAGTTAATGAATTGCAGTTTGAGACTGAGTTACAATGAAAAGTGAATTCAACCTAAAATTAAAATTGCCAGTTTTTAATGTTTTAAAAAACAGTTTAATAAAAAATAAAAAAACCATCTTGAAGGGATATCTACCATTAGATGATAGATGACAGCATAGATACACATACATGGACAATAGGACACACAACCATATTTATACACATGCACACACACATGTGTATGTATATATACATACATACACACATGCATATATGTGTCTACATGTGTGTGTGCATGTAATTTCCTCACCCCCTTCCTGCTGAAGGATGGAAAAGCTAAAATGGCGGCATCAGTCCTTAGTTAAGCTTGACATCCAAAATGAGTTTGTCTTAAGGGAAGATATGGGTACTTTGGTTTTAAACACTTTGGTTTGTGTTTAAGCTTTTGGAATGATTATTAGAAAGGTAAGGGCATCCTCTTAGTTGGCATAGTTTTTGCTAAAACACAAATTTGAAAATGAGAAACTAATAGGGAGCCACTTGTTGCACATAGTCTTTTCTGGACAATTTGTTGAAATAACCATACACAAAGTATTGTTTCCCAAAGCAAATTCAGAAATCTTTTGTGAGTTTATAAAAGTAACTCTCTTCCATACCACTTTCACTAACTTTGTGTGTCCTCATGCATAAAACCTATTAAATTCTAAATGAGATAAGCCATTACACAAACTATGCTGGACCTGACTCTTAATAGATTTTTTTGGAGGAACCAAAGAGCTAATTATGACAATCAAATGTTGTCAGTATTTAAAAAAAATAATCATTTCATGCTTTTACAAATTGTTACCTGTTCACTTTCTATTATCACGACTATATTGATGACTAGCTTCATATGGGACATCACCTGCTGTTTCCAAAGCTATGTAGGAAGGCATGGTAAATTGCCAGTAAACAAAAATGGATCAGTCTACATTTTTTCATCTCCTTTGCATAAACAGAGTGTGGCTAGACCCCATCGGAAGCCATCATCTCTGCCTAAGCCTAGCTTTAGTGATGAGTGGAATGATAATTAAGGTTTAGGCATATGAGATATAACTGAAGCCATGCTAGAATTTATTTATTTTTTTAATCAGAGGGAGAGTGAGCACAAGCAGAAGGAGTGACAGGCAGAGGGACAAGCAGGCTCCCCACTGAGCAAGGAGCCCCATGTGGAACTCAATCCAGGACCTTAGGATCATGACCTGAGCCGAAGGCAGATGCTTAACCGGGAAAGCCACTCAGGCATCCTTCGTGCTAGAATTCTTAAGTTGCAATCTCATAGCAAAAGTAAATAAAAAAAAAAAAAACTAGCTGGGAATACAGATAAGCTTATAACTAAAATCTGTGACTATTTACATTTGACAATTATATATATTACCTACCAACATATCTGCCAGCAATAATAAAATCATATTTGATATATATGCATTGATATATATACACATCAATTCATTTATGTATATATATTAAATTAATATATATATATATTAAATAGGTATATTTATATATATGTGAAACTCTACACACACACATAAATATGTGCAAGTATTAATACACATTAATGGATTGCTTCAAGATATCAGATACATTTGCAGGCACTAGGGATATAGTATTTAGTCATAAGAGATTAAGTTGCAGATCTCCTGGAGCTATGGGGAGGTTGTCATAAAAAAGAACACAAGAGGAAGAAAGGAAGAAGAAGCATCTCTCTGTCACAGTACCTTTTAATTTCTTTAGAAAACTTATTCCTATCTGATATTAGCCTTTGTGATCCAAGAATATTATTTCCAGGGTGTTGCCATTTAACTTGGATTTGAATGACAAGAAAGAATGACCATTTGTAGGTGAGGAGAGTAACATTTCGGGCAGAAGGAACAGCCAATGCTAAGGCCCTAAAAGAGAAACAACTAGCTGGTTAGAGGAAGTGAAAGGTCAAGGTGAATGGGGAGTTGCATGTGGAAAGGTTACATGGCCAACGTATAAAATGGGATTAAAAGAAGGATAAAGGTCATCTCTTACATGGCAGTGTCCGTCAGGGTAAGAGATAACGGCTTTGGGTTCTAGCATAAATGCAAGAAAAAGCCATCAGAAGGTTTTTTTTTAAAGAGATATATTATTGATTGACTGATTGATTTGAGTGAGCACAAGTGGGAGTGGCAGAGGCAGAGGGAGAAAGACTCCAAAGCAGGCTCTGTACTGAGTGCAGAGCCCAACATGGGGCTCAGTCCCACCACCATGAGATCATGACCTGAGCTGAAACGAAGAGTTGGGCACTTAACCGACTGTGCCACCCAGGTGCCCTCCCACCAGAATGTTTTAAGTAGGGGGGAGACAGGCAAAAAATATCAAGAATGACACTAGAAGAAGAGAAGACAATTATAAGGTCAGTGCAGTGACCCAGATAAGAGATGCCAGGTCTTTAACATTGGAGTATATTCTGTTTTCTTAGCCCAAGAGTTAAATTTATAGACTATTCCTGTTCTATTTATTTCAGTTTCTTTTTTGCCTTTTTAACAATCAGGATCCTTTTGCCTTATAAATAGATTCCTTGCCTCATGCACATAGATGTTAGCTATACACAGGTTGCATCTGGGAAATACTATTTATCCCACAAACCATTAACAATTATCAAACAAAACAAGAAATTTAAACAATCTATATTGATGTAACAAAATGCTCCTATTTATACTTTACTCCACTTTGTCTCATGGATATGGTCTTACTTTCTTAAACATCTATTTATGTGAACTGGTAGCATACTTCCCCTCTGTGATTCTTAGTTACTGAATGATGCAACAGCAGCACTTCTGCTGTGTACCTGGCACACCTCAAAGAGATACTGGGTGAGATAGGGTATGAAAAAGTAGATTGTGAATGCAAAAGAATTATAAAATGCAAAGAACAATCACCATTGTAAATAAGATGGCTAGCCACTTGCTATTTAACTGTACCATTGTGGTTATACTTTGCCTAATATGTATTTTCACTCTTTTTTTAAAATTTATTTTTTATTTATTTCAGCATAACAGTATTCATTATTTTTGCACCACACCCAGTGCTCCATGCAATCTGCACCCTCTCTAATACCCACCACGTGGTACCCCAACCTCCCACCCCCCACCCTTTCAAAACCCTCAGATTGTTTTTCACTCTTTATCTCCATCTTGTTCTAATTCCTCATTCGTTTTTTTCCCCAAAGGATATGATTGAGGGTGCTTTCCCTGGGTGTGAGGGAACATGTTCAGGGTGATTGAAATTAGATTTGAAGTTGAAATTTTACAATTGAAACAGTTAGAAATATGCTTTATGTGGTGAAAATATAATAAATACTGTTTTTCTGAAAATAAATATAAATTGAAAAAATAAAAAAAAGAGATGTCAGTATGAATGGATAAAGATGTAATACACACACACACTAGAATATCACTCAGCCAGTAAAAGAATGAAATCTTGCCATTTGTAGTTATGTGGATGAAGATAGAGTATATACTGCTAAGTGAAATAAGTCTATCAGAGAAAGACAAATATCATATGATCTCACTCATATGTGGAATTTAAGAAATAAAACATATGAACATATGGGAAGGAGTGGAGAGGGAGAGAAGGAAATAAATCGTAAGAGACTCAATGACAGAGAACAAGTTGAGGGTTGATGGAGGGAGGTAGTTGGAGGATGGGCTAGATGGGTGATGGGTATTATGGAGGGCACTTCTTGTGATGAACACTGGGTGTTGTATGTCAGTGATGAATCACTGAATTCTACTACTGTAAACTAGCTAAAAAATTTTAAAAGTCAGTAAAAAATAACAAACACACAGAGGCTTCTCTCTCGTTTCTTCCTCTTTTTACTCCATTTCCATTTGATTCTTTTCTAATTTTTTTCTTTTTTTTTTCATTTAAAGATTTTATTTATTTATTTGACAGAGAGAGATTACAAGTAGGCAGAGAGGCAGGCAGAGAGAGAAGGAAGCAGGCTCCCCGCTGAGCAGAGAGCCCGATGCGGGACTCGATCCCAGGACCCTGAGATCATGACCTGAGCCAAAGGCAGTGGCTTAACCCACTGAGCCACCCAGGCGCCCTTTTCTAATTTTTTTCAACTACAATTCTGATACCCTCATAGATATGAATTGATGACAAAGCTAATATGGTAAAGAAGTTTGTAAAGATATCTCTAGCCACACACTACTTTGACACCAACATGCTGCTATTGGTCCATTAAAAATCTATACAACTAATGAATCGTTTAACACTACACCAAAAACTAATGATGTACTATATGTTGGCTAATTGAACATAATAATAAAAAAAAATCTTTAACAATGTTTATGAAATTGGAATGAAAGAACTAAGTGCCACTGATGCATAATTAATGAAAACAGGACACTGTCTCTTGACCTACTCAAGTTGGAAACCTTAAGGAGAGGAGGTGAAATAATTGTTGTTTTGATGCGTTTTATGCTGCAGAATACCCTTTGGGTGGTGGGAGGTGAGGGAGCGAGAAGAAAAAGACAAAACTTCCTACTGCGGAAGTGCAAGAAGGCAACTGGCACAGGGACAACAGAAAATCTTCTTCTCTATGAATAAACTCATTAATTTGATTGAAAAATGCAACCTGCAGAGAAAAAAAGAGATTTACTGACATTTCTACAAGGACTCATGAAGATAAGCACAGCAAGTTCCATCAACTTCTCTGATAATTGTGGTTAGGACATGCAGGGGGAAAGTAAAGTCTTTGTGATGGTGGGGGAAGAAAATGAAAGTGAGTCAGGAAGGAGGCCATGGGAAGTTCTGTTCTGGTTTCCATCAGCAGGAGGAGAGATATGAATAGTATCTGGGTAACAATACCAGCCATAACATGGCAAATCATTGTGAATCACCATCCACACTTTGGCGAGAAAAATATGTCTAAAAAATCTGGTTCATCTTTTTTCTCCACATGTCTGTTCCAGTCTTGAAATGAGATGACATACATGAGTGATGAATAAAGTGAAGGAGATGCTGAATAAATGGTGGGTGGGTTTTCTTCCAAGTGAAGGAGCTAACGTATGGCATATATGAATATATAAATGAATGAATGACTATTGAACTAATTTGGTCAGGTATTCCAATCCAACAAAGGAATTTGTTGCAAAGACTGTTTTAACAACGTATAATCTCAAATCCCTACATGTGATTTTATATCACTATTTTGTTAATTCATTTTTAAATTCTTCTAGTGATGTTAAAATGAGAATTTCTTAGAGATCCAGGTGGTTCAAGGACCAACAGGACCAACATTACCTGAGAGCTTATTAAAAATGCAGAATCTCTATCCTCCCTCTGGTCTACAGAATCAGAATCTGCAATTTAGCCAGATTGCAAGTGATTCCTAAGCCCATTACAGTTTGAGCAGCACTGATCTATTTGATACAATTGCAAAATAGTATAAACCCGTACTCCTTCTTTGTAGACCACTGCTTTTAATATTTCTTGTTCCAGTTTTCCTATTAACTGAGGGGCCAAACATTTTAACTGCTTTCTTAGACGCTCCAAAAATGGTGCTGGGTGATGTCTCACTTAATCCTCAAATGTTGATATTATCTCATAGGGGTGACTAATGGAATTGCAAGATTCTCATGAAAGAATGTACAATGAGGAGACAATGTGAGAGTACTGACAATTAATTTCTGGCCTAATAAGCAGCGATAATTAACAAATGAATATAACTGGCTGTCACAATTCTTTCTGTAAATGATGTGCAGTTAAAATGTGGAGAGTCCTTGTTCAAATAATAAAAAGTATATGACTTTTACAGTTTAAATTACAAATAGGAAAGCCCAATTTCTAGAATTGATAGAAATAAGAGTAGAGAGTAGGATTTTTTGGAGTGATGCTTTTTCACAAAGATAAACAATGATAATTAGAAAACAAAGTTTAATTATCCATTCATCTCTCTCACCAACAATTCTTATCTATTATATCCCCAGCAGGTTCTGGATACTGGGGAAGTATCAGTGACCAAAGCAGACTAACTCTCTCTATTATGAAGCTTGCATTCTTAGTGGGAGGACACGGTTACAAAATATTTATAACATATCAGATGGTGATAAATGATAAAGGGAACAGAGGCAGGGGGTAGATTTGGAGAGGAAACAGGATGTGTGTGTGTGTGTGTGTGTGTGTGTGTGTGTGTGTGTGTGTGATGGTATGGAGGTAGTCTGTGAGGGAAGGCCTTTCTGATGAGGTAATGTTTAAGGAAAGCCCTGAATGAAGGGAGGGAATAAGCCATGCAGGTATCTGGGACAAAAGCAAACAAATGGAAAAGTCTGGAGGCAGGGGCATGCTGGGCATGTTTCAGAAACAGTGTGCTGGAGTTGACAAAGAGAAGAATGATGTCATTGTGATTTAGGACCAAAAAATGGTTCAAATTACATTAATAAGACTTTTTCAACAGGAACAGATTTTATGGCAATTGACATTTTTATCATCTTAATTCTGATATTTCTGATTGGGAAAGTGTTCATGTTTTTGTATTATACCTCATGTTTGATGGATAATTAAATGGTACCAATTATTCATTCAAGAAATATTTATCATGTGTCTAGTATATGCTAGGCTCTATGCCAGATGTTAGATAGTGACATAATTTTTGAATTTGAGAGTAGGCTTCTCTTGCCATATAAATGAATGTGATCTCTGAATGTCAACATTCCCCAATCCTACTAGGAATAATTTAAACTATCTTCCAATCATTGTATTTAATAGTAGTTCTTGGTTTGTGATGACATGTGTGTTTCTTCATCCACTTTGTGAGTATTTAATCAGGAAGATTGAATTGAGGTTTGCCATAATGTATTTGCCACAAAAATCTTTTGCATCCAGCCATGAAGCTTCTTTATTATGTTACAGTGACTCTTGAATTTATGCTTTCAAAATGCAAATGAATTTGCTTGCATTTTGAACTTTAATCTTGCTCTGGATAGTTGAAGAATATCAATAATTAAACTGCTGTTGAGTTATATGGATGGAGGAATAAAATACATCAGGATTTTGAAAACAATAGGGCATTTTTGTTGTACAGAATTCTTTTAAAACACAACACTATTTCTCAAATTCCATTCAGTGAACAAATGAATACAAATATACATTCAATTTTGAAGGAGGGTTGAAATTTTATTTTTATTTCTGGTTGTTGGAAGAGGAACTTGGCAGGTGAATTCTTTCAGAAATACTTATTGTTAGGTTATAGACTAAAAACTGTGGCCTCCAAAATCAGGTTGCAGGGGGTAATATAGTAGTAACTTTCAGAATTAGTGGAAAATTTTGAAAAATGTGCATGTCCTGTTCTCCTTACTTTCTCTTCTGGCCCAAGATAGATGTCAACATACGGGAAATGGCAGATGGTGGTGGTGGAGGAAGGGGGGTAAAGGTGGTAGGAAATAGGAAATAATGATGGTGAAAGTTGTATACATCCGGGGTCATTGTTTTTATTGGATTCTCAGTTTTAAACCATCTATATCATAAGGCATTAATTGAGCTTTGATAAATGTCCCAAACCCTGAGAGTTGAAAACTACTAATGTGCCCCCTATGGCCCATTCATTACTGCCATACTAAAAAAGCCGTTACGTATATTTTTGTACATGCATTACTGAAACTTCACTTTTTTAAAAAAAATCAATATTGCTTTACAATTTTAAAACAATGTGGGATTTTCGGTTTGTTATGCTTTGCCTCAAATGTATCATATTTTCTGAGCCTTAGGTTTAATGAAACATTGTAAATATTTATAGTATCTGGTCATTTATTTTACCTTGTCACCATATGTTTGAGGGAAACTAGCTCTCGCTGTATTGTGGTTTCTAGCATTAATGAAAACCTTATGCTAAGAGCATTGGTCTCAATAGTAACAACTATACTTTTCATTTTGGTGCGAACAGAGAAAAAAATTATCCATTAATGACAATCTCTGTAAGATCCCACGAAATGACCTTTTTTCCCTTCTATTTTTACGTCCTGATAATCACTGATAAAAATGAAATGAGGAGTAGATGTAAAAGTCATCTCTAAAAAAATCACATTCATATAGTCAGTATGGCATGATGGTGAAGTAGACCCCAGGGCCAAACTAATGGATTTCTACTTTCCCACCATCCCTCACTTACCCCTTCACCCATGTGTAACTTTGTGTCCTCATCTGTAAACTGTGGCTAAGATGAGTTCCTGCTTCATTAGGATTAATTATAGCAATAGTTCTGTTGTCTGGCACATGATAAATATAATTTGTTATTCATACATAAAATTATATTTAAATGTCCCAAATTGTGTAAGGTTGGAACTACTATTTTAGTAGGTAATTTACCACATATATAGTACTTTTCATTAATAAATAATTCAGGGAAGACATTTTTATGTGTCCTAGACCTGTCTCCATGTCATCCTCTCGGCTCTGCTTCACGTTAATCCTGATAGTCATGCTGCCTTGGCTCAGCTACCCAAACGTTTGCTACTTGCGAACACCCCAGGGCTGAAGTAAAAGTTATGCCTGAGTCCTGAAAACCAACACAATCATTTTCACCCCTGGTTGTTCATTGGAATCACCTGGCTAGACATAAATTCCACTAATTCACATTTCTGTGATAGTTTTAATAAAAACCTGATGTGTAGACGTTACCTTCATTGATCACTTTTGTAATAGATTAAATGAAACAAGAACCCGTACAAGAGGGTTAAAATAACTACATATTTAAGTATTCACCAGCATTCCCAGAGCATCTAGTTGTACATAAACAATTCTTAAGCCAACATCAAAACTATGTAATCTAGTCACGACACCGATTTGGCTGAGATTTTCAGGCTAACTGTTGGAAAAAGTAAATAAATTAATTTTTTTTTTATCAGTGTGATTTTAGTTACTAAATGACCTGCATTTGGAAGTAAAAAGTGCATTCAAAATTAGTTTCTCTAGTTTATACTGGCAGCCCTCCCTTAAATCAAATATATAGGTTTTATTGACAACTTAAATCATGTGATTGTATTTTGCATGTATAACATGCTAATTGAACATCACTGGGGATTCTTTTGTAATCTATAAATTCACATTAATATTTCACCTCTTTTCATTTGTTGTGTTTCTTATTGGAGAATTACATATAAGCAAGTAATTATGAAGTCTAGGAAATGAGGCCTGAGAACCGATCTTAATAATTTTTCATTGTAAGTCCCTAGCATTTGTGAAGTCTGTACTTTTACACATTTATTAGTATAGCATCTAGCATATGATTATGTTTTTATAAGTATTTTTATACATATTATAATGTATTTCCATAAAGCTCAAGAAACACAATTTAGGCTATCAAATACAGGCTGAAATTAATGAAAACATGTACCATTTTGACATTTATAAATTTGTGTAGAAAACCAGAATTTCGGAAAATGCTATTCATATTTATTGCTAAATTCCTTAACTCAGGATATCTGTCCTTATAAATATTGTGTGACATAATAAAATGTTATGGATAAAGACTGACAAGTAAGCAATCCTTCCTCTTGTCAATCTCGTTGTCTGTTGGTTTAGACCGATGCTGTCCAATCTTGCAGTCACTAGCTGCATGCATGTAAATTTATTATAATTACGTATGGGTAAAAATCCAGTTTTTCATTTACACTAGCCGTATTCCAAGTACACAGTAGCCCCACATGGCAAGTGGCTATTGTATTGGATAATGCAGATATATAATATTTACATCATTGTAAAGATCTATTAGACAGTGCTGGTTAGAGGACCTCTGTAAAGCAGACTCTGTGTTTGCAATGATTTCCTTCATGTTCATAGAGACATGTTCCCACAGCAGGGTATGAGGTGAGAGGTAGATTATCAGTAAAATTATTGGAATTATTTGGAAAATGGTATTCCCTCAGATGCTTTTTACTGCAGCTAACAGCCCGAATCCAAGTAGCTTATACCATCGCTTCTTAAAGCATGTTCCTTGGACCAACAGCATTGGCACGCCCTGGGCATTTGTTAAGCCCCTCCCCAGACAGATTGTAGGACATATTCTCCACATGATTTATATGCATATTAGAGTTTGGGAAGCACTGGTTAAAACCATAAGGATGTCTTTATCTCGTATTACGATACAACCCCGTGTGAGATAGCTATAGGTTAAGTCTATGAGCCTGTGGTGCCATCAAAATCCCAGGTTCTTTCATTTTTTTTATTGGAATCTAATAATCATGTTATATGAGTTTCAGGTATAGATTAAATGATTCAACAATTCTCTACATTTCTCAATGCTCATCACTTAATCATTTATGATTAAATGATTCCTCACCTATTTCAACCACCCCCTCACCCAACACCTCTGGAAGCCAGTGGATTTGATTTCTGTATTTAAGAGTCTGGTTTTTGTTTGTCTCTCTTTTTTTTCCCTTTGTTCATTTTTTGTGTGTCTTAAGTCAACATATGGCTGAAATCACGTGGTATTTGTCTTTCTCTGACGGGCTTATTTCATTTAGTACCATACCCTCTAGGTCCTTTGAATTCATTGGTTTTGCAAGCTTCCCTCTGTCTTCAGCCAGTTGTACAGTTGGAACTTGGCTGCAGCATTTCCCAGTGTCATATCCTGACATGCTTCTGGCTCTGCATTTTGTCAGGACTGTCTCCTGTCTAGCACTCGCTTATTCCACTTCTGCTGTTCTCCTCTCTCTGCTGCCAATCATGGATTTATGCTTCCCTTTCCTTTGGCTTTTACAGCCCCTTCGAAGTGACCACTTGAAAACCATAAAATGAAACCAAGAAAAATGCAAATTCTTCTCTTGCCTACGGATGATAGATTTTTCTTTTATGAATTTGACAAATTTTCCTAATTGATTTGCATCTTTGAAATGTTGGTTGGAAATATAGAATTTGTTTCTTTCATTTCAACAGTGTTTTTATTGTATTTTATTTTAAAGATTTTATTTATTTATTTTTTAAATTAAATTTATTTCTCTTCAGCATAACAATATTCATTATTTTAGCACCACACCCAGTGCTCCATGCAATCTGTGCCCTCTATAATACCCACCACTTGGTACCCCAACCTCCCACCCCCCCGCCATGTCAAAACCCTCAGATTGTTTTTCAGAGTCAGATTTTATTTATTTGTGAGAGAGAGAGCGTGCATGGGAGGGAGCGCACAGAAGGAAAGTGAGAGGAAGAAGCAGACTCCCTGCTGAGCAGGGAGCCTGATGCGGATGCAGGGCTCTATCCCAGGACCCTGGAATCAGGACCTGAACTGAAGGCAGACACTTAACCGACTAAGCCACTCAGGCACACCTCAATAATATTTTAAATTGAACATTCTCAAAGTGTCATTTTCATGGAATGAAAACTCATATATCGGCAACTTCGTATGACCCAACTGAATACACCCTCTGATCCTTAAAGAAAGAAGATAAGTCAAAGTTAAGAGCATGGATTTGGGTGACAAATAGTTGAGCATTTAGATACTGTCTTAAGTTGTCACTGAGATACCTTAGGCAAATTCTTTAAACTTCCCCAAATCCATTGTCCTCAAAAATAAAGTAACAGTGGTATTATTTACATGAATAGTAATAATGAAGACCAAATGTAATTATTTGGTGTTTTTCAAACACAAGTCAATCATATTCCACCTTCACAACTCCTTCCATGTCTGCATTTTTTACCATTACATATTTAATACTTTTAGTTAAAAGAATTATTTTTACTTAACCTCATCCTAAGCTGTGTGATTTTATATATGCATTAAAATCATATGTAGACTTACTATGTGTGTGTGTGTGTGTGTGTGTGTGTGTGTGTGTACAAACATACACATATACATATTGCATGGCCATATAGATATATGCCAAGCATATTAAAATAATTTCATAAGTTTTCCCTGTGCCATGAAAATCATTCTATGAACCACAAATGGATTGCATATCATCATTTAGGATCCACTGAAATAGTGTATTTTATGCTTCCTAACAAGAGTAATACACATAAAGCATTGAATTCACGTTAGCTAAAATAGTTAAAAATTCATTTTAAATGATGCCTTATCCCAAGGGTTAGTAATCACCCCCAAATTTCTACAGTTACCCCTTCTTATGCCACATTTAGCAAAGGGGCATTTGTATTGTGCAGTTTGCTAAACAGACCTGGGGATAGTGGTGCCTCCTCATGATTGCTTCTTCCATTGCTCAGGCGTTGCCACGAGCCACTCTTCCTTTCCCTGCTACTCACTCTGAGTAACTCGGGCCTGTAATTCACCTACATATATCAATGCTATCTCTTTGCAAGCCTTAGTGAGCTAAGGAAGCACAGCACCTTTTACTACCTGTTAACTCCTTTCGTAAATCACCTACACAGAAAGTTGAAAGTAAGTGCTGACTAGACATTACTGAGTCATTAGAGTAAAGTAACAACATTAGAAAAGCAAAACAATTTTTGAATGTTAAAAATAATTGTTCTTAAAGTTCAAAGGAAAGCCATACAAAGTTGAGCTCTTCACACGTGTTCCCCGCACGTGGACACCCTAATCAATAGGAGTTCCCAGCAGAGATATGGAAGTCAGTGAATATTTGTTGAACAAAATGTCTAAAAGTTAAGAAAGGAATTAAATAATATTTTAAAATGAAATTCCTCATTGATTCTAACAAACATGTGTTATACTTGAAACATTTCTTCAAGTTTAAATAACAATGTGGGATTCTTCAGCTTTGGAAAGGTGAGAATTTTAGCTTACGGTAGTGACAAACTGGACAGAAAAACAAAAACAAGGAATGATACTGTAGCTAATTCTCATGAAATCTTATTAGCATCAGATCAGTCCCCACAGGGTAGACTGAACCAATCAAGTGAATGATTTATGAACCTTGCAGTGTGTTCTTTTTCTGAGGGGCTTAAGCAAATTTGAATTTTTGCTTTCACTTAAATGGATGATTTTTATCCATGTTGCTTCCCATAAAAAGAAGATGTCTACTATTTTTGTTTGATAAATTAAACCTCATCCCCATGGGCTTTTGATTGCAGGGTGCCTCAGGGAACATCTGTCCGTGAAAAGTAAAAGGCCAGTAAATGGTACCGTCCAGATTATATTGAACACTCAATTATGTGTATATCACGTGTATTTAAATGTGCTGACTAATGATAATTTCTGGTGAAGATCGTATAAATCAGAATAGTAAATTCCTAATTCCAGTTTTGTCTTCCTTCTCAGCATGCATTATACTATGAGTTCCAAAAATGCTTCCAACATGTCTTCCTAAAGAATATTTACCTCAAAATAGGTATTAACACTTCTCATTTGAATCTCAAATTTTTGTTGAATGGATGAAGTAACCTCAAGTTTAATTTTCATCTTTATCATGAAGTTGTGTGATTGAGAGGCAAGATATTGTCCCATGTCCCTGATGCTGGAAATATAAGTGAGAAGATTTAAGAACTTGGATTTAGGGGGCGCCTGGGTGGCTCAGTTGTTAAGTGTCTGCCTTCAGCTCAGGTCATGATCCCAGGGTCCTGGGATTGAGCCCCATATCGGGCTCCCTGCTCAGGGGGAAGCCTGCTTCTCCCTCTCCCACTCCCCCTGCTTGAGTTCCCTCTCTTTCTCTGTGTCTCTCTCTGTCAAATAAATAAATAAAATATTTTTTTAAAAAGTTGGATTTAGGGCATATAACCAGGCTTTAAATTCATTATCCAGTACACTGTTGTTTACATCTTTGTAAACAATACATCTCTTTCAATTATCTATTTCTGTATAACGAATGGCTCCAAAATGTTGTGGCTTAACACAGTAATTTTTAATTACATCATGTCTCTATAAATCAGAAATTTGGGTAGGACTCCTATTCTATGATTCTACAGTTGTAATTCTACCATTGTAATATGGCTGAGGTCACTCTTTAAGCTGCATTCAGCAGGAAGCTCAAATTTTAAGATAGCATTTTCTCCTCTAGAGTCGCGCTCAACATGGTCTCTCATTATTCTGTAGTGTAACCTGGTCTTACAGCATGGCAGCTAGGTTCTGGGAGAGAATATAAATGCTTTCTTTTTCTCTTACAGCATTTTTACTTGGGACTCCTAGTGTTACTTCTGCCATATTCTACTGATCAAGTCAAATTAGAAGTCTGTTCCATATTCGTGAGGATGGGACATAGACTCTTGGGAAGAGTGACCACATATTAGTGGCCATCTTTAATCACCATACATATTAAAGTAACAGAGATGTCAATGAACAGTTGCCAGGATATGCTATTAGTTCAGTTATCAGAGATGGGTGACACTTTACTTAACACGTTCACATTTAATTAGGTATGTGAAACTTCCTAAAAATTAGGATGTGTAAACCATAATAAGTCAGAGAAAGAATAACTTCAGAGGTCATTGATCATGGGCTTGGCTTCCCTTATTTCTTAATGTTTAATAGATGCCAAAGAATGTGAACATGTCATAAATTACATAAATGTCAACAGTTTGTCTTGCAGGTTTAATAATAGTAAGTAAAGTTGTTTTGATAGAGTTAATAATAGACATCTTTCAAATTTTCAGTTTACATAAAGTTCTAATGGATCTCCAGAATCAGCAACTCAAAGAGTTAAATGATTGGCTGACCAAAACAGAAGAGAGAACAAGGAAAATGGAGAAAGAGCCCCTTGGACCTGATATTGAAGACCTAAAACGCCAAGTACAACAACATAAGGTTAGTATATTTTATGCTATTTGCTTTCTACTGGGGAATAAATTCCACATACATATGGGTATTACATACATACATACATATATACATATATCATGGTTTATAGATAGGAAAAAATTAAAGCCTCAAGAAGAGTTTGAAAGTCTTTCCTGATATTTTTTGGAGTGTTTGTTTGTTCAAATACAGCATACCTTGGCTTTCATGTTTGAAAAAAAAAATCAAATGTATTCCTGGAAGAGAACAGTGCTAGATATGTGATTTTAATAAATCACATAGTTTTGGTTCCTTGGAAGAGGGACTGTGTAGGGATTACTCACAATGCAAATTTAACTAAGACAAGAGTTTTTTTTACATTTTTACCTTCAATTCATAGTCTTAGAACAGGCCAATATTGATTAAAATTAACACCTGTAACATTGCTTTTCTATAAAATACAGGAATCCATCGTTTATAATATTTCCATCTTTTTTCAGTTTATTTATACATTTATGAATTATGCTCTTCGGTTGCCAGAAAGCATTTGTTTCTGTGATTAGGATTTCTACAGGAATATTTCTTTTTTTTCTCTTCAGCATCCATGTTTTTAAATGTTAATTGATATATAACATTGTATAAATTTTAGGTATATAAGTTAATGATTTGAAGTTTGTATACACTGAAAAATGATCAACAAAATAAGTCTAGTTACCATCTGTCACCATACAGAGTTAGGTACTTTTTTAAAAAAGATTTATTTATTTATTTGACAGACAGAGATCACAAGTAGGCAGAGAGGCAGGCAGAGAGAGAAGAGGAAGCAGGCTCCCCGCTGAGCTGAGAGCCCGATGCGGGGCTCTATCCCAGGACTCTGGGACCATGACCCGAGCTGAAGGCAGAGGCTTTAACTCACTGAGCCACCCAGGCACCCCTAAGGCACTTCTTTTTTTTTTTTTTTTAATCTTGTGATAAGAACTTTTAAGATTGACTCTCCTGGCAACTTACAAATATACACTACAGTATTATAGACTGTACTACTGTGCTTTATGTTACATCCAGATGACTTGCTGTTTTCTAACTGGAAGAAAACAGTAAATACTTCATGACTCACTTCAACCACCTGGCCTACCCCCTAACCCCCCTCCCCTCTGGCACCCACCATCAATTCTCTGCATCTGTAAGTTCTGTTTTGTTCATTTATTTGTTTCTTTGAGTAAATACCCAGAAATGGAATTGCTGGATCATATAGTAGTTCTATTTTTAATTTTTTGAGAAACCTTCAAACTGTTTTCCATAGTGTTTGACCAGTTTACTTTCTTACCAACAGTACACAGGGTTCTCTTTTTTCCTACATCCTTATGAACATTTCTTATTCTGTATCTTTTTGATAATAAGCATCCTAACAAATGTGAAGTGATAGCTTGTTATGGTTTTGATTTGCATTTCCCTGATGATGAGTGATGCTGAGCATCTTTTCATGTGCCTGTTGGCCATCTGGATGTCTTCTTTGAAAAAATGTCTGTTCAGATTCTCTGCCTATTTTAAAATCTGATTGTGTTCTTGTTGTTGGGTCATATAAGTTCTTTATGTATTTTGGATATTAACCCCTTATTATATATATGATTTACAAATATTTTCTCCCTTTCTGTAGGTCATCTTTTCATTTTGTTGATGGTTTAATTTGCTGTGCAGAAGTTTTTTTACTTTGATGTAGTCCCACTTGTTTATTTTTCCTTTTATTACTTTTGCTTTTAGAGTCAAAATTTAAAAAAAAAATCACCAAGACTTCTGTCATGGAGCTTACCACCTAGGTATTCTTCTGAGAGTTTTATGGTTTCAGATTGTACATCAAGTCTTAATCTGTTTTGAGTTAATTTTTGTGTATGGTATAAGATAATAGTACTGTTTCATTCTTTTAAATATGGTTCTGCCATTTTCTCAACACCATTTATTGAAGAGAATATCCTTTCTTCATTGTCTGTTCTTGTTTCTTTGTTGTGAATTAACTATTCATGGGTTATCAACATATGTTATTAACATATGTTAATTAACATATTCATGGGTTTATTTCTCGGATTTCTACTATATTCCATTAATGTTGTCTCTGCTTTGTTTATGCCAAAACCATACTGTTTTGATTACTATAGCTTTGTAATATAGTTTGAAGCCTGGGAGAGTCATGCCTCCAGGTTTTTTCTTCTTTGTCATCATTGCTTTGGCTATTTGAGGTCTCTTGTGGCTCCATACAAATTTTAGGATTGTTCTATTTCTGTGAAAAATGCCATTGGAATTTAGATAGGGATAACATTCATTCTATAGATTGCTCTGGGCAATATGGAGGTTTTAATATTAGTTCTTCCAATTCATGAGCATGAAATATCTTTCCATTTACTTGTGTCTTCTTCAGTTTGTTTCTTCAGTATCTTAGTAGTTTTTAGTATATAGCTCTTTAACATTCTAGGTTAAACTTATTCCTAGGTACTTTATTCTTTCTGAAGCAGTTGTAAAATGTTTTTTTTTAATTTCTCTTTCTGATAGTTTGTTGTAAATGTATACAAATGATTTCTGTATATTGTTTTGTACCTTGCAACTTAACTGAATTTATTAGTTCAAATAGTTTTTGGTGGTATCTTCAGGATCTTCCATAGGTAAAGTCATGTTGCCTGCAAATAATGACAGTTATTTCTGATGTGGAGTTTTGAAGGTGCTTCATTCTTTTTTTTTTTTTTAAGATTTATTTATTTGACAGAGATCACAAGTAGGCAGAGAGGCAAGGGGAACCAGGCTCCCCGCTGATGAGCCTGATGTGGGTCTCGATCCTAGGACCCTGGGATTATGACCTGAGCCAAAGGCAGAGGATTTAACCCACTGAACCACCCAGGTGCCCCTGAAGGTGCCTCATTCTAATAACCATCATAAAATTAACTCTGGGTTTTATTGTAGGAACAAGAACTTGCTTAGTCCATAAAGACAGACGGACAGACAGACACACACACACACACACAGAGTTTCCTTCATAATTGGTCCAGGTTAGGCTTGCCAGGTTTAGGAAATAAAAATACAAGAAGCTTAGTTAAATTTAATTTCAGAATAAGCAGCAAATATTGTTTTTAATGCAAGTATGTCCCAAACTACTTATTGTTTTTTTTAATTTTTTATTTTTTATAAACATATATTTTTATCCCCAGGGGTACAGGTCTGTGAATCACCAGGTTTACACACTTCACAGCACTCACCAAAGCACATACCCTCCCCAATGTCCATAATCCCACCCCCTTCTCCCAACCCCCCTCCCCCCAGCAACCCTCAGTTTGTTTTGTGAGATTAAGACTCACTTATGGTTTGTCTCCCTCCCAATTCCATCTTGTTTCATTGATTCTTCTTCTACCCACTTAAGCCCCCATGTTGCATCACCACTTCCTCATATCAGGGAGATCATATGATAGTTGTCTTTCTCTGCTTGACTTATTTTGCTAAGCATGATACGCTCTAGTTCCATCCATGTTGTCGCAAATGGCAAGATTTCATTTCTTTTGATGGCTGCATAGTATTCCTCAAAATGCCCTATGACCCAGCAATTGCACTACTGGGTATTTACCCTAAAGATACAAACGTAGTGATCCAAAGGGGCATGTGCACCTGAATGTTTATAGCAGCAATGTCCACAATAGCCAAACTATGGAAAGAACCTAGATGTCCATCAACAGATGAATGGATCAAGAAGATGTGGTATATATACACAAACTACTTATTGTTTATATGAAATTCAGATCTTTGTTGGCATCCTCAATTTGATCAGACAACTATACTTAGATTCTGTGGTTCCTGGATTTGTGGCTTTGAAAGGGAATATCTGTTTCCTCAACTCATTTTTCCCAAATCTGCATCTCACTCAACTTAATTCTCTTTTTATAACATTTTGTCAGAGCTAGTTTCATACTCTGTGTGGATGCAAGATACTGTTATTTCCTAAGAATTGGAGTTCTTTTCTTATTTAATGAGCTTCTGTTCATAGGATTGGCCCTTCCTTTTGCTGCCCCCACAGCTGTCCTTTGGCCATGGTAGTTTACAGTCAAGCAGTTTAGGGAGAGCACTAGCTATAGTCATCTCTATCCATTGCACTAATGGGGAAAAATAAAATGTCAGCTGTATTCTAATTTTCATTAGAAAATTATGATGCAAAGATGCTAATTTGATCTTGTAGATTTTTATATTTTTTTAAGATTTAAAAAAAATTTTTTTCAGTGTTCCAAAATTCATTGTTTATGTACCACACCTAGTGCTCCATGCAATACATGCCCTCCTTAATATCACCACCAGGCTTACCCAACCCCCCACCTTCTTCCCCTCCAAAATCCTCAGTTTGCTTCTCAGAGTCCACAATCTCACATGGTTCGTCTCCCCCTCCAATTTCCCCCAACTCACTTCTCCTCTCCAACTCCCAATGTCCTCTGTGTTATTCCTTATTCTCCACAAGTAAGTGAAAACATATGATAATTGACTCTCTCTGCTTGACTTATTTCACCCAGCATAACCTCGTCCAGTGTTGTCCATGTTGATACAAAAGTTGGGTATTCATCCTTTCTGATGGAGGCATAATATTCCATTGTATATTTGGGCCATATCTTCTTTATCCACTCATCTGTTGAAGGGCATCTTGGCTCTTTGCACAGTTTGGTGACCGTGGCCATTGCTGCTATGAACATTGGGGTACAGATGACTCTTCTTTTCACTACATCTGTATTTTTGAAGTAAATACCCAGTAGTGCAATTGCTGGGTCATAGGGAAGCTCTCTTTTTAATTTCTTAAGGAATCTCCATACTGCTCTCCAAAGTGGATGCACCAACTTGCATTCCCACCAACAGTGTAAGAGGGTTCCCCTTTTTCCACATACTCTCCAACACACATTATTTACTGTCTTGTTGATTTTGGCCATTCTAACTAGTGTAAGGTATCTCAATGTGGTTTTGATTTGAATCTCCCTGATGGCTAATGATGATGAGCATATTTTCATGTGTCTGTTAGCCATTTGTATGTCTTCTTTGGAGAAGTATCTGTTCATGTCTTCTGCCCATTTTTTGATGTGATTATCTGTTTTTTGAGTGCTGAGTTTGAGGAGTTCTTTATAGATCTTGGATATCAGTCCTTTGTCTGTATTGGCATTTGCGAATATCTTCTCCTATTCTGTGGGTTGCCTCTTTGTTTTGTTGATGTTTCCTTTGTTGTGCAGACACTTTTGATCTTGATGAAATCCCAGAAGTTCATTTTCGCTTTTGTTTCCTTTGCCTTTGGAGACATATCTTGAAAGAAGTTGCTGTGGCAAGTGTCGAAGAGGTTACTGCCTATGTTCTCCTTTAGGATTTTGATAGATTCCTGCCTCACATTGAGGTCTTTCATCCATTTTGAGTTTATCTTTGTGTAAACTCGACCAAGAGATTGGTCGAGTTTCATTCTTCTATACATAGCTGTCTGGTTTTCCCAGCACCATTTATTGAAGAGACTTTTTTCCCACTGGATATTTTTTCCTGTTTTGTTGAAGATTAATTGACCATAGATTTTATTTATTTATTTGAGAGAGAAAGAGAGAGCATGAGGGGGAGGAGGGTCAGAGGGAGAAGCAGGCTCCTCACTGAGCAGGTAGCCCAATTCAGGACTCCAGGATCATGACCTGAGCCAAAGTCAGTCACTCAAACAACTGAGTCATCTAAGCACCCTGGTCATGTAGATTTTAACTGAACATGTGATAAAGAGGTTAGATCTAGTGCTAGACCTCAAATGGGACCAGATTTCATGTGTAAATCACATGCTCCTTTGGCCTACACTGTAAGTTGCATACAGACAGTTTCTGTATACACTAATGGCTTCCCTGTTTCTGAGGATATTTGCTGCCACAACAGAGTTTCAGCCAGTTTGAGGGTGGGAAGGAAGCAGTGCTGCCACAGCTGCCATGAATTAGCCAATAAGGAATGGGAGATGCTGGATAAATCCTCCAGAATCCTTACCCTGCAGTGAGGCAATTCCAAGGTGTTTCTTAATTCCCACAGTCTCTCAAAGGTTTCCCAACAACACTGAGCCCCAGGTGTCCAGGAGGTAAACTGTTTCACATTCCCACTCCATAATACCTCCTGAGAAATCACTTCCCAGATAAACTCTTTGCACCCAAATCCTTGCCTTAAGATCTATTTGGACAGAGCTCAACCAAGACAAACTTCTTGCCCTGGAAGCCAGAGTACTCTTCAGCTAAATGCACAATTTTCAGAAATTACTTAATTCTCGTGTTCTTCCCATCTTCCCATTGGAAATAATGTGGATTTTAATGTTTCCATTAGTTTTTGAATGTGAGGCTTTTCAGGAAAGGGCAAGACTAAATCTGATAACACTGAGCATCAGAGGGAATAATGTTGGCCCTGAATGCCTGGAGCATGAGCAGGAAGCCAGGAAGCCAGGAAGCCAGGACTCCAAAAGGAAAGTGGCAGAATAGCGTGAGGCTAGCCTTGAGTGTAAATGACGTAGGGCAACTACAAGGAAATGTGTCAGCTTGAAACCCTGAACAGACCCTTCATTCATCATAGACAGGCCATCTAGTATCTCATATTCTGACATTTACCTGAAATGTTTTGCATTTTACTCTGAAAGATATAGAGTGAATGGAATGGAAAATATTTGACTAATATTGTCATAAAATTTGAATAGATTCCCCATTACTTGAAAATGTGCCATTTCTGATGAGTATGAAATTGCTTTGAAGAGAATAATCTGAAACAAAAAGTAACAGAATTATATGAAAGTTGATTATGTAGTCTTTTACATCCAAGACTTACTCGTTTAAGTGCATAAAAAGAAACAGAAGGTATTGGTTTTCTGGTCCTGAGAGTGAGGCCAACATCTACCTTTAACTGTTTAAACCTACTTCAGGTTATATATTTATAAAATATATATAAATATTATATATATTTTATAATATTTAAATAGGGAAAAAACATAGCTAAGGGATAGCCTGACAATTGGTATAACTCTTTTGTTACTTGACATAATTACAGGGAGAGAAAAATGATTTAACAAAATCAAACAATTTATAAAGAAGTTGAGTTCATTTATTTATTTTTAAGTTTTTATTTAAACTCCAGTGTAGTTAACTTCTTAATTCCCATCACCTATTTCACCCATCCCTCCACCCACCTCCCCTCTGACAACCATCACTTTATTCTCTATAGTTAAATTTAAACGGGAAACCTACTTTCTTAAAAGTACACACTAAAAGGAGTATTTTTTTGTTGTTGTTATTCTTGCCATGCTTCATAAAACAGAAAAAGATAAATGTTCTTCCTCTAGATAACTGGGTCCAAACTAAAACCTGATTTAAATAGTCATTGATTCACTTTTCTGCTTTTCTTTCCAAGAACTGTAGGTGAATGAAAATAAGGAAATTTCTTTTGACAGCAAAATACATCAGTAACCTTGGTACTGAAGAAAGCAGCTCCACCCAGCTGCATCACCACATTCCTTACCTAAGTTAACTTTTAGGGGTTTTAGCTATGTATAGATATACATTAAATCCCTTAGTTTTCTTCTCTCTTTTTCTAAGAGATGATTACAGATGACAAAATCAAAGAAAAAACAGATTTTGTTTGCCAGGAATCCATTTTAATTCTTCTCATGTCAGAAGACTCTGGCTTGTTCTCTCTCTTTCTCTCCCTCCCTCCTTCTTTCCCTCCTTCTAGCCCTTTCTCTTGCTCTCCTCGGGTTGGAGGACAGAAAAAAAAATTGCAAATCTTGTAAGTAAGCCATGAATATTACAGATATGCTTCTCCATGTTCATTGATAGGACCCTTTAGTATCTTCATTTCAACATCATTTTATTACGAGGGAGGCTAGAGGTGCAATCACTGTGAAATGCCATGGAGATAAGTCACTTTTACTGACTCTGCCAGTTAGGCAAGGTAGAACAATCGATTCTATATTGGTGGTTACTATTAAATGTAGCTGAAGTGTTAACTCTGGGTCACTGGGAAAAGTTCACTTTCCTGCAAAACTTGGAAAAACCAATCACTCTTCACAGCTGTTGCTTTGGGGAGAGGTTTTATAGGTTTACTTTAGATCTGAATCACCCAAAAGTTATTATCTCAAGAATGAATACATTGAACTTCTTCCCCTTGCGAAGGAACATGGTAGAAATAATTCTGGTTGGTTATTTTTGTCTTAAGAGTCACACTTTATTAGTGATGTTGATAATAAATGAAAGGATTCCCCTTGATGGAGTGACAGTATTATTGGGGAATAAAGGTCTATTGTTGGCTTGGATATTCATTAATGGGAAGGAAATGGGCTATTTGGGAGGGGCTTTTAATCAAAAGGAAATTATTTGGCTGAGGAACCTTTTGTCTCACAACACAGTCAGCCTGAGATGAAGGTTAAGGCTTAGTGTACTAGCCAAGTTTCCAATTCTTTTGAGAAATTTAGACTTTTGTTATTATCTACATTGACTTAGTAACAGAATCAACAAAGTCCTTACCATAAAAGTTATTAGAATCTGCAGATATTAATATGACATGTGTGCTACATTCTGACTTCAGTGAATGTTCTAGGTTAAGTACTGACTACTACAAATTAAATGAACTCTTAGTAGCCCACTCATCTATCCTTTCCTTGCAGCTTAGTTAATCCCAAACATTAGAGTTGCCAAGACAGAGACCTTTAAAATGATCTAGATGTTCATGTAATCGGGAGGTTTAGGTGTAATCCTGCTAAAGGATCTGGGATTTCATTTTATTCCATTGTGTTCTGTTCCATATCAATGAGCAAACACTAAAGCACAATGGGTTTTCTAAAGAATACAGAGACCTACAAATATGGAGTCTTCTTCAGAAAACTCACATGTTAGTATAGCAGGTAAAGACATGGAAAACAAGTGACCATTGTACAAGGCAGAATATGACAAATGACTTGAGAATATTAAAACCAGTGACTTGGTTGGGCAAAAGAAATGAGGGGGGAAAATGTAGAGTATGTCACTTGCTTAGATTATGTGTTGTGTTATCCTCAGAGCTAGAAGAGTACAAGCTGATCGTGGAGGGTCTTGAATTTAAGACTCAGGCATTTGGAGTTACTCAGTGTGTAGTAGGGAGCTATTATTGATGAGAAATTAAACTGAAGAGTAGTGATTTAGGAAAATCTATTTAAATTTTTAAGGAAGATATATCTTGTAAGATAAATCAGAGCACAGATGAATAGGAAGCCGGAGACATGGTAGGAGGATACTGCAGAAAGCATATAGAGTTTGAATGGAGGCAGTGTCAATGAATATTAGTTTTTTGTTTTTCTTTTTTTCTTAAGAGTTTATTTATTTGCTTATTTATTTGACAGAGAGAGAGAGAGAGAGAGAACGAGCGCACAAGCAGGGGGAGCAGCAAAGAGAGGGAGAAGCTGGCTCCTGCTGAGCAGAAAGCCTGATGTGGGGCTCAATCCTAGTACTCTGGGATCAGGACCCCATCCGAAGGCAGACATTTAACGAGTGAACCACCCAGGCCCCCCCATCAATGAAAATTCTTAGCAGGTGTAGGACACATTTCAGAAATCAACAGCAGACCAGCAGGACTAAGTTTAGGAAATGAGCAAAGGACATGAAGTAATAGATTGTGAGACTGGGCAACTGGGAAGCAAAGTTGGATATTAACGTTACAGGGATGATAAAAACATTGGACACATAATTGAATAAAAACCACTTAGAATAATACCTGGTACCTAGAAATATATGAATGATCTTAGCTATTACTTATTGTATATTAACAGTATAACATTGGACATGTCTCCAAGCCAAATGAGATTGATTTGTGTGATAATAGCATTCTTTTGATATCAGGAAGTGGCATGTTAAATTAGAAAAAGACAGTATCACTCTTCATATTCAACTGAATTGTATTTGCCAGATCTCAGTTTTAATTTCTTAAAATCTACTTGATGGGTAGTAAGGAGGGCACATATTGCATGGAGCACTGTCTGTTATATTTAAACAATGAATCATGGAACACTACATCAAAAACTAATGATATAATGTATGGTGACTAACATAACATAATAAAAATAATAATAAAAAATAAATAAAATCTACTTGAGAAGGCGTCTAATTTCCCATCTCTATGCTAAAAGCAAGCAGGGGATTCCAAGGATAACTTTACATACTAGATATGCTATTAATTAAATTAAAATAATAATAATGATGATAAAATCATGCTCACATTCTTTTAATAAATCAAGCTATTCCAGCTAAGAGATTAATAATTGGTTCATTAAAAATCACTGAATATTGATTCAGTAACATTACATTGCTCAAAATATCACAGCCTTGTTTTCAAATACATCAGTACATCTACTGAAATAAAACTATCCAAGACGCCATACTCTTAGAGACACTAGCTTTATTTTTTTTTATTCTTAATTTCTCCTATAATATTTCTTTATTAGAAGTTTCTGGCTCTGAGGGGGGTAAAGAAAACAAAAAGGAAAACAGATGACTCTATCTCTCACTTAAGGAATTATTCTAATGTAAAGTATCTCTGTTTTTCTGAACCAATACCAATTAGTTTCAGTTTCCTTGAATAGGTAATGCAATATTAATAATGTAAATGAATTATTTACATGTACAAAACATTTTAGAATGCATTTTAGGGGAAAATTTTTCACAAGAAAGTCACAAAAGATATGATAATATGAGTTTTAAGGAAGTAATTTTTCTTGAAAAATATATTCATGTGTCTTATGACAAAAGACTATAAATCCAGTCTCATTAAAAATAATGTTGAGGGGCACCTGGGTGGCTCAGTGGGTTAAGCCGCTGCCTTCGGCTCAGGTCATGGTCTCAGGGTCCTGGGATTGAGTCCCGCATCAGGCTCTCCGCTCGGCAGGGAGCCTGCTTCCCTCTCTCTCTCTCTCTCTCTGCCTACTTGTGATATTTCTCTGTCAAATAAATAAATAAAATCTTAAAAAAAAATAAGGTTGAATATGACACTGTGTCTCTTTTTTTAATTTAAAAAAATTTTACTGTGTCTCTTTTTAAGGAATATAAAATTGGTAACTACAGTGTACTGTAATTTTGTGTTTAATAGTTCTGTTATGAGCAAAATGATTTCTAGTAGTAAAATTGGCAGCACTCTGTTATTTATTTATTTATTTGTTTGTTTGTTTGTCAGAGAGAGAGAGACAGAAAGCACAAGCAGGCAGAGTGGCAGGCAAAGGCAGAGAGAGAAGCAGGCTCCCTGATGAGCAAGGATCCCGATGTGGGCCACGATCCCAGGACTCTGGGATCATGACCTGAGCTGAAGGCAGTGGCTTAACCAGCTGAGCCACCCAGGTGTCCCAGTAGTACTCTGTTTTTTAATGGAACTACAGATTGTAGAGTTAATTTATACTGGATAATAGTTTAGATTCAATTTTTTTTATTATGTTATACTAGTCACTGTACAGTACATCATTAGTTTTTGCTGTAGGGTTCCATGGCAGAGAGAGAGAGAGCACGGAGGGGAGAGGGAAGGAATCTCAAGCAGAATCCCCACTGAGTGTGGCGTCCAACTCAGAGCTTGACCTCACCAATCTGAGATCAAGACCTGAACTGAAACCAAGAGTCAGACACTTAACAAACTGAGTCACCCAGGAGCCCCTAAATTTGATATTTTTAATATGATGTTCTATAGTTTTAGTACACTAAGTGTATATAGTAATTAGAAAATATATGATGTGATTATTGAAAGATTTGGTAGTAAATACTGATGCCCAGAGAGACTGCTTCCATGGATCTTAGTCTAAAAATTAAATAATAAAGTGATAGTGTCAGAACTAGAAGAAGAATCAGCATTTTATCACCCCCCACCAACTCTAAGTTTTATGGTAGCTGATTCTAAAGTATTATCGCATTTAATTCCAGTCCTAAACCTGTCCTGGAGGGACTGATTGATTGATTGATTGATTTCTCCCTCTTTGTGTTCTTTTTTTTAATGTTATTACATTCAGTTAACTGGCATATAGTACATCATTAGTTTTTGATGTTGTGTTAAATGATTCATTAGTTGCATATAATACTCGTGGCTCATCACAACACATGTTCTCCTTAGTACTCATCACCTGGTTATCCCGCCTCCCCCACCCCCTTCCATTCTGTAACCCTCAGTTTGGTTCTTGGAGTCCGGAGTCTCCTATTTTTGTCTCCCTCTCTGATTTCTTCCCATTCAGTTTTCCCTTTCTTTCCTGGTGGTCCTCCACAGTATTCCTTATGTTCCACATATGAGTGAAACCATATAATTGTCTTTCTCTACCGGACTTATGTCAATTATTGTAATCCCCTCCAGTTCCATCCATGTTGATGCAAATGGTGGGTGTTCATCCTTTCTGATGGCTGAGTAATACTCCATTGTGTTCAGTGAGGTTAAGGAATTGCTTGAGGTAAATTAAATAGTAATCAACAGATTCTGGCTTTCCATCTTGACATTTTTTTCTTAGATTCCAAGGAAGGTGGACTCTAGTAGCTATCCTAGAGGCTAGATCAAATGCAGAGAGTAGCAAGGAGATTGGGCAAGTGTGGCACTTGATTTTCCCTGGCTTGGGAATGTTTAGATGGAAGAGATGGAGAGACTGTATGTAGGTCCTCAGACTCAGAGTAAGCAATGGGGAAAAAGCACATTAGTGGTAACTGCAGATGAAGTGCTCAGATTTAAAATGGTTAAGGAAATGATTTTCAGCGTTAATCCTGTAGCTCTTTCTTTAAAATTAGGGCAAAAAGAACTAGAAAGGGAACATAAAACAAAATAGGCTTATGATGAGAATAGCAGTGGTGTCTGAGCAGAAGGATAATCAGTAGAAGGGAATATCACATTGACATGCATATCACTTCCTCTGTGCTCTGTCTGAAAACTTCCACCTTGCCCCTCTCTCCCAATATTCCTGTTCTTTTCTTTTTCATTAATTATTGTTAGGCTAAAGGCATGATATTTATTATATTTTCTTAGTGTTCACTTTAATTGCTGTTTTCCGCAGTGTAACTATGGACAGGATGTATGGATGCCTGCATGCATGGATTACAGAGGAAGGAGGAAAAGTATGAGAATTGAAGTCTATTATCTGGTGATTAGGGTCTGTCCTCCTTCCCCCATCATATACCTTTTCTGACCATACTCATTTTTTAGCAATGTAGGTGATCACTAGATCAGTTAGGTTAAAGCTTCTGTTGTTAGTCTCATATAATAGTTTGGAAGTTAAAGTCTTACTTCTGTATTTTCTGATGAGCACTGGGTGTTATATGTAACTAATAAATCATTGAGCACTACATCAAAAACTAATGATGTACTATACAGTGGCTAAATGAACATAATAAAAAAATAGTCGGTTTTGTCTTATAGAATAAAATAAAATTTATTTTATATTTTTCCAAATCCTAAATATTGGCTATAACTTCAGCCCTTCATTCCCGAATTTCCAAGGGCACACCCTTTCTGTACTTATGGTACGTATTAGAAGATGATAGACAGCAGGAATTAGATGAGGGTGAATGAGGTGACTATTGGCTTCTTGCAGTAGGCTTTGAAGTCTTTGTTCTGAATGTGCCTAAATGTGAAATTTTAGTACTAGCTGTTAATGTTTAGGGAGTTCATGCTGTGTGTCAGGCAATGTGCTAAGCAATTATATCATATTCAGAATTCCTAACCACGTAAAGAGATAGGTACTCTTATTATCCCAAGTTCGAAAATTAGTAAGTTGAGGCTTGATGTGATTGAAAACTTTCTCAAGGTCACATAACTGGTTAGCAATGCATCCAGAAATCAAACCCAGGAAATCTGACTTCATATCCCACACCATTAAACATGCATAGGTTTTTATTAGTCTTTCATCCATACCATACCCTATTCTACTTAAACCTCAAACAAGGTAGGATACATTAATTACCAACTCTGTTTTTAAAATAATTTTTCATATTTCTTGAACTCTCATTTTGCACTTGGGAAGATTTAGGTGGGAATATTTAGGTTTTTAAAATCTTTCAGAGGTCTTTGAAATATTCTTTAGAGCCCAACTTTGGTAGCTTAGGAATTGGCTGAAACATAAACATTTATTTCTAACAAGAAGGTAAAAAAGAGTGGGTTCTGATATAAAGACTAATATAACTATACAATCACATTTAGTAAATGGATATCAAAATAAAAGGTTTTCTAGGAAGGCCTGTTGAGGTAGCTTTTTAAAAAATATTCTTCAAGTGTACAACAAAATTACATACTATAAATAGATCCTCCTGAAGAACTGGACTGCACTGTGACCAGTCAGGCTTAGCAAAGTGAATATTGGACAGAAAATAAAATGACAAGTCATTTCCAGATCATTTCTCTCAGGGAAGCAGGAGCTACAGAGCCTAGACCAATGTAGAGCTGATGGAAAGATGGAAGTAAGAATGGCCATAAGAGAAAAGGTGAAATAGAAGGATAAATTGCCTACCTTCTCATCATTTCTTAAGAAATCATAAATTTTCCTGATTTGGCCAGGATGTTTTTATCTGAAAATGAAGTCAATTCATATCAGGATGTATTGCATTAGCTAATTGTTCATAAATATCTAGAGACTTATTGTTGTTGTTCCTGAAATATATATTTTTTAAAATACTGTTTTCCTAGGCATTGGTCTTATCCCATGTTTCTAGAAACTCTTCAAATTTCTTAAGACTTTTTGCAAATGTTCTATGTGATACAAGTTTTGTTCTCATCCTCCTTTCTTTTTCTGTACTTTTTCTTAGGCTAAACTAAAATTCAGCAGATTACTTAAATTTTATATTTTGTTGAACATCTTTTAATTATATTAATTGTTTTATTTAACATATAATGTATTATTTGCTTCAGGGATACAGATCTATAATCATTAGTCTTACATAATTCACAGCACTCACCAATTTAAAGTAATACTTGGGAGGCAGCAGATGGTCTTAGCATCCATGCATAGCTTATGATCTGTGTTGTTTCTAGATGTGTGTATATATGTGTGTGTGTGTGTACGTGTGTACATGTCCATATGTGTGTTCATGTAAGACTCAGTGTTGGCAATTTTATGTTGGTTGATCTTTGAAGTAGAAGTTTATGAAATAGTGTATGCATGTAGGCATGTTACTAAGCATATACTATGGCCAAGGGAAGTATTGTAGAACCTCCTAGAGAAATTATGAGAGACCTTATTTTTGTGTTCTCTTTCTCTAAGTTTCTATTAATGGTTCATCTTCACCTCTGCACATCAAATCTAGTAATTCCCTAGCCTTACATATTCCCATTCCTTTATTTTCCAAGCATTACTTGGAAACCACTTAAATTTCGAGTAAACACTAAAGTGACTCTTCCTCAGTGATCATTCTGAGCCAGTTTTTGAAAAACAAGTTGACATGGGTCAGGGCAAGAAGGGTTCACTATTACTGATGACATTTGAAGGGAATAGAAGAAAAGTCATATTTAAGTCACAAAATTGTGAATATGTACTAAGGAATAACAAATTTGGTCAGGACCTTTAACTACAGAATAATTTACAAGAAATAGAATTATTTACAGAGGTATAACAAAATCTGTTCATCAAATCTGAGCATTTTTAATGTTAAATTTCACTGTTGGCCTTTTGTCTTGTCATAAGGAAAAAAGAGATTGTTTGTTGACATTAGAGAACAAACATTGCTGACATTTGTATCTATCTAATAATGGTATAGAAATGTAATTAGGAGCTTGAATTTTTTTTTTCATCTGGTAAGTGTAACAAATGCATTATTTGAATAAAAATAATGGCAAGAAATACTAATAAAATACCTAGCATATACTTGTGTTTCTGTAAATAATTTATATGCTTTTAGGCAAGAAAAGCACACTTTAACAATCATATTACAGCCTTTCAATTTGAAAGTATTATTTCCTGATATGCAAAAATGTTAGCATACTTCTCTGGGTATATATCTATATTTGGAATAATTTGGCTCATAATTTCAGGATCAATTAGCAAATCTATTATAAATCTCTATTGTATAAATCCAGCTAAGAGAATTACAAATCCATAAGAAATACTTAATTAAAATTCATTTTAAAATAGTTTTAAAAATTGTGATGTATTTTAAAAATTAGTAGTCTTTGAAATCTGTATTTTCTCAAAGAGGGAAGCAGGAAGGCCTAGTTTATACCGATGATCTAGGCCCTTATTCGTGGATATGTAGGTGAGCAGAAAAATTTAACTTTTTAATCCCAACTCTCTGTAGTGACATTTTTGCTCCTTCCAAGAATCAACTTTTGTTAAAAAAAAATGAACTCTAGACATTGGATATTTTATAGTCTTTTGTCTTTTGATGTTACTGGGGGCATTAACAAATACTGTGGTATGCATTCTATTTATTTTCAGAGGGCAGATCTGAGGAAATAGGAAATATGATTATAATGTTTCAGTGGCTTCTGTTTTTTTTTTAATTAATTTATTTATTTTCAGAAAAAACGGTATTCATTATTTTTTCACCACACCCAGTGCTCCATGCAATCCGTTTTGAGGCTATGGAGTATGCTCAGAAACGTTAAGTTTAACCCTTTTTGTTTTAATCCCTGATTATGAGTAAAAGAAGAGGTATAATTTGAAAAAAGTCATAGAAGAGAAAAAGAAGTACTGGAAATAACTTAAATCAAATAGAGTCCACCTTCCTTGGAATCTAAGAAAAAAATGTCAAGATGGAAAGCCAGAATCTGTTGATTACTATTTAATTTACCTCAAGCAATTCCTTAACCTCACTGAACACAATGGAGTATTACTCAGCCATCAGAAAGGATGAACACCCACCATTTGCATCAACATGGATGGAACTGGAGGGGATTACAATAATTGACATAAGTCCGGTAGAGAAAGACAAGAATTTGAGGCACTGTGAGTGCCTTTCCCATGTTCCTTTGTTTCCCTTTACTCACTATAAATCCTCATAGGTCTTATGTTTGATTTTGAAGCTATCAATCCACAACCAGCTTTAGTCATTCTCTGTGTTAGCACTCCTGCAAAAGCATAAAATTTAAATAAGAATGGCAATGTATTTATGGGACTAACATAACACAATAAACAATAAAAATTTCCTTTTACCAAAAAAAAAGAGTACACTTATCTTGATGTGCACTGAGTAACATATGGAATTGTTGAATCACTATATTGTACACCTGAAACTAATATAACACCGTGTATTAACTATACTGGAATTAGAATACAATATGATACAATATAATACAGCAAATTAAATAAATTAGAAAAGAGATGGGAGGGGAATCTTATAGATCAGAAGAGATTTAAGAGACGAGACACATGGTGTGAATTTTATTTGAATTTTGATTCAAACAAACTGAAAAGATTATGTCATTTTTGAGATAATCTGAAATTAAATAGTAATATTAAGAAATTATTGGTTTTTTGACCCAAAATTGTACTCTTGTGATTATGTTCAAAATAGTGACTATTCTTAGAATTATATACTTAAAATAAGAATGAAGTCACATAACATTTAAATTTTGCAACAAAAATAATAGGGGATGAGGCGTGGATAGAGAGAACCAGCCTTGGGTTGATGGAAGTTAGGTCTGGTGGTCAGCACATGGACTTTAATATTTCTTTTGACTTTTGTGTATGTTTCAAATTCTTCACAATAGAAAGTTAAATAAACAAACCAATCTTCCCTGGGGGGAAAATATGGCAAGAATGTAATTTCTGATTATAAAGCAATTAGATAAGCGAAACAAAATCAGAAATCTAAATGCTGGAGAAAATAAGTAGTACATTTGATCACATATGATTTAGAAAGACCAAACCTAGTTTTAAAATTAGTATTTCACAATCAAATGATGATTTTTCTCAAGTTCCTTTATTAAGATATATTAAACCAGTGAAAACAAATATTTAGATGTAAAAATGTGAGCAATATAGCATTATTTCCTAGTTGTTTGTAATACATGTGATTGTGTATACTCTCATACTTGAATGGTACAGAGAAAGAATTTGGACATATTAAGGAAATGAACTTATGGCCACCAAAATATTATTCTAATTATTTTTACAGTTTCTGGATGACACAGTTGAAATGCTTCCAGTCTTGCCTTATATAACTCAGAAAACATAGACTCAATATAACTTTCAAGGACAATTCTGAATGTTAATGTTTCCATTTTCAGCCTCATGGCAGAAAGAGTTTTATTACCCGGTGTAAGCTCTGGAATGTCAAAAGCGTGATAGGCAGTATAGACTCCACACACAAAATAAATGCATAGTCATTTTATTCTAAATTGCTTCACTTGAAAATATGGCATGAAAATCTAGAGAGAGGAACTAAAAGTAAGTGATTTGATAGTTCTCTAAAATAGTGAGACTCAAAAAATGAAAGTCCTAGGATAAAAATGCTCATGTTTTTGAGTTTGTGCTGTGACCAATCCCAAATAAGTTTGCTTACATCTACCATAGGGTTTGCATAACAATGAGCTGGTCTGATAGGTACCAAACATCATTGTCTAACAGGAAAGGACTACAGATTTTCCAGAAATTAACAGACCTTGTCCCAAACCTGTTTCTCCATTCTTATATTATATAATAAAACATTCCAGGGAGCAAACTAGCTGATGAGACATTTTGGGTACCCATGAAGGATTTTCTAATCACAATGAGGGTAATGTGATAAGGACTTGAGGGAACTGGAGCTCCCAGGCAAGATGTCTCAGTTCTAGAACATCCTTCTCTGTTACTCCTTCTCTATTTATCACTCTGTTTATCCTGTTTATCTTTATTTTAAAAAAGTTGTATACTATGATTTTTGAAAGATTAGACTACCATTTTATGGTTATAGATGATGTCAGTGTAGTTGTAATTACAGTTTTTCAAAAGCAAATCCCTTCTATTAGATTGTAATCTTTATCCAAACGCATTGGTGCATTTGCCCTTACCCCTCTGCCTGGCCCCATTCATTCAGCAAAAGTTTATTGATCTTCAGTCAAAGAGAATAGTAGGATAAGGAAATGGCAAGAGTAAGTGTAGAAAACAAAATATTTTTCAGTGAAGGGGAACAAATAATAAGGCAGTAGCAGGAAGGGTTCTTTACTTCAAGAGAGTTGATCTTGTTACAGTTGATAATGGTGAGCTTCAGTAGAGGAGATGCCGAAGATGCGAGACAGCAGGTAATTCTAGGAATAAAGTCCTGAAGAAGGTGAGAGTAGGTGGAATAAGGTGTAGAACATCCTACCATGCTTTTCTCAACAGATGCTCCCTCTGTGTACTTCCACGTTCAGTTGACAGTAGAAATGTGCTAAATTTGGTGAGCACCATAGCAGAAAATTTGCTTGGAATGGTTCTGGTTTAATAAAAAATTACATTACCCAAAACATGACAGAAATTAAATCCCACACATTTGGGGAAAATGTTTTCTGGCATTCAGTTCAGGAGACTATTATTCTAATTGCTTTTAATTTTTTAATCTTACAGGTGCTTCAAGAAGACTTAGAACAGGAACAAGTCAGGGTCAATTCTCTCACTCACATGGTGGTGGTGGTCGATGAATCTAGTGGAGACCATGCAACCGCTGCTTTGGAAGAACAACTGAAGGTCAGGTTATTTTCTTTAATACACTAACTGTGTCATTCAAAATAATTAATTGCTATTCATGAAATATTTAGAAAATGTATAATATAATTTGTATATTATAAATATTTACAATATAATATATTTATTTAAACTAATTCAAATTATGTCCCATTTGTACACATTTCCCTTTCATTACCTATCCACTGTTTGTTCTCACTAGCTTCCTGGACTTTGGAGAAATATATGAAGGCAGTTCCACTTTTTTTTTTAAATTATAGATGAATAACCTGTATTAGAGAACTGGTCAGAGAAATATTGGTTATGTCCTCTTAAAAGCTATAGTTAAAGAGAGGACAAAAGGTAAAAAGAAAAAAAAAACAAAAGGGATCACATTCAATCAAATCATGAGAAGCTGAACACCTTCGTATTTTCTTTTCCTGGAAAACTTCAGTTATAGACTTGATGAGGACATAGCAGGATATTTAAGTTCTAGAGTTTTATTGGAGGAGATACTTAGCCTTTCAGTCCCTCATTCAACCTGAGTCATGTAATTATATCCTTGAAACATAACCAGTGCCATTAACAAAAAGTAAGTTTTGTATTTTCATATTTTTATTTTTCTTCCTAATTGGAAACAACATTTTACCGTTAAAAAAATTGAAAACATTTTCAACAAAACATATGTACATACACCAAAATATCAACATTAAGGAAAAATACAATTTACTGTTCTGAATGTGACAGATACACACACACACACACTCATACACACACACACACACACACACACACATACACACATACACACACACCTACCAATTATACTTGAGGCATTCACTTTACCCATGAAATGCCTGCCTTTTCCTTGTGATTGTGAGGGGCCAATAGTCTGACATGTCTAAGGATCCAATCAATTTGACTTTAAATAACTTTATCAGCACAAGGTTGCTCTAAACATAGTTAATCTTACCTACTTATAACACAGTTTCTTAAAGCCTTATCTCTGCTTTCTTCTTTCTTTGCGTGAATTGTTTTTTTATCCCAGTAAAATGTCATTTCCCCAGGTTACTGCCTTAAACTTCTTGTCTCTAACAATGGTATCTTCTTCTCTATCACTAAACAACAAAAAGAAAATTCTTAAACCACTACAATAGATCATTTAACATAAATTAGTCACTCATGTTAATTGCTTATGATTAAATGAAGTTGCAGGGATTACAGACATAAAAAGGCTTATGACACCTGCTATTATAATATATCATCACATATATGATCAGATGTATTGTACACATACATACTCATGGCCAGGTAAAGGACTGTATTGATAGGCCACTGCTATAACCATTGGAAGGAATTCTGTAGTTCTCATAAAATAGTGTTGTAGATAATTACAGATGGGTAAAAATTGAATACTCAGCATTCCTCAGAAATTTTCAGAAAAGGTAGAAGGAGGTTGGGGGCAGAAGTTGGGAGGGAGACTGGTTAGGAAAAAATCAAGGCCAACATTTTCTAAGTCATAGACTATTTCTAGTTAACCCCAAAACTGTGAAACATCTACTTTGGTATTACCAAACCTAATACAACTAGCTTTGGAATGTAATCATTCTGGGATAATGTCTGTGGGGCTAAGCCACCTTGAAAAACCATCTATAGTACTCACAGATGGTGACGGGGTTAGAGCTTACATAGGATAAATTAAGAGTTGCAGCCCTAAGCTTTTCTATATTTATTATCATACTTGCTTTCATTGGCTCAGAGATACTTACTAAGATACTGTGTGTGTATTGGCTTCTCTTAAATCATATGGTTCCTTCTGTATTTGTCCATGATTGTCTCACTATTAAATAGTGTTGACTACTGCCTTCCAGCTTTCTCTTTTCCCTGTGACCCCCTTTTCCCTTTTGATATCCTCATTTCCTTCTATATACCTCCTTACTCTGACCTGACCTTTAGATAATCTAGACTAGAGTCTGAAAGGGCAGGGTTAGAAGGAATTCCTTGGAGAGAACACCCTGGCTTGAACATTTCTTTCTTCTCATCCCATCACTTTTCTCAGTCTTAGAGGAATCCATGCTTGAATTCTATACCTACTTGACCATTGGTTTAACTTGCTCTGGAATGGTGGGTGCTCCCCTGACTTTGACATTTTGTTGATTCTTTCTTAGGTTCTTTGCAAATGACATAATATAGGCTTAACCTAGTTGGATTTTTAAAAGAAAGGGGAAGAGAAAGAGAAGATGGCAGAGAAGGAGGAAGATAGGAGAAATAATAAAGGATAAAGAGACAGATAAACCAATACATTGGAGTAGTCACTTTGACAACTACACAAGGATTCTTTGCGTGTAATAAGAATTCTGTCTGTGCTTCAGAAACCATGAACTATTACTGTGTCTTATACAGGGCCCAGAGGAATTCTGTTAGGATAGGAAGAATTTGAGGAAAGAAAAACAGGTATGTGGCCTCCATACAAGGGACAAAACTGAAGCACAAACAGAAGGAAATACAAAATTGGCAGGGATCTAAGAAGGATCCTCAAGGGCTTTTGTTGGAGCTAGGTCTGGTCCTCTATAGCTTATTCCTCTCAGCTTATTGTATTGAATGTTTATCCCACTCCCCCATTTTCCACCGTTACAGTGCCTTCATCTGTTTTGCTCCTGTGTGCTGAGGCACCATCCAGGGTCCCCACATGGATACCCACTGGTCTTTAGTTAGGAGATGCAAATGGAGCAAACTAGAAAGGGAAGTCCTTGATTTAGTACAATGAGAGAGGGATGTGTTCTTATCATCTGGATTTAAAACTCTGAAAATATTCCTCAGAGAATATTTTTACATGTGTTGACTTAATTCTATGAACTTTATTGTAAGTTGTATTTTCTCTAACTTTTTTTAAAAATATATTTTATTGTTATTTGACAGAGAGAAAGAAAGAATGAGCACGAACAGGGGGGAGTAGCAGGCAGAGAGAGAGAGGGAAAAACAGGCTCCCCATGGAGCAGGGAGCCTGATACGGGGCTGGGATCATGACCTGAGCTGAAGGAAGACACTTAACTGACTAAGCCACCCAGGTGCCCCATTTTTCTCTAACTTTTTAAAAAGACTTAGAAACCTTTCTGTTAAAAGGTTTGAAGGAAAACAAAGGTCAGAAATATGCTTAGGGATTCTGAAAGATAGCATGGTTTATGAAGGACAATATTCTGAAAAGCACAGTCTGTTGTAAATTAATTTGATTCTCAGAGATTCAACTTGTCCCTCAGCAATGTCACCACAGGTCATAAACTTGTCCTTAGCTTTAGCAGTTTCTATGATGTCAATACATAGAGAGCCTGATTTGTAAGCAATGATGCCATTTAACTGATTTTATTGAGAAATAGCTTGACTAAATAACTGAGATTAGTAATTTATGTAGAGTATTCAGTCCAGGAGGACATTATCATATCTCTTTCTAAGCATCTACATTCTGTTTTTCATTTTTTCAGTGAATATTTGCTATGTTCTTATTATGTCCCAGGGATTGTGCTAGGTAACAGAGGTAAAACAGTAAACAAAAAGAGAATTTGTCATTATTTTCCTGGGTCAAGAGTGAATAATCTGTGAGCCTGCTGCCTTCTTTGGAAACTAGAAACAGTGGTAGCCATTTCTCATGCTCCTTCTTTGAAATCAAATGCTAATTCTTTTCATCCATGGTCACCATGGTAGGCATGGTAGGCATGGTGACTGCTCTCTCGGTTCTTGCAGTCTCATGGAGGAAATAGACCTTAATCAGATATTAACAAAAATGACCAAATAGGAGGGTTCCCCTTTCTCCACATCCTTGCCAGCATCTGTCATTTCCTGACTTGTTTATTTTAGCCATTTTGACTGGTGTGAGGTGATATCTCATTGTGGTATGATCTCCCTGATATGAGGAAGTGGTGCTGCAACATGGGGGCTTAAGTGGGTAGGAGAAGAATAAATGATGGGATTGGGAGGGAGACAAACCATAAGTGACTCTTAATCTCACAAAACAAACTGAGGGTTGCTGGGGGGAGGGGTTTGGGAGAAGGGGGTGGGATTATGGACATTGGGGAGGGTATGTGCTTTGGTGAGTGCTGTGAAGTGTGTAAACCTGGTGATTCACAGACCGTACCCCTGGGGATAAAAATATATGTTTATAAAAATAAAAACAAATAAAAAAAGGTAAAAAAAAAGACCAAATATTCCCAGGTATCTTATGGTTTTTGGTGCTATGGCCAAAATTAGCAGGACAGGAAACAACAAGTGTTGGAGAGGATGTGGAGAAAAGGGAACCCTCTTCCATTGTTGGTGGGAATGCAAGTTGGTGCAGCCTCTTTGGAGAACAGTGTGGAGATTCCTCAAGAAATTAAAAATAGGACTTCCCGGGCGCCTGGGTGGCTCAGTGGGTTGAGCCGCTGCCTTCGGCTCAGGTCGTGATCTCAGGGTCCTGGGATCGAGTCCCACATCGGGCTCTCTGCTCAGCGGGGAGCCTGCTTCTCTCTCTCTCTGCCTGCCTCTCCGTCTACTTGTGATTTCTCTCTGTCAAATAAATAAATAAATAAAAATTTAAAAAAAAAAAATAGGACTTCCCTATAACCCTGCAATTGCACTCCTGGGTATTTACCCCAACGATACAGATGTAGTGAAAAGAAGGGCTATCTGTACCCCAATGTTTATAGCAGCAATGGCCACGGTTGCCAAACTGTGGAAAGAACCAAGATGCCCTTCAACGGACGAATGGATAAGGAAGATGTGGTCCATATACACTATGGAGTATTATGCCTCCATCAGAAAGGATGAATACCCAACTTTTGTAGCAACATGGACGGGACTGGAAGAGATTATGCTGAGTGAAATAAGTCAAGCAGATAGAGTCAATTATCATATGGTTTCACTTATTTGTGGAACATAACAAATAGCATAGAGGACAAGGGGAGTTAGAGAGGAGAAGGGATTTGAGGAAAATTGGAAGGGGAGGTGAACCATGAGAGACTATGGACTCGGAAAAATGAAAGGGCGGGGGGTGGGAGGTTGGGGGAACCAGGTGGTGGGTATTAGAGAGGGCATGGATTGCATGGAGTACTGGGTGTGGTACAAAAACAATGAATATTGTTATGCTGAAAATAAATTTAAAAAAAATTTTTAAAAATGACCAAATAATTAAGAATGGACAGAACCTATTTCTCTGAAGGAAAGAAATAAGATTTTGTGACAATGCACTAATAAGACTTCAAATGAAATTTGAGGGCAAAAGATGATTCCCTAGGAAAGTGTTTAAGCTAGGGTCTAAAGGATATGTCAAAGGGAACTGTATAAAGGGTGTATAAAGGAGCTAGGTGGAGATGGGTAGTTTCCAGGAAGGAGAAAGTGTAGATCAAGTGATCAAGGCATCCTCAGGGAACTGAAAAGGGCACATTTGGCTATAGCTCTGAGGTTCAGAAGAGTGGTGTTAGAAGAGACTTGGCAGATAGAAGGGGCTTACCTAAGAATTAGAATTGATGTGTGATGCGCAACTCCATCAAAATCAGTTAACAAAAGTGTATTGAGCAGCAGCCCTCTGCCTGGATGACAGCTGGAACTACAATGGCAGGGAGAAGCAAGGGAAATAGCCAAGGCATTTGCCCTTCGGGACCTGCACTATTAAAGTACAATGAAATGTACAATTATGGCCATGATGTATTCAGTGGGACAAAAATAGACATTGCTGGATGACCTTTCTTGCTCTAGAAGGTCAGGAAAGTAGAGGTTAATTAGGCAATAGTAAAGGGTAGCAAGGTGTTCTGTACAGAAGAACAGCATTTATTCATTCAATAAATATTTCTTGCATGCCTTCTAGATGCCAGCCAAGTCTAAGCTTTGAGGTAAAGCATAGGCAAAACATAAATGATTTCTTTATGAAGCTTATATTCTAAGCACACATCATAATAAATAACCAAGTTTTATACTATGAAAAAGGTGATAACTATAAAGAAAAGACTGGAGAAGGGAGTATTTTACCTGGGGTGGTCAGGGTATGCTTACTTGAGAAGGTGGCATTTAAGTAGGAACTCAAAACAAAGTAAGGGAAGTGTTTGGAAGGTGCGCAGGTCCTATGGGGTCTTTTGTATTTGAAAAACTGAAGAAGGACTATAAATGGAGCTTAAAGAATTTCTGTTTTTTTAGAGAGATATTTGTTTCTAATAAAAAAAGAACCAAAAACAGGAGTCTAGTTCTAGAAGTTGTTCTAATGGAAACATCTTTCAGAGAAAAGTCAGAGCCATTGAAGTCCCATTTGTAGATATGTTCTTCTATACATGTTAACACTTGAGAGCACAACTAGATGTATTAAAGTTGTCTAAGGCCTGGGCCCAGGAGAGTTTCTGGTATATAAAAGGCATTTGAACTATTTTATAAATGACCTTAATCTTGAAGTTACTATCTACTATTATGGAAAAATAAAGGTATATCAAAAGAAAGTATATAGACAAGCATCCTCTTCAGAAGAATAGCCTAGAAAATACAATTTTAGAACAGCTTATTAAATTTATGCATGTTTTGTTTCTCACTCATTTGATAAAGTTAATAAAATTCTTTATTGAATAAAAAATTATTTTTGAAGATAAAAAATGTCTCTAAGAACTAAAATACAGTCACTAAAATCAAGACATGAAAACTGTATATCAGATGACATTAAACAGTTTGTACAAATATTATGTGACATTATTAAGTCATATTCTTTGGTGGATTTATTATGTTGGATGATCTGTTGGAGTGGCATGCATACAAAGTATTTAGATTTACCTAATATATTTTGCAAAGCCTTCCATGGCATATCCACGGATAAGGTGAGCCTTTTTTTTATTGTGTTAGTCACCATACAATACATCATTGGTTTTTGATGTAGTGTTCCATGATTCATTGTTTGCCTATAACACCCATTGCTCCATGCAATCTGTGCCCTTCTTAATACCCATTACCAGGCTCAGCCATCTTCCCCAACACCCCTCCCCTCTAAAACCTTCAGCCTGTTTCTTGGAGTCCACAGTCTCTCATGGTTCATCTCCCCCTCCAATTTCCCCTCCTTCACTTTTCCTTTCATTTTCCTAATGTCCTCCACATTATTCCTTATATTCCACAAGTAAATTACACCATAATAATAATTGACTTTCTCTGCTTGACTTATTTCACTCAGTTTAATCTCTCCCAGTCCCATCCATGTTGATGCAAAAGTTGGGTATTTATCCTTTCTGATGGCTGAGTAATATCCCATTGTATATATGGACCACATGTTCTTTATCCATTCATCTGTTGAAGGGTATCTCAGCTATTTCCACAGTTTAGCTATTGTGGACATTGCTGCTATTAACATTGGGGGACATATGGCCCTTCTTTTCACTACATCTGTATCTTTGAAGTAAATACTCATTTGTGCAATTGCTGGGTCCTAGGATATCTCTATTTTTAATTTTTTGAGGAATATCCACAGTGTTTTCCAAAGTGGCTGCACCAACTTGCATTCCCACCAACAGTGTAAGAGGGTTCCCCTTTCTCCACAGCCACTCCAACATTTGTTGATTTTTGCCTTGTTAATTTTGGCCATTCTAACTGGTGTAAGGTGGTATCTCAATGTGTTGTTGTTGTTTTTTTTTTAATTTCTTTTCAGTGTAACAATATTCATTTTTATTCATTTAACAGTTTTTTGCACCATTCCTAGTGCTCCGTGCAATACATGCTCTCCTTAATATCTCCCTCATGGCTAATGATGATGAACATTTTTTCATATGTCTGCTATCCATTTGTATGTTTTCATAGGAGAAGTGTATGTTAATGTCTTCTGTCCATTTTTTGACTTGATCATCTGTTTTTTGAATGTTGAGTTGTAGAAGTTCTTTATAGATCTTGGATATCAGCCCTTTGTCTGTAGTGTCATTTGTGAATATCTTCTCCCATTCCATGGGTTACCTCTTTGTTTTGTTGACTGTCTCTTTGCTGTGCAGAAGTTTTTGATCTTGATGAAGTCCCAAAAGTTCATTTTTTGCTTTTGTTTCCCTTGCCATTGGAGACGTGTCTTGGAAGAAGTTGCTGTGGCGGATGTCGAAGAGGTTGCTGCCTATGTTCTTCTCTAGGATTTTGGCAGATTCATGTCTCACATTGAAGTCTTTCATCCATTTTGAGTTTATCTTAGTGTATGGTGTAAGGGAATGTTTGAGTTTCATTCTTCTTTACATAGCCATCCAATTTTCCCAGCACCATTTATTGAAGAGACTGTCTTTTTCCACTGGATATTTTTTCCTGCTTTGTTGAAGATTATTTGACCATACAATTGAGGGTCCATATCTGGGCTCTCTACTCTGTTCCATTGGTCTATGTGTCTGTTTTTGTGCCAGTACCATGCTGTCTTGGTGGTCAAAGCTTTGTAATAAAGCTTGAAATCAGGAAACATAATGCCCTCAGCTTTGTTTTTCCTTTTCAGCATTTCCTTGGCAATTTGGGTATTTTCTGGTTCCATACAAATTTTAGGATCGTTTGTTCCAGAACTTCAAAAAATTCCAATGATATTTTGATCGGGATGGTGTTGAAAGTATAGATTGCTCTGGGCAGCCTAGATATTTTAACAATGTTTATTCTTCCTATCTATGAGCATGGAATGTTTTTCCATCTTTTTGTGTCTTCTTCAATTTCTTTTATGAGTGTTCTGTAGTTCCTCGAGTAGAGATTCTTCACCTCTTTGGTTAGGTTTATTCCAAGGTATCTAATGGATTTTAGTGCTATTGTAAATAGAATTGATTCTCTAATTTCCCTTTCTAGAGTTTCATTGTTAGTGTATGAGAAAATAGCTGATTTCTGTGCATTGATTTTGTATCCTGCCACATTACTGAATTGCTGTATGTTTTCTAATAATTTGGAGGTGGAGGTGGAGTCTTTTGGGTTTTCCATATAAAGTGTCATGTCATCTGCGAAGAAAGAGAGTTTGACTTCTTCATTGCCAATTTGAATACCTTTTATTTCTTTTTGTTGTCTGATTGCTATTGCTAGGGTTTCTAGTACTATGTTGAAGAATAGTGGGGAGAGTGGGCATCCTTGTTGTGTTCCTTTTCTCAAGGCTGTCAGCTTTTCCCCATTGAGAATGATATTCCCTGTGGGTTTTACATAGATGGGTTTTATGAAGTTGAGCAATGTTCCCTCTATCCCTATACTCTGAAGAGTTTTAATCAGGAAAGGATGCTGTATTTTGTCAAATGCTTTTTCTGCATCAGTTGAGAGGCCCATGGGTTTCTTCTCTCTTCTTTTACTGATTTGTTCTATCACATTGATTGATTTGCGAATGTTGAACCACCCTTGCAACCTCCAGGTAAATCCCACCTAGTCATGATGGATAATCTTTTTTAATGTACTCTTGGATCCTATTAGGTAGAATCTTGTTGAGAATCTTGGCATCCATATTCATCAGGGATATAGATCTCAAATTCTCCTTTTTGATGGGGTCTTTGCCTGGTATGGTGATCAGGGTAATTCTGGCTTCATAGAAAGAGTCTGGAAGTTTTCCTTCTGTTCTATTTTTGGAAACAGCTTCAGGAGAATAGGTATTATTTTTTCTTTGAATGTTTGGTAGAATTCCCCAGGGAATCCATCAGGTCCTGGACTCTTGTTTTTTGGGAGGTTTTTGATCAGTACTTTAATCTCGTTACAGTTATTGTTCTATTCAGGTTGTTAATTTCTTCCTATTTCAGTCTTGGAAATTTATGTTTCCAAGAATGCATCCATTTCTTCTAGGTTGCTTACCTTATTGGCATATATATGTTGATAATAATTTTAGGTGAGTCTTCTTATCCTTCTTTGGGCTGGTGGAGAACGTTTGTGTTTTGCTATATTCTTTTCTGGTACCTGATTTATGTGCCTGAGAATTGAACTGAAAATGATTGAATTCATTTATTCACCCTGCAGCATCAAAAACTTTTGGGCAAAGAAGCCATTTCAGGATCTAGCTGGGAAACTGTGTACATTTTGCCTGAATAGAAGGGGTTAATGGTTCATTTCGTCTCCCACATGACTTCAGAAGATTTATAACAATGTCATGTAAAGTTAGAATGTCACATTCAAATGTTATGTAGTTGTCTTTCATGTTTTAATTCAGGAGAGGTATGTTAATTGTTTGAAATTTTGCTGGTTGTAAAAAGTAATATCCTTAAATCAATTAAGGTTTTGATGAGGAAGTTTTGACTTCCCATCCATTCATATAAATGTAAATACATGTATATAACTATACACAAATGTGTATATATACATATACATTTACATTTTGCACATTTACATTTTCTCTTATGTATAGATGTATATGTTTATATGATTAATATTAAATGAAAGCAAATGGTATAGATTCTTAGTAAATTAATACAATCCTGGACATGGTGTAGTGTCTAGATTACAAGGACTAATAATTAGATCCTGTGTTGGTTTGAATATACTTTGTATTTTAGCATTTTAGCTGGATTTTACCAGCCTGGTGACATTTAAAGAATGTTTACAGAACTAGGAATTCTTTAATTTCAAGGAGAAGACAAGTGAATTAGGGGAAATTGGAGAGGGAGATGAACCATGAGAGACTGTGGATTCTGAGAAACAAACTGAGGGTTTTGGAGGGGAGGAGGATGGGGGGGTTAGGTGAGCCTGGTGGTGGGTATTAAGGAGGGCACAGATTGCATGGAGTACATAAACAATGAATCTTGGAACACTATAAAAATTAAAATAAAATACCTAATAGTTTAAAAAAAAAAACCTAAGCAGAAATAAGGGACATGTGTTGTCTTGTATAAAGAAGGCTTTTCTCTCCGTTCCTTCAGAAGCCTCTATCAAAAATAAACTAAAGCTGATAAGCCTGGGTATCTTCTCCCCAGATTTCTTTCCTGAGCCCAATTTCTTCTATCCCATTTATTTCTATACCAATTTCTTCTATCCCAACTTGAAGGCCAAAATGCTTCTCAGGCTTAACAAGGTGAAATTTAATTCCTTGTGCCCTACTTCCCTCTAAACTCGCTTCCTTTGCTGACTTCCCCGCTTTTATTATTACATAGACATTCACCATGACACCTGTATCAGAAACCTGGAATCATTCCCACCTCCTCAATTTCCTTTCCCTCTGAGCCCTCTGCATGTCATCAGTCACAGAATGTGTTCATTGTCTCTCGTGTTCATTGTTTCATCTTATTTCCAGTCCTTGCCTGAATTTTCACCTTTTCTTAATCCAATTTCTGTATTAAAGTCAGTGTGGGCTCTCAAAAGCTGTTTATTGCAGTTTCTCCTTTGCTTAAAATCCTTAGTTGCTTTCCATTCTTTACACAGTCTGATCACTTAGGCCTCCAATGGTTTTTATTACCTGACCCCCACCTGCCTTTCAATACCTGTCTTCTATTAGCTCCCACATATCCCTTGACCTATATTCTATTTCTATAAGCCATTTCTGATACTCTCTATGTCACTGTACTTATATAAACTATTCCTGTTATTCAGAAAAGTCTTGTTTGTCATCTGCTTTAAAAATTGCTTCATGTAGAAAACTCAGTTCAAATTTTTCTCTATGAGGCTGTTTTTTCTATATCACCACTCCCTTTTATTTTGAGCCACTTTATATAATAATTGTGTCTTTGTTGTTTGAAAGGAAAATAGTCTACAAAAAGGTAGCTGTTCAGAAAGGTTCTAATGTCCTCTTCTCTATCATGGCTTGAAATGGGGAATCCAATTAAAAATACTTATAGTTGGGGCACCTGGGTGGCTCAGTGGGTTAAAGCCTCTGCCTTTGGCTTAGGTCATGATCCCAGGGTTCTGGGATGGAGCTGATCAGCAGGGAGCCTGCTTCCTCCTCTCTCTCTGCCTGCCTCTATGCCTACTTGTGATCTCTCTCTGTCAAATAAATAAATAAAATCTTAAAAAAAATACTTATAGTATATACCTTTGGGATAATTTGGGGAGGGAAAAAGTCTAGGGAGTGTTAAAGCCTATGGGAGTGATAAATAGAGATTATGAAGAAGATTACAGATGAAAATATTTTTTGTTTCTAGTTTCTAATTCTATACTTGGTGAATAAAAAGCATGTTTAATTTTTTTAATTTAATGGAGATAATTTCACTAAGCCAAGTGTCAACAATTATTGCCCATGAAGCGATAATTATAATTATTAGCCCTTTCATGTGCTCATTTTCCAAAAATTTTATATACTTTGTAATACTCTCCCTGTTTCAAAAATGAAAAAGTCAATGCATAATAGAGTTAAATCCAAGTTTATGCAGATTTCAAGTGGCAGAGCTGGGATTGGTATCCAGATCTGTGTGATTTGTCCTAATTTCTCAATTTCACAGAAGAAAATTACTATGTGACCTTGAGAAAATTATTACAGGGGAAATACATGCAAGTATAATAGAATAATATTCTTGATGACTACAAGTGTATAAATATGAATATATTAGAGTAATGGTATTCTTTATGAATATAGTTCTGATATGATCTTAAAAGAGTTCTGGCCTTTTTGGCTCCCAGAAAAACCCTAAACTTTATATTATGCCATAATTAAAAATTTATTTGATGAGAGCACCCAGAAAAGTACACAAATCATAATTTTAGGTCAAGACTCCGCAACAGTAACATATCTGTAGTTCCACATCAAATAAAAAGATAATACGTTGGCAACAATTGAGACAGCCCTATCAAACTCTGTCATAGTCATAAACTTTTCACACCTTCTCAAAGTTAACCTTTATCCTGATTTATAATGCCTCAAAGTAATTTTATTTTTAACTTAATGTAAATGCAGTTCATAATCTAGTTTTTTTTTGTTTTTTTGTTTTTTTAAAAAGATTTTATTTATTCGACAGAGAGAGATCACAAGTAGGCAAAGAGGCAGGCAGAGAGAGAGGAGGAAGCAGGCTCCCCACCGAGCAGAGAGCCCGATGCGGGGCTCGATCCCAGGACCCTAGGATTATGACCTGAGCCGAAAGCAGAGGCTTTAACCCACTGAGCCACCCAGGCGCCCCCATAATCTAGTTTTATAACTGACATTTTTTCACTCAAGGATATGTTTGTGAGTTACATTCATGATGCATATTGCATTTGTTTATTAATTTTTATGGCTGGATAGTATTCCTTCCTGTGCATATACAATTTAATTATATATTCTATTGTTGAGAAAATTTGGGCTGGCTCCAATTTGGGATCATTATGAATCACACTGCTGTGAACCTAACTGTACATATATTTTCATGAATGTATGTATGCTTTTGCATTGAGTATATACCTAAGATTGAAATTGCTGAATTACTGGGTATATGCATATTTAGCTTTACGGGAAATACAGAAGAGTTTTCCTAAGTTGATGCATAAATTTATATATTCTCATCAGTAGTGGATAAAGTACAAATTGCTTCACATCCTCATCGGTACTTGATATTGTCAGATTGTTAATGTGAGCCTTGATGGTTGTTTTCTAACAGTATCTCTTGTGAACGTTTGCATGTAGTGATGACTAATGAGATTAAAAACGCAATGACAGTTGTTTCATTGGCTGTTAGAAATACCTATTGGAGCGCCTGGGTGGCTCAGTGGGTTGAGGCCTCTGCCTTTGGCTTGGGTCGTGATCTCAAGGTCCTGAGATCGAGCCCCACATTGAGCTCTCTGCTAAGCGGGGAGCCTGCTTCCCTCTCTCTCTCTCTCTCTCTGTCTGCTTCTCTGCCTACTTGTGATCTCTGTCTGTCAAGTAAATAAATAAAATCTTAAAAAAAAGAAATACCTATTTTTTGAAATGCCTGCCTGTTGGAATATGTGTATTTCTCTTCGTGACTTGTTGCAGTTATTTAAAAATATGTATTCAGGATTTTAATCCTTTGTTGATATCTAGATTATAATTTCATTTTTTTTGCTTTTATGAGGTGCTTTGTCCTTTTACTTTTTAATGATATCTTTTATAATACAGAGAAGTTTATTTTCAGTATACTCCACTTAAGTATTTTCTTTTATGGTTATTGTATTTTTGTCCTGAGTTTAAAAATAAATTTTTCTACTCTGTGACCCAAAATATATTCTCCTGAATTGTCATATAGGAACTTAATTGTTTTTTTTTTAAGATTTTATTTATTTATTTGACAGAGAGAGAGAGATCACAAGTAGACAGAGAGGCAGGCAGAGAGAGAAGGGGAAGCAGGCTCCCTGCTGAGCAGAGAGCCCAATTCGGGGCTTGATCACAGGACCCTGAGATCATGACCTGAGCTGAAGTCAGAGGCTTAACCCACTGAACCACCCAGGTGCCCCTAAAGAGTGTTTTCTTTTTTTAAGATTTTATTTATTTTATTTGACAGAGATCACAAGTAGGCAAAGAGGCAGGCAGAGAGAGAGAGGGGGAAGCAGGCTCCCCGCTGAGCAGAGAGCCTAATGTGGGGATCTATCCCAGGACCCTGGAATCATGACTGGAGCTGAAGGCAGAGGCTTTTTAACCCACTGAGCCACCCAGGCACCCCTGGGACTTAATTGCTTTACCTATCATATTACAATCCATCTAGTATTTCTGGTGTGAGGAAGGAATGAATGTCTTTTTTTTTTCCCATTTAGATCAAACTAAAGTAGCATGATTTATTGCAAAGACCATGCTTAATGTTCTGCACTTTCACTTTTAATAAAATGCTCATACATATATGGGTCACTTTATGAACTCCAATCCAGTTTCATTTGTACATTTCCCTGTAGTTATGCCAATACCACATTGTTTTAATTACTATGGCTTTATGATAAATTTTGACAGCTGATAGTATTGTAAAAGAGAAATTGGAACATTTGGCAAAATGGGCAAGATGGAATTTATTCAAGACTATTGCATTAGCGGGGCGCCTGGGTGGCTCAGTGGGTTAAAGCCTCTGCCTTCGGCTCAGGTTGTGATCTCAGGGTCCTGGGATCGAGCCCCACGTCGGGCTCTCTGCTCAGCCGGAAGCCTGCTTCCCCCTCTCCTTCTGCCTGCCTCTCTGCCTACTTGTGATCTCTGTCTGTCAAATAGATAAATAAAATCTTTAAAAAAAAAAAAAAGATTATTGCATTAGGGATCAAGACTGATGTAACAGGGAAGAGATTGAAGTCAGTTCCCCTGAACAAACAGAGTGGACGAGTTTATTAGTGCTGGAATGAGTGGGCATAAAAGTACTAGAGGACCTTTGTGGGCTTGGGTAGTCAATGTGATTATGCCATCTTTGTTTGCTAATTGTCCCTTATCAGAGTTAGGCTCCTACTCTCTCAGAGTTTGGGACTCCAGGGCACTATCTTTCTTGATAATTACATTTCAAAGGGATGGATTTCAGGTCCTGGAGAAAGACATTCTTGGGTTGTAGATTTACATCTTAAAGGGGTAGAGAAAAATTTACATTTGCAAATTCCCTAAAGTAAGTGCTCTAAGAAAAAGAAGGGGCCTACAGCCAAAGTTTAGTCAAGCTGAGGGAAACTCTAAATCTATCTTGGTTAATGTAAACCATTCACATTTGTTTTCTCCCTTTAAGAGATTAACTGGGCTATTTTTGTTTATTCACATTTCCATATAGATTTTAGAATCAGCTCGTCTGCCCCACCTCAAAACCTGCTATGATCTTAATTGGGGTTTATTGGCTGTATGGATTAATTTGTGGTAAATTAACATCTTTATTATGTAAAACTTTTCAGTTCATGAATATGGAAAGCCTTTGATTTATTTAAGCCTTTGTATTCTTCCAATAATGTTTTATTGTTTCCAGGATAGTGGGTCTTAGACTTTTTATGAGATTTGTTCCTTTATTTGAATTTTTTTTTATATTTTTGCTGTTGTTGTGAATGGTATCTTTTCAAAATTTCATTTTCTGTTTGTCTTTTGCTGATAGGGAGAAATACAACTTGATTTTTGTTTCTTAGCTTTGTATCCAGAGATCATGCTCACAATTTGAATAGTTTATCTGTCACATTCCTCAGCTGTACATATAAGGTTGTTTGTAATTACTGTTTTGCTTCTCCCTTTCCAATCATTGTTCATTTAATCAGTTTTTCTTGCCTTATTATGCTAGTACAATGAGATTATTGTTGATTGTTTCTCATTTTAGGTCTCAGAGGTGAGGTTTCTAGTAAATCACTACAAAGTATATCTCTTATAGGTTTGTTGTAGATGCCTTTTATTCCTAATGTTCTAAAAGGCCGCATCATTGCTGGGTGCTGAATTTTAGCAAACATTTTTTTCAGGATCACTTGAAATGATCATATTAGTTTTCTTCTTTATTCTCTTAACGTAAAGTCACACTGCTTAATTTTCTAGAGTAAAAATAGCCTTGCATTCCTGACGTAAGCCAAACATAGATAATATGTATAATCTTTTTTGTTTGTTGCTAGATCTCTTTCTTAACATTTGCTAACATTTAATTTAGAATTCTCCCATTGTGTCCATGAAAGAGATTGGCCTGTTGTTTTTCTTGTAAGAGGTTGCTAGGTTTAAGTGCCTGATTGTACAGGCTTCAGAACTTGCCATTTGTACCAGGAATTTTCTTTATTGGAGAAGTATTAAATGAAAGCTTAACTATATTTAAATAAGACTTTGCATTTCTCATTTCCAAATTCAGGTTTTGTCAACATTTTCCACATTTTCCAGATTTTCTTTTCTTTCTTTCTTTCTTTTTTTTTTTTTTTTTTTTTTTTTTTGGTCAGTTTGAGTGATTTGTGTCTTTCTAGGAATTTGTGTTTGGCACCTAAAATTATAAGTACATTCAGGGCGCCTGTGTGGCTCAGTCAGTTAAGTGTCTGCTTTCAACTCAGGTCATGATCCCAGGATCCTGGTATCGAGCCCCGAGTTGGGCTCTTTGCTCAGAGGGGAGCCTGCTTCTCTCTGTTCCTCTGCCCCTGCTCCTGTGCTTTTTTCTCTCACTTTCTCAAATAAGTAAATAAAATATTCAAAAAAATAAAATTAAATTAAAAGTATATTCAAATAAAATTCTTTTTCATACATATGGTACTTAATGTTTAAATGTGATATGAAACTGTAAATATCTAGCTTCTGTGGAAAAAAGCAACTGATCTGGTGACCCTTTGCCTGTTCTCCTGTTAGCCTCAGTAAGAATTAGATAGCTTTCCCATCTTTAGCATGAACTCTCTATTTAGCTACAATCCCCATTATTGCCCATTCTCTTATACCTAGATTATTTTGTACATGTTATTATGCATAAACATTAGAATTTGTGATTTCTTATAGATGGAATAGTTCAGTACATAGAATGAGGCATAGAGGGGTATCTGTTTTTCACTCACCTGATTATAAATAGGACAAATAATGGATTATGTTCCTGGTTTAAAATTTAGGTCAAAGATTTTCAACTCTTGTATAAAATATAAGACATAATAAACTGTAGGTAAAATATGAAAAACTAGTCATCTTTGTGTCATGCTGAAATGTTTTGTTATATTCTAAATTAAAGTTATGTTATACTGTAGGCTTATCACATCTGGAAACAAAAGCTAATTTTCCACCAACTAAGCTCTAAATATTTACCAGTCACAAGCATCCCAATAATTTATCACAGTTTTCAGAGCATTTTCACATTTGTTTACTTGGCCAGGAGGCTACCAGGCCACGTACTAACATCTCTCTTTCACTAGTGGGAAATCTAAATCATAACAAGATAAAAGTATTTGCTTAGAGGTATTACTGAGTTGGGCGACAGTAGAACTGGGACAAGAATCCAGGCAATCTACTTTAGGCCTGGTGATATGAACCAGGTGAGCACATTCAGAGATGCTGCTATACTGTTAATGCCCACTGTAAGTAGCAAAGATCTAGGATTCTAGGTGGGGAAGACAGGGCTTCACATGTGATTCTCATCTCCTATGGCTCTTCAGATTTACCATAAACAGATCTCTTGTTGCCGTAAATGACTGGTAGGCAGGTATTTAATGACGGAGAAAGAAAAACAGTTTCTAAGACAATACTTAGGAGAAAAATCCCTGTATTGATAACTATAGTGGTGATACTGAGCTTTGAGACATTTTTGTACTATATGAAATTCATGTGTTGCATTAATCACAGTGGTAGGGAGTTCCCTCTGCCCCAAGAGGTCCAGAGACCATAAGGAATAAAACAATCAGGAACAGTAAAACCTTTAAATTATCAAAGAATGCTTAGGAATACAATGGATTCTGGGAAGGACGCTGTCATGCTGGAACGCTCTTTAGGACTCCTGCTCGTGATTCTCTGGTATCCCAATTAGATAGACTGGTGGAATCTGGGGAGTACCGAGTTGATTAAGCTGCCACAGAACATTAAATAATAGCCTGCAAATAATAACAGCATCAACAACTGGGCCTTTCAGGATTTATTCATTAGCACTTTATAAGCTCATAAATAATATATAGAACTGACTGTAATGGCACAGGGGAGCATGCTTCTTTAAGTTAAAAATCTCACTATGTTTTTAACATAATCACCAAGACAAAATTTCATTAACGAATTAGACAGTCATATTTACCTTTGAAAAATAAGACTTTGTGAAAGAGCACACGTTCTTGATCTGGGAGTGTAAGTATTTTCTGATTTTTAAAAATACTTTAAGCAATAGGAGGTAAATGTCAAAAATATTCTTAGATGAAATTATAACATTAGGCTTCAAATCCTTGTTAAAAATGTGTGGTTAAATCTAGTCAAACTTCTGCCAAAATTAAATATGAAAATACTCAAAAAGGATTCAGCATCTGTACGTCTCGCTCAGTTCTGTAGCACCCATTACGAGGCAAATTGAATGCTGCATGTTCCCCTCAGTAAATGACATCATGAAAGAACACAGGCTTGTAGCCAGACAGATCTGAGGTCATATCCCTGAAACTCAATCCTGGGGCCTCCGTGGCCTTAGATGAGTTACTTAACTCATCTCATGAACAGGTGTCACCTATAAACCACACCTTTACAAGTGGCCAGCGTTCCTTCACAGGTCCCTTGAGTTCAGTCCAGAGGGACTGCAGGATCATTTAAACAGGAGGAAGAATGAGAATTTCAGAGAAATCTACAATAAGTGTTTCCAGCACATCAGGACACGTTTTTCCTCACTGGACCATATATTAGCGAAGATATAAGGCATGCCATTTTATAATATGCTGCTTTGGTTAGCAGTTTGTAGAAACGTGAAATTGAGAAAAGAATTATAGTATTGGCTAAACAGTAGTCAGTAGTACTCTGCCCCATTTCTAGCCTCATGATTGGTGTTATTTTCATTTCTTTCAATGAGTTACTTGATGTTATTTCCACATCACCATCAATAAGGTGAAGTTGCTTACCCCTTTTAACTCTTCTATGTTTTTAAAGTAGGAAAAAAATTTTAAAATGTTAATTTTCAGGAGGCTCATTACACAATTACACATAAAAGTCATTTAGCTGGGGAGTATATCCCAAGGTCTGAAACTAAAATAAAATGAGATGGGCTGCCTGCTCTCTCCCTTTTGTATAAATCCCAGTTGCGGCTGTGTTGTGTGGTCTATGGCACATAATTGTTCCTTTCTTTGTGGACATACTCCTCGGACCACTTTATCTCTTCCTGCCAGTCTTGATGGCCACAGTTCAGCTCTCACATTCTATCCCTAGCCTCAATAAATTCAAGGGTCAAGATACTTAAGTTTTACGTTCCAGGCTTGTCAAATTTTCCTCAGTTGCCTTTATCCAAATGTTCCTCTGATAGCTACTTCTCACTTTTGCGTTGAAAAACCAACTCAACCAAACAAAGGAACTCAGATGAGAAATGTCCTTGGCTTGTATAATGATATGGAATAAAATTAAATGGGGGGGGAGGCTTCCTCATTGTGCATCTAAGCACAAATGATAATGGAGTTTTGATGTAGCCCATGAAAGTGTGTTAGAGTAAGTGAACCGACCTTTAGCTTCTCTTACTGCTGAGACAAAATGAGAACATAAATAAAAATTAATTTCTTCTTATCACTTCACAAGATGTTATAATTCATTTTGATTTATGTACATAATGTTTACATAGCATTACAAAAATGTGCATTACTTCTAAAAGCTCAAAGGATTCATATACTTAAATAGAAACTCAGAGAAATACTTTCTTTCTCTAGAGAAGAGGTTTCTAATCCTAATACAGTGATGCTCCAAAAAAATTATTTAGCTTTATGTCAGTCCCATTTGATCCAATCTCTTAGACTTGTTAAATCCCTTTAGGCAATGATAGGAACCAGTGTCTTTGAGTGATTATAGAGTTGACTGATAATCTTCCAATTGCTTAGCTCTATTCTTTGTAATTCAAATTAGGGCCAACATTTCTAAGTAATAACCAGATAAATCCATAACTTCGAGCACTGTGTATGTCTATTTATATTTGTGCATATGCCATTACAAAAATCTACCTGTGGGCTGACATGTACAATATATGAGCAAGCAATTTCTAATTCACTTATCTAATTTTACTGAGATGAGTAAAAAGCATCCTGCCCACATTCTAACAGAAGTGACTTAGATTCAGTTCACTGAGGGCTTTCGGAGAGTAACAGTGGAATGTGTTAATAAAGGATAGTTATACTCTCTTGTGTTGTAAATCTTTAAAGAAGAATATAATTGAAGTCTAAACAACTAGTTGTAAAGATTTAATAAGTACCTTTCTAGAGTGAGTAGGGTGAAATAGATGACCCTTGCTGGTTCTTGGAAGATTTGAAATAAACACAATGATCAAACAAAATGTAAATAGCTATTAACACTTGTATGACTCAGTTCAAATTAAAACTGTTTTTCAATATATAATCTTGCTTAATATTTGTACCAATTCTTACAGGGGTTGGCATGATTGTTTTCATAGAGAGAGAGAGGAAATTATTTAGCCATGAATTTCTGAAAAGTCACTTGATTTTTGGGGGGATGTGGGATAATTTAAAAGACATTCAAAGAACTGTCAGAATCATTACAAGAGAGGGATGTGTTACATTTTTTTTTTTTCTGTGTGGCTCACTTGGTTGAGCATCCAACTCTTGATTTCAGTTCACGTCATGATCTCAGGGTCATGAGATCAAGCCCTGTGTGTCAGAATCTGCTTCTGCGTAGAGTCTGCTTGTCCCTCAGGCTCTGCTCCTCCCTACCCCTGCCTGTGCTTGCTTTCTCTTTAACATAAATATATTTTTAAAAATGTTTTTATTTTTGTAATTTGTGAAGACATACACATGTTGGTAATCCAAGCAATTGACTGGCCTAACACATAAATCTAAGCTGTTCAGCTCAACATATTTGTATCTTCCCCACATAAAACACAAAATTATAGAGTGATAGCATTTATGTATTTGGGAAATTGAATCACAATAAATTATTAAAATTTTTATATTTAAATAATTTGAAATAATTTTAATTCAGTAATTGAAATGTATTTTCTCAAATTTTCCCACTGTAATAAACAGATCTTTACTTTCAACAACTTAAGTTTTGTGAGATTTTTTTTAAAAGATTTTATTTATTTATTTTGAAAGACAGAGATCACAAGTAGGCAGAGAGGCAGGCAGAGAGAGAGAGAGGGAAACGGACTCCCTGCTGAGCAGAGAACCCTATGTGGGGCTCAGTCCCAGGACCTGAGATCATGACCTGAGCCAAAGGCAGAGGCCTAACCCACTAAGCCACCCAGGCACCCCTGTGAGATATTTTCTAGTGCCATGGAATCAGTCCCTCTTAAATATATCTTTTATGTTAGTTTGTTAGGGCTGTCATAACAAAATACCAAATACTGGGTAACCTGGATAACAGAAAATTTTTTTTCGTAGTTCTGGAGTCTTGAAGTGAAAGATCAAAGTATTGGCAGGTTTTGTTCCTTCTGGGGCCTTTCTCCTTGGCTTACAGATGGCTGTCTTCTCACTGTGTCTTCATATGGTCTCTCCTATATGCCCACAAATCCCTGGTATCTTTCTCTGTATGCAGAATTCCTTTTCTTATAAGGATACCTGTCAGATTAGATTGGGTCCCACCCTAATAACCTCATTTTAACTTAAAATCCCTATGTAAAAGTCCTAACTATAAAGGCCCTGTCACCTAATACAGTCACGTTCTGTAGTAGAGGGGGATAGGGCTTCACCTTATGAAATGTTTAAAAAAAAAAAAAAGATTTTATTTGTTTATATATTTATTTATTTACTTACTTACATGAGAGAGAGATGAACAGGGGAGCAGCAGGCGTAGGTAGAAGCAGGCTCCCCAATGAGCAGGGAGCCTGACTTGGGGCTCAATCCCAGGACCCTGTGATCATGATCTGAGATGAAGTCAGATGCTTAACTGACTGAGCCACCCAGGGACCCGTTCAGCATATGAATTTTAAGCATACACTGTTCAAATGTCCATTAAATGAAGAATAGATAAAGAAGATGTGGGGTGTACACACAAACTCACACAGACACACACACACGCACACACACACACACACAATGGAATATTACTTAGCCATCAAAAAGAATAAAATCTTGCTATTTGGGATGACATGGATGGAGATAGTGAATATTATGTTAAGTGAAATAAATCAGTCAGAGAAAGATGAATTCTGTATGATTTCACTCATGTATTGAATTTAAAAAGCAAAACAAATGATCATAGGAGGAAAAATGAGAGAGGTAAACTAGGAAACAGATTCTAAACTGTAGAGAGCAAGCTGATGATTACCAGAGGGGAGGGGAGTAAGGGGATGGATATAATAGGTGATGGGGATTAAGGAGTGCTCTTGTTGTTGTGATAAGCACAGGGTGATGTATGGAAGTGTTAAATCGCTGTATTATACACCTGAAACTAATATTACACTGTATGTTAACTAGAATTTAAATATAAATTTAGAAAAAGATATAAATGTTTCAAAGCGTAAGTGTAGATACATATTAGAACAGTTTTGTGCTGAACTCATTGAAACTACAAAGCATATTATATGTCCTTCAACTAACATCTTCTTGCATTAAGATACAAGTCTTTGTAAATGTGTGTGTAGAATCATAGGAGAATAGTTATACTTTTAATTCACTGAATCTACAGTGTGTATAATGCTATAATGTGTCCTTCAACTAACATCTTCTCTCATTAAGATAGATTCAAAAAAAGGAGACACAGTTCAGCCAATAACTTCTTTTTATTTCAAGTCTTCATTTAAATTCTAGTTAGTTAACATATATGGTAAAATTGGTTTTAGGTGTAGAATTTAGTGATTCATCACTTACCACCCAGTGGTAATTGTAATAAGTGCCCCCCCTTAATACCCATCATTCATTTAGCTCATCCTCCACCCACCTCCCTGCATCAACCCTCAGTTTGTTCTCTATAGTTAAGAGTCTCTTATGGTTTGCTTCCCTGTCTCTTTTTTCCCTTTCCCCTAGCTTTATCTGTTTTGTTTCTTAAATCTCACATATGAGTGAGATCATATGGTATTTATCTTTCTCTGGCTGACTTATTTTGCTTAGCATAATATACTCTAGCTCTGTCCACATCACTGAAAATGGCAAGATTTCATTCTTTTTGATGGCTGAGACCTAAATATGAGACAGGAAACCATCAAAATCATAGAGGGGAACACAGGCAGCAACCTCTTTGACCTTGCCCTTGGCAGCTTCTTACTACACACATCTCTGGAGGCCAGGGAAGCAAAAGCAAAATGAACCATCGGGACTTCATCAAGATAAAAAGCTTCTGCATGACAAAGGAAACAATCAACACAACTAAAAGGTAACCTATGAAATGGGAGAAGATGTTTGCAAATTACATATCTGATAAAGGGTCAGTAGCCACAATCTATAAAGAACTTACCAACTCAACACCGAAAAAACAAATAATCCAGTTAAGAAATGGGTAGAAGACATGAACAGATATTTCTCCAAAGAAGACATCCAGGTAGCTAACTGACATGTGAAAAGATGCTCAACGTCCTTTATCATCAAGGAAACACAAATCAAAACCAGGATGCAATGCCTCCTCACACCTGTCAGAATGGCTAAAATTAACAACACGAGAGACAACAGATGTTGGTAAGGATGTGGAGAAACTCCTACAGTGTTGGTGAGAATGCAAGCTGGTACAGCCATTCTGGAAAACAGTATAGAGGTTCCTCAAAATGTTAAATATAGAACTGCTCAGCAATTGCCCTGCTAGGTATTTACCCAAGGGACGCAAAAATACTGACTCCAAGTGGCACATACACCCCAGAGAGAGATGATGATGCTATATCTGTTTAGAAGTTTCAGTACATTTCCTTACATTTATGAAGATGGTGCTTCACTTTGAGTGTATCTTTCCCATGCTTGACTCCCATCTCCAGTGGGATCGAGGGGATGCAATCAACATCCCACAATTTGGCCTTTTATTTCTTTATCTTCAAATCAGGCAGATAGTGTAGCTTATTGCTATAAGGGGTCAGATTTTCTCTGAAGCTAATTTTTTTTTTCTCCACAGCAAATCCATTCACAGATCTGTTACACACCATTTTACCTGATGTGTACTGACATGGTCACTAGGAAATTCACATAAAGAATCTCTAATATGTTTCAGAAAAAAAAAATCCTAAATACTTGGTTGTAATAACTTAATCGTTAATGTTGTTGAATTCATTGATTTATGTTAGCACATTTCCTTTGGTTATCTTGCACTATTATTTCAGTGGTATGACTTCTGCCACAAACTAATATCATTCAAAAGGAATAGAGAATGAAACTATAAAAAGTATGAAAATCGGTTACATTATGTTGAAAGCAATAATGTTTTTATTGACATTTCTGAAGAAAAACTGAAAACTCACTTGTGACTAAGCTGCATATGAGTACATGATCATTTTCATACTGTTAGTAGAATGTTTATTGCCTATTCCTGATTCATGCATGGTACTCCCTTTTTGAAAAGATGGTAGGGTAGACAGTTTTTAAGAAATTGGATAGATGTTCAAGCCTCCTAGAAATTGGAGGATTTTTCATGGTGCTAATTACATTTGTATTATCTGAGTCATATTTTAATATCTTCTAGGTAGATCAAACCATGTGGCATCAATTATGGCAAGGCTTATTATCTTACATACCAAATATATTTGTAAAATGTATGAGTTACAACTTTTGTAGCCCAAATTTTATACAAAACAAAGCATATCTCTATTCTGAGATACTTCCCATTGTAAAGATCCAGTGGCTATGGAAAAATAATTCTCTTATTTATGTTAAAGTCAAAAAGTTGAAGTTTAAGTCTCTGAAGTGCATCATAATGGAATTAAAATAAATGATACATATTTTTGTCCTAAAACATTCCCTCATCACATTACATAAATATAAATATGCTTATACATATATAAATATTTTTTTCCATCTAAATAACATTGGTAGTCAGGTATATGATAGTACCTGAGCAGTGAGATAACTGTGGCTAAGGCAGCAGCTGCAGAAGCCGGACCAGCTGAGGCCATCATTGAGGCTAGAGCCCACATGGGGGGCCATGCTAGAGGCTGTTGTGGAGGCAGCTGGGGAAAAATATCACATGGCTACCTGTGAAGCTTACCGAGATGGCGATCTGGGCACTCAAGACCTACCAGAGCCACAATAATTTAATTCCCTTTCTATCTTCAATTCAGTTCCAAGAGCTCTAAGTTGTTGTCAAAATTCCTTACCCCCCAAAAAAAAAGGATTCCCCTTGATGAAGTGTATGCCTTTAACTTCTGTTGGTCAAATGTGCGTAAAGACCACCCTTAGCGCAGCTGTGACTGCATCCAGCCAACGTTCTCTAGCTCTGGAGTCTGCCAGCTTAATTGCCCAGGATTTATACACAATAAAGGTACAGTGTGTGCCACAAAATGATTCATATGAGATAACAAAAGGAAAAATGAGCCAGGCGAAGGAATGCCATGACCAAAGGATGAGAGTGATCAAACCTGGTGGACCCTATATAGGGACAAGAGTGCAGATTTGGAAAGCACCTCAAGCTGTTTCAGATACAGTGCCTGAGAGGAAGGGGTCAACCCCCACAAATCTTGAACATATGAGTCAAAAGACACATGGCAGCAGCCATCTATCTCAGTGGTGACCTAAGGGACAGGGTGGTTCACTTACTGGTCCTAAAGTCCTGCAAGAAACCTGAGCTGCTGACTCTGCTGCAGAAACATGGTGTCAGAAAGAAAGAAAAAAAAAAAGAAAGGAAGGAAGAAAGAAGGAAGATAGATGAGAACTCCCTTGGAACAATTCTGCAAAAGGTAGCCAATCTGAATCTTAAAGACCTCTCATATACTTTAAATGATTGTGTTTTTAAAGTGCTTCAAAGAGACTGGCCCCGATACAGTGAAATAGACAGAAATAAGCAGAAGGTCATTAGGCACTGCTCTCGAGCACACTAAATCTGTCTCAGAACACTGCCAGCACTGGCCATTCAGAATCTCCTGTATATTCTAGAAAAGATGTCGCATCGTCTCCTCAGAAACAGCTTTGAGATTCAGATTTCACTGATCCTTTATTGAATAAAAAAACTTGAATATCTCACCTGACAGATCGAGTGCCTCCATCATTAAGTGATCATTTGAAATCCCACCTGTGAAAAATCTGCTTCAGGCCTCCTGTTGTCCCCTGCAGCCGCTGCCATCCCTACCCTTCTGCCGCTAGCTTCAATCCACCTGCCCAGCTCCAGTCCTCCCCAGATCATAAATTCTAACTCCAGTTTCCCCAGCACTCCAGCAGGCCGGGGGACTCAAGATCTACCTGTTGACAGTTTTAGTCCAAACACTATTAACTATCAGGACCGGCAAGACAGTTATACTTCTAGGACTCCTCTGGAAAACCTTAACCCTGGTTTAGTTCTATTAAAGTGTCCAAAGCCTTTGGAAGAAAACCATTCATTGTCTCACAGAGAGTCCAAAAAAGGCTAAAAAGAGAAGGAAAAGTGCCAAAGTAAAATGCACATTGAGACAACTGAAGAAAAGGAAGAGGACCTTAAAATAGAAGAGGAAATTGCCAAGCTGCACAACTCCAGTCCCAATTCCTTTGAAGAAGTTAAAGAGGGTTGCAGTATGTCCACCAAGCCTTCTTCAATGAACTCCCAGATGATTTGACAGAATCTATTGCTGTCATCTCCTATGAGACAAGGATGATTGGTGCTGATTATGGGTCTGGGGCCTTGCATGCCAGGATGGAGACTGTAGCTAGATTTATCAAGCTGGATGAACAGCAGAAGCAGCTTTCTCCAGGCTCAAAGGTGTATCACAATGTTCATGAAGAAGTCTTACGATAATATCAGAAGATCAAGCAGTCCAGTCCCAATTTTCTTGCAGAAAAATACAGATGCAAGTAACTTCCTAACAAGCTGGCTCTCACCAGAAGTCTAATCGGAGAATTTGATGGAGCGCAAGCAGAGTCAAGGCATGGGACCTCTGCTTGGACTAGAAGCTGTGAATAAACTTAAAGTTATCTACTTAAAATTCCAAATGATATGTTATGTTATTGTTATGATATTTTTTAAAAAATGAAACTTTGCAAGATTAAGAGTCACTTATGTGACTCTTAATCTTACAAAACAAACGGAGAGTTGCTGGGGGGAGGGGGTTTGGGAGAAGGGGGTGGGGTTATGGACATTGGGGAGGGTATGTGCTTTGGTGAGTGCTGTGAAGTGTGTAAACCTGGTGATTCACAGACCTGTACCCCTGGGGATAAAAATATATGTTTATAAAAAAATAAAAAAATAAATAAAAATAAAAATAAATGAAACTTTGCTTTGTTGAAAGTTTCAGTGTTCGGAGACTTGATTTATTTATTATTTTTCCCCATTGTACTTTGCTTCCCTGCAGTTTTGAAGCTGCATTTTCTAGTCCTCCCACCACACCCCAAGGCTTAGGTTTGTCAAGGAAATAAGTTTGTTTAATATTGGGGATCCAGTGACTGTACTTCAAATAATTTTTTTTTTCTTAGAAACGTGTGTTTGTCATTAGAAACTTTTTTTTTCAAGTTGTTATTTATTTGGGAGAGAGAGAAAGAGAAAGAGAGAGAGCATGAGCTGGGGGAGGGGTAGAGGGAGAAGCAGACTCCCCGCTGAGTAAGGAGCCCAATGACGGGCTCCATCCCAGAATCATGGGATCATGACCTGAGCCAAAGGCAGGCATTTAACCACCTGAGCCTCCTAGATGAAATGATTTCTTTAAAGATATTGGGGGTTAAGTGTCCACACTTTAAAGTTATATGTATTTAAAAAAAAAACAGTAATGTGGAAGGTGAATTGATTTTGGATAAACATAAGCCTACTTTCTGACCTTTCTTATTGCAGACTCTTTCCCTTATAGGGTAGAATGTAGAGATTTGCACAAAACTCAAAAAAATTAAAACATTGTTTTGGAGGGTTAAGAAATAGAAAGGTATAGGAATATGTGTATGTGCATAGATTATGTGTATGTGTAGAGATATGTACACACATATGTGCATACAGGCTGATTTGATCTAGAACTATAAATCCACTCTGCAAATTAACCACCTGTTGCAATAATTGCCTTGAGGTGTTTGCTAGCTATGTACCTGGAATGGTTAATCATTATCTATACGCTTCCCACTTGGTTAGAGCAACGGGAAACACACTGTGGTCTCCTAGCTTATGAATCCATGTGCTCGACCTGGATGCACACAGAGGTGGTGTGGATGTGAGTATACCAGAGGAAGAAAAAGCCTGCTTCTCTCAGTAGGCCAAACACTCAGGTTAAACAACTGAGTGTTACTACTGGAAGGGTTTCTTTTTCTGTCAAATTGCTCTTTGTATTGTGAGAGACAAGAGCATGTTCATTTCAATGGTTTTTCAGTTTGATTAATGTGGGACAAAATCAGTATGTTATGAAAATATAACAGATCTGTAGTTTTGGTGCAAAATTATAAAGTTAAACATCTGGGTAACCTACTGATATACTGCTATAAAGTATTTTTGAAGAGAGATATGCAAAGAAACTATTACGTACATGAAGTGTATATTTAAAGATTTCTTTTTCATCCTGGGAGCCAGGAATATTAAAAAAAAAAAAGTGGCTACATCTAACCATAACATATTATCAGTAATCAAACAGCACAATTTTCATCTCATGGAGTTTATTTGTTGATGCTGATTTAAGCTATCATCTGTTTTATCATGTGGAAACATAAGTTATGTGGTCAAAAATATAAAGATTTGAACTAATGTTGATTCAAGTTGTGTTATCTTATCATCTTGTCTTTTCAAAGTGCTTCCAATTGAAAAGGAAAGTATTATGTTTGCAAATCTGTTTTGAAATGTTTGCCAGAGTTTTGGTAATATCTTTATTAAAGATGTTTGTCTCCAGCATCCAGTAAATACGTACTTACATACATATATACATACATGCATACGGTTGGTAATTGGTTTATGTTACATATTAAAATAGTGTGTGCACATAAATAATAGTAATATGCTAGCGATAGGGCAGTTACTATTCAGGGAATATTACAGGTTTTCACTAGAATCATTTAGAGAGAGAGAGTGAATTTAAATACTCTGTAAGAATAAACCAGATAATTTTTAAAGTCTACATGCAGATATAATTTAAATAGCTAACAATTTTCTCCTACAATTGGGACATTAAGCAGTTCTAATTGCATAGGATTGCTTCAAAGAAGAGTCTTTAGGTATTCTATTTAGTGGGCAGAATTTTATTCTTCAGGATGTATTTTCAGACCTAAGAAAGATACCCATTTTGCATACTATCCGTGCAGAATCCTCTTTAATTCTTTATCTATGTCTTCGGTCTTTTACATTTGCCATGGAGACATTTTAAACGGTGGTGTGGTAACTGTCTCAGACTCCTCGTAAGTATCTTTACTTTTCAGTGTTGGCTGCAAGAGTGAGTGAAGGAATCTAAAAACAAATGAAAGGCATAGTGCTTTCTTCTGTAATCATAAGCAAAAGCAGAAATGGTGTCCTTTATAACTCCTAGTATATGTAGGAGACTCGAAATTAGATGCCTTCACAAGTCATTCATGCAATTTTAAATGAAATGCAGTTAATAATGACTTGTTTGCTGATGTGGTTATGGGCTGTCTGCTCCCCAGGTACTGGGAGATCGGTGGGCAAGCATCTGTAGGTGGACCGAAGATCGCTGGGTGCTTTTGCAAGATGTCCTCCTAAAATGGCAGCGTTTTACTGAAGAACAGGTGAGTCATGCATGGAAATTGTATCAGTGAAAGACTTGGTAAAATGGTAAATGGGTAAAGGAAAACATACAATGATCTACTTTAGTAATTATTTATTTTCTTTTTTGAATTGCTTGATTTCCTTCAGTGCCTTTTTAGTGCGTGGCTTTCAGAAAAAGAAGATGCGGTGAACAAGATTCACACAACTGGTTTTAAGGATCAAAGTGAAGTGTTATCAAGTCTTCAGAAACTGGCTGTATGTATTTTTTTACTTTCAAACTTTTTTTTAAAACCCAGTAGTTTACATTAACCCCATTATTTGGTCTTTTTATTCTTCCTAATCTTAAGCCAAATGTTCATTGTTTGTGCTTAAGTCATAGTCTATTCAGTTGTATCATATTGTAAATTTTCTTAATTAAAATAGGGGCAGCTATATTATCTTAGACAGCTTGGGTTGCTATAACAAAATAACAGTGGTGTGGTGACTTATACAACAGACATTGGGTTTTGGTGAGGACCCCTTTCCTGATTCGCAGACTGTAACTTTTTACTTTGTGCTCCCATGGTGGAAAGAGAAGAGACTTTGGTGTCTTTTTCCCATTAAAAAAATTAATTTGAAAAATTGATGTAATTGATGTATCACATTATATTAGTTTCAGGAATACAGTGTAATGATTCAGTGTTTGTATATATTACAAAATGATTGCCACAATTAATTACCATTCAGCACCTCACATAGTTACAATGTTTTTCTCCTGTGATGAGAACTTTAAAGATCTATTCTCTTAACAACTTTCAAATACCCAGTATGTTATTATTAACTGCAGTCACTATGCTGTACAGTGCATTATCGGTACTTAATTATTTTATCAGTGAAAGTCTTATACCTTTTGACCTATGCTCATGCATTTCCTTCTCTTATAAGGGCATGAACCCCAACATGGGGGCTCCACCATCATGAGCTCATCTAAACCTAATAACCTCCTAAAGGCCTACATCCTGATACCATCATCACATTTTTTGTGTGTATTTGGAGGTAGGGTTCAACATGTGAATTTTGTGGGGGCACAGGCATCTAGTCTATAACATTACATCCATGGATGCTCCCCCACCCCCACCAGTTCATGTCTTTCTCACATGGAAAATACATTCATTCTATCCCATGAGCCCTGGAACTCTTAAATAGGAGAAATAGGAAAAATGGAGCGGGTGACAGGTCCCATGAAGATCGAAAACACAGCAAGGAAAATTCCATTAGATCTTAAGCCTCAAGAATAATCCTCTTGGAACTGAGGCACTGCCCCCCAGGACCACTGGAGGAGCAGCATCACCTCCAGAGCTGCACTAGGGGGCCCCACCTCTTCATTTCCACAGGGCACCACCCATGTGGTCTTCTGCAGCAGCCCTGCCCACGGGACTCTCTCCAGTGGACCTGCTCCTGAGGTACTACTGGGTAGAGGCATCCTGCCCCATGAACTGAAGAAGTAGCCCTACCCTTTGAAACCCAGGAGGAGCTAGCCCTCCCTTCTGGGCCTGTGGTGGGAGTGGTAGCTCTTAGGATCTCTGAACCACCTACATCATTCTTCCCTTTTCTTGAGCAATAGCACATGTTGGACAGCCTTCCTTCATTCTGTCCAGTTTTCTCTGTTTCCTTGAGTCCCAGCTGGCAGTGTTGCTGTTGGTATAATTCCATCTCTCTTCCTGCCTTCTGTTGAGATGGCTGACTAGGTCTCTGGTTCCCACCCACACTAATCTTATCAAATGGTCAGTCAGCCATACACTTAGTGTTCTCTTCCGAACATATTTTCTCATGTTTTGCAATATGGATAGGTTGAGAAATTTCCAGATCTTTAAATTCTAGCACTGTTATGCCAAGTGATTATTCTTCAATTCATTTCTCGCTTCTTGCATTTTACCCTAAGCAAGAGATATCCTGCCACTCCATCAATACTTTGCTTAGCTATCTCCTTAGCTAAATATCCAGTTTCATCACCCACAAGTTTTTCCTTCCATAAAATGTTGGACATCTGCCTTCCAAAAAATATTGGACATCAACACAATTCAGCCACATTCTTTCCCACTTTATAACCAAGATCTTCATTTCCAATGATATTTTCCTCAATTGCTTCTGCGAATTCATCAAATGACCTTTATCATCCATACTTACAGCAAAATTTATGGCCACCTTAATTTATGTATTCTCTAAAAACTTGGACATTTTCCAGATCTCCTCTTTTCTAGCAGAGCCCTCACCAGAATTGCCTTTAGGAGTCCTTTCGTGTTGATCTCAGCTTTTTCTACTGTGCCCCTCAGAACTCTCTCGGTCTCTATCTATTACTTAGTTCCAAAGCTGTATATACATTTTTAGGCATTTGTTACAGCAGCACCCCACTTCTTGGTACCAATTCCTGTGTTAGTCATCTCAGACTTCTGTAACACCACTTCTGTGGTATTCCAAAGACTGGATGGCTTAAACAACAGACATTTATTTCTCACACTTCTGGAAGCTTGGAAACATGACATCAGGGTGCCGACAGGTTTGGTTCTTGGTGAGGGTCCTTTTCCTGGCTTCTAGACAACACTTTCTAGCTGTATCCTCACATAGCAGAGGTGGGGGAAGATCGGGTGTCTCTTCCTCTTCTTCTAAGGGCACTGATCTGATCATGCTGCTCTTCTCATCTAAACTTAATTACCTCCCCGAAACCCCATCTCCTAATATTACCACAGTAGGCACTTAAGACCTCATTCCATGAATTTTGGAAGAATATCAACACTAATTCTGTAAGATAAAGACATATGGGTTTTCAAAAACAAAAATTTTACTTTTGAAAAAATACAGCATACCTGGAAGATTTCAGTTAAAATGAAAAGTAACACTAGGAACGTCCTAGAAGGCTTTAACAGTATAGAGTTCTAAAGTAATAGTCTAAATTAAATTCGTTGAGAAATATAAGAGATAATTATTCTCACATAAGGGGCTTATGCCTTCATTTGGAAAACTAGAAAAAACACTAAAGCAACCCAAATGCCATTAATTATAAGTACTTGTATATTTTGATAAATGAGGGAACTTTGGCAATAAAAGGACATCAGGGAGGGCTTCAATAAGACATTTCAGTTTGAGTTGAAACTTATAGGGTTAGAAAAGATTTCTAAAGCTTCTCTTCCACTGTGAACTTTATTATTTTGCTGTAAAGGAAAGGGAAGTGTAATATTAAAAACTTAGTTTTTCTTTTCTTCTTTTTTTTAAGATTTTATTTTCTTACTTGACAGAGAGAGAGAGGGAGGGAGAATGAATGAAGGGGGGAAGGGGCAGAGGAAGAAGGAGAGACTCTTAGAATTCCTGCTGAGTGCCGAGCCCTATGTGGGACTCTATCCCAAAACCCTTAGGTTTTTACCTGAGCTGAAACCACGAGTTGGATGCTCAACTCACTGAGCCACCCACATGCCCCAAGAGCTTAGTTTTTCAAATAAAATATTCCATAGTCAGAATTTCTTCTTATTTTTCTTGATAGACCAGTTCTATTAAATGCTAACTCGATGTTAACTCTAATATAAAACAAAGGTCTGTTATAAATGTTTTATAATTTTACCTAAATGAACCTATTCATATCTGTATCGATATTGTATAATATAATTAAATCATTTATTTAATGCTTGATATTGTTTTACCAAATATTTATTTGTATCATACATTTTTTTTGATCCATAGTTACGAATCTTATGTTTTTAATTTAAAATAGATTCACTAATGTATTACTTGTTACTACAAGCTAGCTTGTTATGGAAAAGAATTCATTCCTCCAAAAAAAAAAAAACACCATGCTTTCTGGGGTGATTTGACCACTAAAGATAGATTTCAGAAAGGTCATCTCTATTTGTACCAAAAGAATACAAAAATGTCAGTGATATATTTGTAATTTTTTTCCACAGTTGATGGGAAGACACTGAGAATTTGATAACAATCATATTTGCATTTTTGTAATATTCTTCGGTATGAAGGAGGCCAATTAGTAGAACTGAGCTAAGTAGCATTGGGAAGAGGACAGGGAACAAGATAGGTTATTTCAGAAGAAGATACTGAGGCCCAGGAAAAAATATGTGGCATGCATAAGATGTCATATAACATGAGTAGCAGAGTGAAACAGCACAAAGACATCCAAACTCAGGTCCAGCCATGTTAAGCTATTTCAGAACTCCTCGTATCATGTGATTCCTTGACAAAAAAATAATTGCAATTAGAAGCATGGTTTAGAATGATCATGTACTACTATATTGACATTTTAGTGAATAAAAGACTTTACTAGCCTCAGGACCATGAAAATACTCTTTTAGCAAAGTCTCAATTATTTTCCAATATGATTAAAATTCAAATTATGTCACCTTGCTTGTGAACAAAGTGAAAATATGTTTTGTATAAGTCTTACCATTTGATAGTTTAAGCCAATTAACAAAACCTGACAGCTGGTCTAGAATTTGAGGTAAAATTCCCCTGCTGACTCAGGCAGTGAATAAGAATTTAATGTTCATTAAAATATGTCACAATCTGAGACCCAAAACAGGTACCATCTGTCACCATTTCCTACTACATACCTAGGTATAGATAGAGTGTGTTCAAACTCTCTTTTATTTATAATCAGTGTAATTTGTTTTGAAATATTATCATTAATAGCCTGTGGGATCTCCTACTTTTCATTTGAGGTGGGAACTGAAGAGTCAAGTATTTCATTTCCTCGAGATCTGTGCTTTTATCCAAACCATGTAGATCTATTTTTTTTTAATTTTTGTGGTCAAAACTGACTTTTTATTTGTTATAAATGATAAAAAGGAAAGGAAAGAAGAAATGGTGACCCTTATGAGATGAATTCCAAGGCTGGTAGAATCATGTAGGCTATCATGGGAAGGTCCAAAGTTGAAAGGAAGTGTGCAGCTTTTGTGCGGACTGGTGGTGTTTTGCAGGCAAGGACAGCTCTGGGAAGCCTGGTGATCCGTGAGCTGATGATGTGCAGGGGATACATGGGTACTATGGGGTTGAGGATGGTCTCAAGTAGCTGTGGGACAAATGGCAGGGTTGAAGTACTTATGGTAGCTCAGCAAGTCCCTATTGATAGTGCTGTTGTTCCAGGACTTGATACCTTTGCCTCACCTCCTGTCACCACCACTGAATAATTCATTCAAGTAGAATCAGTGGTTCTCAAAGTGTGATCCCCATACTGGGATCTTGGTAGATCCTGGGATGCCTGAATCTAACAACACCTGGGAACTTGGTAGAAATGCAAATTCTTAGGTCTCATTCCAGACCTACTGACTCATACAGCCTGGAAGTAGGGCCCAGAAATCTATTTTAGCAAGGCTTCCACGGGACTCTGATGTTTCCTCAAAGAATTTCTGGGCCTTTTGTAAGGATGTGTTCGTTTTGTGCTTTAAATTGTCTTATAACGTTGACCAGATAGAACTCGTCTGTTCTGTCTTCTTGAGCAGCTTCTCTGCCTCTTGTCTCTCCTTACTACTAGCCTGGTCTTGTTTATTGACTATCTTCCTGCCTATTTTGGAGGTATGTCCAGGTGCTTGGCTTCTTTGAAAAATAAAAATACATTTCTTCTTTAAGATCCTGGCTGTCTTCTGCTATGTGATAAGTTTTCTAGAACTTCCTGAGTTTTCCAGAGCTCTATGGTCCTCTGGTGCTCCAAGACCTGTGATCAGTTTTTGATATGCAGAAAGACATCTATTTTATACCCTGATAACAAATAACAGTTAAATCATAGTCATTTAATATGGATACATAAAATCCAAGCATAATAGTGTTGGTGGTCAAGGTAGATGGGAGAAGGTAATTCATTACTATGATTTGATGCTGTCATGGGTTCCCTGTACTCTCCTCCTGTTAGCTGTGGTAGGCGAATCCTTCAGGTAGGGCAGATCATGAAGAGAGAGAGAGAGCCAACAAGAGGAAACATTCCCCTAACAAGAGGAAACAAACTGAATCACTCACCTGCCACTACCATTTTGGAAAAGGCAGATCTAAAATTTACTAGATGGAAGCACTCTTTGGTACACTGTTCTTGTCATATAGGTTTAGGTAAAAAATACACTGATTCAGCAATTCTACAATGTCATTACAATAATTCTCTTACTCTACCTCGAGTCCATTTTCCCTAATGTTATTCTTTAAGGGTGATTTGACTCTTCCCCGCCCTCTTTTTTCTGTTGCTCACCAAGTGCTTCTGCATTTGGCTTAATTTTAACACAGATGTCTTAGTTTCATTTGCTTCTAAATCTCTTTGGGTATCCAATTAGTTTTATAAATCATCTAAGAAAAACTGTTTAGGTAACATGAAATTACCCATAAATTTCAAACACAGATTCTTTCCTCTTCTTCAAACATAACTCTCAGTTCCTTGTTGTAAAATGTTTCCAAAGCATTACACCTTTAGCTTACACAATGTTGCACCCCGAGCCTTATACATATAGCTATTTAAAGTAGCCCCTTAAAGCCCTGAGAAATTAAGCCAAAGAGGATTGTGTGTGTGTATGTGTGTGTGTGTGTATGCATGCATGCATACATATGTGTGTGTACATACACACACACACACATATATATAATTTTAAGTGTATTTACAATGTCTTTAATTCTATAATAACTTAAAAAAAACAAAACAGAAATGACTTACAGTAAAACAAACAAATGCCAAAAGTTAAAAGAATAAAACAAAAATGAGACACCATGAAGGAATTGGAGGAATCTTCAAATTTAAATTCAGGTCCCAGGTCTAGCCAGGGACCTCAACTATTGTTTTACTACTAGTCCAAGTGTGCATTTAAATTTAATGGAGAGCGAGCATGTGACTTAAAGAAACAAAATCGACATACAAAACCAATGTATTAATAAGTTCCCACATTGAAAGTTTATTTTGGTATGGATTTTACTTTTAAATCTTGACTCATATTTTGATTTATTGCAAAAGTGAGAAGAAAATAGTGAAAAAAAAAACTGTAGTTGTTGAGGAAAAATAGGAAAGAACTTCACAACTAGCTTTTGTATCTTATAAAAGGCATGCATGGGGCACCTGTGTAGCTCAGTCAGTTAAGCATATACCTTCAGCTCAGTTCATAGCCCCAGGGTCCTGGAATTGAGTCCCACCAGGACTTCCTGTTCTGCCGGAAGCCTGCTTCTCCCTCACTTCCCCTGCTTGTGTTCCAGCTCTTGCTATCTCTCTCTCAAAAAAATTAATAAAATCTTTAAAAAATACATTAAAAAATTAAATAGAAAGAAAGGAAAATAGCTTGCACTGAGAATCCAGTGTAAAGTACACAAGGTAAAGCAGATTCTGAATAAAGAATGAGCTAATTGAAGGAGACACCAGGGCCTTCTGCAGCTCGGAGCTGTCAGTGCAGTTGGCATGCCAACATGAGCTACATAGAGTATCCTTTGTGGGGAGGGTATTGATTTCTTTGTGTGTGTGACACTTCGGTTCATGAGCAATCGGTACATCTGTTTCATGATAATTTTTCTGCCATGTGTAATATTAGTTGTTCCTAAATTTGCATTTGTTTTGGAAAGACAGGTCTCACTGTTCAGTTTATGTTTATTGTACTTCCTACTGCCAGAAAGAAGGGATTGGAAAGGGGTTGTAAAATAATTTTCTCCTTTCTTTCTTCTTATTCTGTGTTTACAAGTTAAGTCAGGGACTAGTATTTGGGCGCTGAAAATTGGATTTTCCAACGTGCAGGGTAACGTTAATGGATAAGATGAAATAATAAGTTGTCTTTATCTCCTGATTTCATACAAGCTGCTTTGTTTATTCATTCTGTAGCGACCAGAGGGTATGTGTAAGCCCTCATAACTCACAGGAACTTTGGAAAAATGAATGTTGTAAAAATTACTCCATAAAACACATATGTATTTAGAAAACATGCGAAGTGATGCCAAAGGATTTGTGTCACACTCAATTACTTAGTTCTATTACTTAATGGGCTTTAAAATTAGCTTTAGAAGATAATTACTCAGATAGCCAAATGTTAATTGAATAACAGATGCTAAAAAAATTGAAAAGTCAGTAAACTGCCCTTTGAGCAACACTACTTTTTTACTTCGAAGTTCCTTAAATATTTTTAAATAGCTCTTAAGTTTCACTACTAGGCGTTTATGCTACATCTGATTTCCTATTTTGTTTTTCATCAAGCTTCTTGGGAAGAATATTTGGATTACAATTTTCTACTTATATTCTTATGGGCTCTTGATCCTTTGCAGGCATGATTACAGTCTTATCTATACAAATGAGGAAATACATACAAAAGCAACTTAACTATAATGTTTTAGAAAATGTAACCCAGGCTTATTACGTATTCTTTCCTATTTTAACAGGCCTTAAAAACAGATCTGGAAAAGAAGAAGCAAACCATGGACAAACTCTGCTCACTAAACCAAGATCTTCTTTCAGCCCTGAAAAACACACTGGTAGCCCAAAAGATGGAAGCGTGGCTAGACAACTTTGCCCAGCGCTGGGATAATTTAGTCCAAAAACTTGAAAAAAGTTCAGCACAGGTTAGTGATACTAATTACCCTGTAATAAATAATCCTTGAGATTTTTAAAATTTTCAGTAAGAGCACCGTTATAATCCTATGAAAGATATTACTGGACTGGTCCTTGCCAAGTATTGAGTTGAATAAAAACATGGGTCTCTTGGTTGTCTTGGTATTGGAGGATGTGGGGGAGGTGAAGGAGTGAGTACTAAATGACTGAACTAGTTACTGTCTGAGAGTGCATTCCCTTCCTGTTCAGTGGGAAAGAGGATGGGAGTGACTTAGAGTGATTGGACCAAGTGCTCGGGGACTATGTTTCACAACCTAACCCCAAATCCTAGATTTCTAGGAACTGGAGGGTTATTCATTGATCCCTACATTTTACATATGAGAAAAATGAAACTTACGATGGAAAAATGAATTGTCCAAGTGATGTTAGTAATAGGAACACGGTTAGGGATTAAGTCCTTTCATTTCATGGAAGACCTTGTTCTGTTATCTAAAGTAAGGATCTAATCACTGGGTGTTTTTTCTGCCACAGACAGCTGATTCATAACACAAACACATAGACCGTGGATTAGGAAAGCATCTGTGTTTCATTTGTAGTGTCATAATGTGGTTTTATGTTAAGCATGTTATAAGTTTTGGAAATTTAAAGAAAATGGTGTGATTTTAAAGTAGAAGCTTTTATTATCTGATGTTATTAGTTGGTGAAATCATGGGTCATCATTCAAAATATTAACATTGTACACAATAGTATTTAACATATGAAGCCACATTATTTTCCATTACAGAAACTAACCTTTACTAATCGGTCACAATCCATGACTCAATGCACCATGCATACATCTCTATTAAAGCAAGGACCACATTCAGTAGCTTAGGCAGTTATTGCCTTTGTTGTCAGACAGTGCAGGCAATTTGTCTTCCTGACACTTGACATCTGATAAGTAGCACTTAGGAAATGTTTGTTGAAAGATGCAATGAAGTTTAAAGGATCGCTTCCAAAAATATAATTTAAGAAAATAGGATCAGGCAACATATATGATTTTCAATCACAATCCGACCTCCCTTTTAAAATTAAATTCATACTTAAAATTTTAAAATTTAAAGGAATATAAATTGTAATCATTTCCTATGCAGTCATTGGACATTAATAAAAATCGTTTTCCATTGAATATATTTTTTATCAGATACTTGATCTAATAGTGATTTTAAAACCACATCATGATTTGTCTTATTGTATATGATCAGGCCATTGTTACTTTACCTTAGCACTGGCATTTATGTAATAAATTGTGAGACATTAGATACTTTGGTATCTAATCTGGTACCTAAAAGTATCTAATATTTTTCAAACCATCAATGATTACATTCCAATATGTACCCAGTGTTTCTGTAGATTATTGCTGCTATAAAATGGTCACTTACCATGTTCAGAAGGATTGGCATTGCCTTACAAAGAAAGTTATTTAAAAAGCATCCCTTTAAAAGGGTATATTTATGGAGATATAACTGTTAACAGTAGGTCATGCTTTTGTTCACTTGCATTATCATATACAGTGCTTTTCAAATGTTTGTCTGCGTAATAATCACCTGGGAAACGGATTAAAATGCTTGGTCCTAGAGAATCTCATTCAGTAAACCAGTAATCTGCATGCAACCTTTGATACTGTCTGCAGAACATATTTTTTAGAATGTTGAATTAACAAGACAATGGCATATGTGTCCATCCCCACATTATGGGTTTTTTCACAGTGCTGCTTGAAATGGGGAAAATAGAGACCTTCCTATCAATGCTATATTTAAATATACCCACTTTCTTGGAACGAGCCTACTTTCTAAGGAGCATTGTGCATGTCATCAAAATGTTCCTGGTATGTTATTCTAGTTTGTTAAAAAAACAAATCCAGAAACCTTATTTTTTTTAAGATTTTATTTATTTATTTGGCAGAGAAAGATCATAAGTAGGCAGACAGGCAGGCAAAGAGAGAGAGGAGGAATCAGGCTCCCTGCTGAGCAGAGAGCCCGATGTGGGACTCCATCCCAGGACCCTGAGATCATGACCTGAGCCGAAGGCAGAAGCTTAACCCACTGGGCCAGCCAGGTGCCCCGAAACTTTATTTTTTTAATGGCCTAAAATTATAAGACCCAGGGCACTTACTCACCTTTCTATTTTTGAACTTTTCAAAACCTGTAATAAAACAACACTATCTCTGGTTCATATAGTTCTTTATAAAATGATGTCCAACATACAGTACAAATTGTGTCCACTGTATTTGCCCATTAGAATGTGATGAGGATAAAATAAAGTCATAGACGTGAAGGCACTTTGGAGGGGGGAAAAAACTTTAGTGCTCTTGATATACAAGGCATACTGTTTAGTGAGTTTGGAGGGCTTGTTGTAGTTCAGTATAATTTTTTAAATCTTTATTTTCAAACATTTAGACACTAATATACCAGATTAGAAAAAGGTAGGTATAGATTTGTATTAGGCAAGTTGTTTTTTAGAACCCCAAGCATGAGCTTTTCTACTGTTCGTCTTTCAGGTTTTGCTCATTGTTCCTTTTCCCCCCCAAAAGGAACTATCATAGGCCCAATGCAAATCATTACTGGGCTGCGTTGGGACTTTTAGAAAGATAAAAATGAAGCTACCCGAGGACAGAGTAATGAAAAGGAGATAGAGTGAACCATGAAATAGTATCTTATAACTGAAAAAGCCCTCGATTTTCTTTCTTAAATGTAAAATTGAACTCGACCAAAATTACATGGGAAGGAGTCCAAGAATGTTGAGGGCAAGGTTGTGACTTTGAAGAACAAAGCTCTCTTATATGCACACTCTCTGGTATGTCTGCGGGGGCGGGGACAGGGCTTGTGAGAATCTGTCCCATTAATGATATGTTATTGTGATCTCCTAAAAATCCTTTTAAATATGATTGGTTTAAAAAATGAGCAAAATCTGATAATGGTTAAAATCCAGTAGGATATAGGAATTGTGACCAAGATGACAAGGCATCCGATTGTGCTCATATAAAGAACATTGTGTGCCCGAATTTTTGACTGCTGGTCAGGTCAAAGCTTTGAGGGATTTTGACCTTTTGAAAGAGTAGCATGGCTAGAGATCAAAATATGGAAAAAAATCAGCTGTGAGGCCCTTCTCTTGCATTTCAAAGTCGGAGTTGACTTGAATAATACCTGGACACAAGCTAAGGATGCTTAAGTTAATGAGAAGGCAGTGTAAGAAAATAGAAATACTTTCTGTTTCTAGAAGTTAGGAAGAATAACACTTGCTATTATGGATGCTTAAGATGAGAAAAGAGAACAGAGCTAATATACTCTGGATTGACTTACTTAAAAACTCAAATGACCCTCTGTGTCCTCTAAATTTTTTTAATAAATATGCTTGTTGAAATTTACACAGTTATTTTTTTCTAAATGCTTGTGACTCCAATGAACATATTTTTATCTTGGTTATAATTAGGAAATATAGTCAGAAATTCATTATAGATAATACTTTAAACTTACACATTATTTTAGTGATTTGAACCAATCTTTTCCCCTATTTTTAAATATTTTTTATTATGTTATGTTAGGGTCTTTTTCCCCATTTAAGTGAAATCATAAATACTGTGGAAAGGGCTTAAAATTCATGTGCTTTATAATTCATTGTGGTATTTTATGTTGAACTTGGCCTTAGGTGTTTAAATGTAAAAATATATCTATCTAGATGAGTCCAAATATTCTCTAGTTTTGTCTTTGTTTAGTAGAGTAAATTATTTTCTTTGCCAGGAGTAAGGGACATTTTATGACACATGTAAGTTTATACATCTCATTCCCATTTCCTGAATATTTTATTATGTTTCTCTTGATGATTTTTGCAATGTTCTGAACTATAAGCCCAGATAGCTTAAAGCTAAAATTACCGTGCCCAGAATCCTCCTCTCTTTGAACATGAGAGTACATGTCTATATTGTATATTTCTCTAGCTATAGTCACAGATTCTGAAGGAAAGTGATCATTACATATGTATTTATCTATTCTATATCATTGATGTCCTTCTGGGAGTTTTTAAACTCTTGCCAGACATGGTTATAATGTAAAACGTGGTTGAAGATAATAAGCCAGTATGTTTAGTAATACCAGAAATGCAAAACATAGATGCAGAGGTAGTAAGATGAACATTTATTTATTTGCCTTTCAAGTAATGTTTCAAGCAGACTCCCTACTGAGCTTGGAGTTTGATGTGGAGCTTGATCCCAGGACCCTGAGATCATGACCTGAGTTGAAACACAAGAGTCAGACACTTAACTGAGCCACCCAGACATCCCTACCAGTGATTTTAATTAAAAATACTCATAGGGCTTTCCGTTGACAACCCTTTTCATTGGTTCCTGAAAGTTCTCCAAGCCTAATCAGCCCAATGCTAATTTAAAAAAAAAATGGTTTTACAAAACCTAGAATTAAAATAAAATCCCTTGACATTTTAAGTTTCTGTCTTATTCAAAAACTGTCTAAATTCGTGGACTAACCATCTTGAATTTAAGAGCACCTTTTAGTTAATAGCTTCAGTTAAATGTTTTATTAGAAAATTTCCAAGTTATAGCTCAAATAATTTTTGATATTAACTGTATCCTTTTCCTACCTCCAACTAAAGTAGATGTTTGAGAATAGGCCTTGTATATCAGCCTAACAGTTTTTATGTTATAAATTCATTATCTACAACAACATAAAATGTTGTAGGCAGTGAAAATTTAAGAGACAAGAACTACTGGACACTCTCATTCCTTTTTTATAAAATGGAAGGTCTGGTTTGGGAAGATCTCCATATTATACCTCTAGTTCTAAATGCCTGTGATATGTTTCTCTTTGCCTGAAATTTTATATAAAACTCTGGAGTGATCCGTGAAGAGATTCCAGCTCTTTCTGCTATATCAATCTCAGAGTCAGCTGGAAGATGATAATGAAAATAAAATTCTCTTCCTGTAAAAATAAGACTGACTTCTGAAATGTGTACATTTAACTCATCGTGAGTACCCTGTATTTAAAATACGCTGAAGATAAAATACTCAGCATCTATGTGATGCATCTATTTTCTACTGAAAATAAACAAAATAACACATAAAGAAAAATACACATTTTCCCTCAAAGTACACTTGATCATCTGCATCCCTAGTTAAAGAATGTGTTTCATTATTTCATGTCAGACGGTGTGTAGAGGAAGGTCAAGTGCATCAGAATAAATAAATGTCATTGGTTCCTCAATTTTTACAGATGCAGTTAGTTCACATAGTCACTCAAAATCTGTGTTTAATATGAATCCTGAAGCCAACATGAATCTCTTCTTTTTTGACAACTGGTATGAAAGATAATATGAAGTGAGGGACAAAATACCTGAAACTGGACAGACAGCTTTATCGAATAAACCTTTTTAATTGTTATATAATATTTTATTTCAAATGGGAGAGTTACATCTGTTTTGATGTCTTTTGAATATGGACTTTAAATGTGTTCATGATTCCAATGTTATCTTTTCAAGAAAGTTATATTGCCTTATGATTAGTATCAAAACCAGAGAGTAATTAATAATGACATTTAGTTATCAAGCCACTCCCATGAAGTTTAGCACTTATGTATGCTCCACTTAGCTATGATAATTCCTCTGCCCTTGGTCCTGGGATAGAGTATTTTATAGCCTCTTGATTAATCACCCATCTTCCTTTGTGAGCACTTGATCTTTTGCCCCGGGTTTCTGATAAAGTTCAGGGTATAAATTCTTTCTGTTGCTTAGAGTTATAAATCCATACACCATCAGATATTTGAGCCTTGTGCTACTGTGCCTGTGGAGATGGTTTTAAGCCAGGCTACCAGTTATCAGCTAAAGCTGTTGCTATGATTATTCAGTATATTTCAAAATGTAGAACCACAATTCTTCCATACCCATTAAAAGTCAATTGATCACTCTAAAGTTATGTATAAAAAATGACACAACATAAACCTCTGATCCACAATTGTCAACTTGAATAGATTGTATTAAAAATTCAGGTGTGTACCATTTACACTGATATAAATAGAACTGGAAGGGATTATAGTAGGTGAAGTAAGTCAGGCAGAGAAAGACAATTATCATATGGTTTCACTTATATGTGGAACATAAGCAATAGCACAGAGGACCATAGGGGAAGGGAGGAAAATCAAAAGGAGGAGAAATCAGAGAGGGTGATGAACCATGAGAGATCATGGAACCTGGGAAAAAATCTGAGGGTTTCAAAGGGGAGGGTGCTGGGGGGATTGGATAACAGGGTGGTAAGTATTAAGGAGGGCATGTGGTGTTGTGCTTAACTGATGAATCCTTGAACACTACATCAAAAACTGATTATGTACTATACAGTGGCTAACTGAGCATAAAAAAAAATTCAGGTATATTTAATTTGTTTGATTTTTCCCAATTTTAATTAAAATATATTATTAGCTGAAGGGCATTAAAAGGTGGTGATATGCCATGTTGTGCATTTTCAGTCTTCTTCTGACTTCGTTTATGCATGTTTGTGTATATAAATTCACCCTCCACTTAAAGGAAATTCATCTTTCAGAAATCTGAACAGGTATAGCAACAAAGGAACACCTACTAAGAGTGGGATAAAGGAACATTGACACCTGGCTTTACATTTTTGCTCTGCCTCTTACAAGTTGGACCTGCCCTAAAATTTTACTTCTCATCTATAAAATGGGAATAGTCATAGTACTTACTCTTTGGTCCATGAGGAAATAGCAGCTACCACTTAATAAGCCTGGATTGCATGTCCTATTCTAAGCATTTTTTTTAAAGATTTTATTTATTTATTTGACAGGCAGAGATTACAAGTAGTATGAGAGGCAGGCAGAGAGAGAAGGAGGAAGCAGGCTCCCGCTGAGCAGAGAGCCAGATGCGGGGCTTTATCCCAGGACCCTGGGATCATGACCTGAGCTGAAGGCAGAGACTTTAACCCACTGAGCCACGCAGGCGCCCCTATTCTAAGCATTTTAAGTAAGATAATGAATGCAAAACACTTAGCATAAATGCCGGGGACATGCAAAGAGCTTTGTAATTGGTCGATATTCTTACACACATTATTATTCTTATAATAAGGAAAATGATAAGATAAAGTAGGTAACTCATTCTTCATAGCTCGACTCTCTTTTAGTAAATTTCTTTAAAGGTTCAAATAGTAGAATATCTCACACTGCAATAAGTAGAAATCTTTAACCCCTAAAATTTATAAAGGCAAGGATATTTAAATAATTAATTGGAAAAATAAAAGATGCAGTTAAGAATATAACCAAAATAAAAGAAAAAGAACCAGCACCCACAAAGTTAATTCAAAATGTAAGAGCTGGGGGTAAAGACAGCTAGTCAAACCGGTTAAACCAGAGACAGTGGTTGATATGTTTCCTTTCATTGTATGCCGTTTTATAATCTTTAAACGGGCTTGAATGTACATGTATTTCCTTTTTGAAATGTGTGTTTTTCAACAAATGGAAGAGAAGATGACAAGAAAGAATTTTATTGAGAGTAGTTTGATTTCTCTGTAACAACCAAAGTTATATAACCTTATTATGCAATAAGATGTATACCCTAGAACTATCAAGAGAGTGAGTAAATGCTCTTCCAGTTTTTCCCACAGTGAAAGAATTTAACTTTTGGAAGCTAATATAGGTGACCTTATGAGTAAGAAGGTTCAGTAGAGAAAAAAATTTAAATTTTCTACGAAGGGTTATGCTGAAAATAAATAAATTTAATTAAAAAATATTTTCTACTAAGGGGCCTCTGGGTGGCTTGGTCATTAGGTGTCTGCCTTTGGCTCAGATCATGATTTCCAGGTCCTGAATTAAGCCCCACATTGGGCTCTCTGTGGGGCAGGAAGCCTGCTTCTCCATCTCCCATTACCCCTTCTTGTTGTGTTCCCTCTCTCGCTGTCTCCCTCTCTGCCAAATAAATAAAAATCTTTAAAAAAATAAATTTTCTACAAACATTTAGAAAAGATAATGATTATTACTAATATGCACTGAGAAAGCATTTTTTGTATTCAAACATTTCATCATTTAGTTCTTGAAACTAAGTTTTGGCTACATAATTTGTGGGGCCCCATAAAAAGTGAAAATGCAAGGCTTGTTGTTCATATTATTAAGGATGTCAAGAATGTGAAAACAGAGTCTGAAACCAAGCATGGGGTTCTTTGAGGGAGGGTACTTGGGTGACTACCTAAGTTGCACTACCTAAGAAGCCAGCCCTGTTTGCAACACCCTCGTGAGAGGTGCATTATGATTCCCTACAAAGAAATGAAATCAAAGCTCTTAGAGACAAATGAACCTACCCTAAATGCTACCCTATGTGAACTTTGGACCTGGGGTTTGAGAATTGTGGAGCCTGACTCAAAGACTCCCACTTTTAATCACTGTAAGAAGTCTAAACAAATTGTTTTCCAGTTTTACTGGATGGTTAACTGACAGATCAAGGGAATAGTATTTAAAAACAAATGCATTTTATTTTCATGAGGACACTTGAGTGTCATCTCCATTATACTGATAATTAAAATAGAAGTGGGTGAGGATGGGTGAAATAAGTAAAGGAAGTTAAGAGTACATCTGTATTGATGAGAACTGGGAGATGTGTAGAATTCTTGAATCATTTTATTATACATCTGAAACTAATACAACACTGTATGTTAATTACACTTGAGTAAGTAACAGTGGGGAAGGCGACTGAATGAAAGTTTAGTTGGGTGGACTCAAAGTTTGTCGAGTATCTCTCAAACTATGTTATATTCTAATTTTGCCCCTGCTCCATTCAACATTGTAATGGAGGCATTAAGTCATTCTTAGTAGATTTTCAGCTGTCCTAATGTTCAGTTATTTTAATATATTTTGATGACATACTTCCATAGTTCTAAAGATCCATAGGTATGATAGACCTAAAACAACAATTTGGACAGAAAAATTCTGGAAGTTTTCTCTGCCTGGAAATGCAACATTTTGCAGAAAATGTTTTTTTGTAGAAAGTTGGAAAATAGGAAGAACAGAGAAATATATAGTCCATAGTAGAAATTATCTGTGCTTTACCTGCCAAAACATAAGCACTGTGTGTGTTGTTTACTCTGTACTATAATATAAATATTTTCCTGTGACATTGAAAATGTTTGAAACATGTACAATAACGCTGTCACATGCATGTACTATAATTTATTTAAGCCAAGTACCTGCTGACATTAGGTTGTTTCCAACATTTTTCCATTATACCTTATCCTGTGAACAGGGATAAGTATTATATGCAGCCTGTAGCATCAGCATTTAAACATGAGGATACTGGTTGAGGCAAATTTGTTTTTGTAACATTTAGAAAGAAACTGCCTTGATTACTATATGTTCAGTGCAGCATCATTTTTGCATACTTATAATTTTCATGTGTCACTCACTTTGTCTCACAATTATCTGTGTGTTTGTCACCTTGACTACTATACTGTAAGCTCCCTAAAAATCAAGATTCCATTTTATTCATTTGTGTGTTCCGTAGTGATACATATATAACATAGGCTGGAATTTAATTAAAACATGATTCAGCTGCTGAGTAACTCATACAATTTTAGGTTGTTTTAATTAAATATGATGTCCAAAGTCAGGAAACCTAGGTTTTGGAGCACCAAAATCTGATTAAATCTAACTCTAGCAAACACCTGGTATTTTAAAACTTGGAAATAAGATTTGTCAGAGTCGTGATTTCAACCTTCAGGTCTTTAAGACTGTTGGATAGAAACAATACTCGGTTTACTCTGTGTTGGTTCAGGATTCAAAACAAACTTTAAATGAACCAAGTCAAAATAAGAGAGGCTTCTACTACCTGTAAAAACTTTGCCAATGGGAAGATTGGCTGCCGTATTCTGGAAGGAGTTTTCTGCTTCTGGGAGTAGTAAATCCTACAGTAAGTGGAAGGTTATACTAAATGACCTCCATAATCCCTTCTTGTCTGTATTTCTAATGATTCTAACACATAATTAAGTGTTTACAGCCAATAACTAAAAGCCATAGGGAAATTTAGTACATGACCATTTGGTTTTTATTCTGCTTATATGGAATAGCTATTGAAAGTATTCATTTGTTATATATAACAAATTTTATCCTGTGGTTACAGGGTCAATGAACAGTTATTGTTGTTTTTTGTTTCCATTCTTCCATCCCAAGGGAAATGAAGGAGTATTTTCAATTATAGTACAGTAATGACTATAGTATAGAACAATTAGAAATTTATGTCTTACTATTATTTTATTAAAAATGATTGCTTTTTCTCAGAAGGTTTGCTATATTTCTAAGTGCCTTTTTGTAGTATATGAGGTTGCCATTTCTCCTTACCTTACTGTTGGTGGGCCCATCTATCCAATTTCGTAAGTATCAATGAGAAAATATTTTAATACTACAGAAATTAATTTCACAGCCAAATATCCAGTAGCACACATGTTTCATAACATTCAATACAACTACAAATAGTATGTTTGCATTTTCATAATTTCTGCCTTCTGGTGCCTCCACATACAAAATTAGAAAATTTCCCCCTGAACTGTATTCTCTTCAAGCCATCTTCATATGCAAAAAAAACTTGCTTATAGTTAAAAAGTACTACTCTAATAAAATTAAATGCTCTTAGAATCCTCCTTAAAAATGACATTTTTTTAATTTAAAGGTAAACTTAGTTTCATCAAGTAATGATCATTTTGGATTAAGGACAATTAGGTTTGATCTTCTATTTTAAGCATTTTTTTTAACAACTGTGTTACTTTCTGCCTTCGTTTTGGTGTAATTTGTCAATGGACTCTATAATTATTGTTTGAGGCTCAATGATCAACTCTAAATAATGAATCTATGGAGAGCTTAAAGAAGATAAAACTGGTATTGACACAGGCAGAAACTCAGTAACCTGTTAACGTCCTTTAAAAAAAAAAAAAAAAACCTATTTAGGCTACCAAAATAGAAGTCTCTAAGGCCTTGACATATGTAAGGGTAGCACATCTAAAATGTATTTGTCAAAAGCAATTTTTACACAAGGCATTGTGACAAAATATTTCATTACTCCCATGTCAAATTGCCTCTTTGGAAGTTGCAATAAGAAGATCCTGAGGCTTCTCTGATTTCCTCCCATTGAAGGAATCAGTCATGTGTGAGCCATGGAGGTTAACCCAAACCCTTTCCGTATTTCTTTGCAAGTTCAGGAAAGTCAGTCAAAGTAATCTTGACTTCAACCAGATCCCTGGCTTTGTGCATGTCAAGTAACTGTAAGTGAATCTAATGCTGGCCTATTTTGGTCTCTTTGTAAATAGGTCTTCCAAATGATTTGGATTACTAAAAGTGTAATAATGATCAATATCCCAGCAGGTAACTGTTCAGTTCTAATAACAGAAGGGCTATGAGACGGAGAGTTGATGGTTGAGGAATGGAAGGGTGTCTCGCCATTATATAGCTAGTCTGGTAATGCCCACTTACTGAGGTGATAGCCTCTCATGATTAAGGTCACACACCATATTATTCCAAGGAGTGATAATCTATGTTTAAAAGGTAATTTTTAAAAGTGTGAGCACAAAGTTAGTAGGATTCTAACCCAGGAAGTATCTTTAATGTTAACTTTGGAGACTCAAATATTTTAATATACTCATTAGTTAAACAAGGGTGATGTGCTTTTTAGCTTTTGAATAATATTCAACTTAAATGCACTGGACTAATAGACACTTTACATTGACATTTTATTATAATTTAATTTTTAAAATGATTTTATTTATTTGACAGACAGAGATTGCAAGTAGACAAGAGAGGCAGGCAGAGAGAGGAAGGGACGCAGGCTCCTGGCTGAGCAGAGAGCCCGATGCGGGGCTCGATCCCAGGACCCTGGGATCATGACCTAAGCTGAAGGCAGAGGCTTTAACCCACTGAGCCACCCAGGTTCCCCAACATTTTATTGTAATTTTAAAGGACATTGTACTTATTTGGTTAAAAATCACTTATTGTAAAGCTCAAATGATTTTATTTGAAAAAGTGTGGACTATAATTACTATATCTGATTACCAAGGATGCATTCAGCACACTAATAAACATCTGTAGTCGGTCAAGGCAGTGAAATTGGTGCTGGGATACCTTAGTAAAATTTACATTAACGTGATAAACACTTTAAACAGCATGTTTAATTAACTGTCAGAATGACACCGTAAATTTTGCTCTTTTGCCCCCACCTTTATTTTCCATAGCTTGGCCAATAAATTGAAGAGACACTAAGTTTACTTCCAGTTTTGAAATTACTTTCCTTTGTGATTTAAGTGAACATAACTTAAGTCAGATAAAACAATTTGATTTGGGTTCAATACGGTGCTATTTTGATCTGAAGGTCAATTTACCAACAAGCAGGAACAGTTTCTCATTATTTTCCTTTGCCACTCCAAGCAGGCTTTACTGAAGTCTTTCAAGCAGTGTGTGACCTCTGTTTCAATACTTCTCGCAGATTTCACAGGCTGTCACCACCGCTCAGCCATCACTAACACAGACAACTGTAATGGAAACGGTAACTATGGTGACCACGAGGGAACAAATTCTGGTAAAACATGCCCAAGAGGAACTGCCACCGCCACCTCCCCAAAAGAAGAGGCAGATTATTGTGGATTCTGAAATTAGGAAAAGGTGAGAGGCTCTTATTCATGGCTTTATCCTCAAGCAAAAAATAATTATTAAGCAGGAAAACTCATTTATAGCTGTTTAGATGGCAGTGTTTTTAACTTAAACAATATTTCCAGAAGCCTCAGGTGCCTGTCATGTCAGTTCAGTTAGAAAATTGTGATATAAATTTCAAAATTTGCCCAAGGAATCACCATCCCAACAAAAACTGAATGCTCAGTGGAAATATTGTTTTCTGGATTAAAAGAAGAAACTACATGTAATGAACTGCCATGAACCTATTTTATCCTGAAAGTTCCTTTCTTTTTTTTTTTTTTCTTACCAACAGCCTACTTGTTCAGTGCCTCCTTTGGCATTAAATGTCTCCCCCCCCCAGTAATGGAAAGTACATTTTCATGAAAAAGTACACCTATAATAGATGAGATCCATTCTGCTAGTTTACGAGAACATAATGTCTCAATCTGCACATCCTAAATCAGGAGTAATTACAGAATAGATTTCCTGTTCTTTGATATTTTTAAAGTCTTATCTTGAAGGTGTTAGAATTTTTAACTCATCTTTTTGTGGATATTTTCAACTAGGCATTATAGATAAGTTAGGTATTATGTACCTCAGTGGCTATGTTAAAATGATGAGAATAAAATTTCATAAATGCAAGACTAGCATGAAAGTCATAAAAAGGTACAATTTCTTTTTCATTCCAATTATTATCATTCTAAGATTAAGAAAGAACATTAAAATCTGCCTTGTGTTTCTAAGCAGCATATGTTTAGGAATGCACGGAACACTTGACATTAGAATTTATGTATACAAGGGTGTAGAAGTATGAGAAGAGCGCATACTCAAAAATAGCACATCAGATGTTCTAGGCAAAGGAAAAAACCACCTAGAGACTTTCAATACTTCTCTTTAAATCTGTGATTTATAACCTGCTCTCATAATTACACAGTCAACTGCTAGGCTTTTGTCCCTGGTTGTGTCTATGTGGCTGAGTGAATCCAGCAGACTAAGTTCACCTTGCTGCCAGTTTTTTATGGCTCATGAGCCGAGAATTATTTTTACACATTTATTTTTTTTAAGATTTTATTTATTTATTTGACAGAGAGAGATCACAAGTAGGCAGAGAGGCAGGCAGAGAGAGAGAGAGAGAGGGAAGCAGGCTCCCTGCTGAGCAGAGAGCCCGATGCGGGACTCGATCCCAGGACCCTGAGATCATGACCTGAGCCGAAGGCAGCGGCTTAACCCACTGAGCCACCCAGGCGCCCCTATTTTTACACATTTAAATGGTTTAAAATAATCAAAAGAAGAATATTTCCTGACATGTGATAATGTATGAAATTCAGATGGCAGTGTCAATAAAGGTTTTATGGAAACATAGTTGCAGTCATTTATTTAGGTAACATCTGAGATGGCTTTCACATTGCAAAGGCAGGGTTGGGTAGTGGTCACAGAGACTGTCTAACCCAAAAGCTCTCCAAGAATTTTCCAAGGAGAGCAGTATGGAAACCTACTTGTCTTACCCTCCTAATATATTCAAGATTGTCCTAATACAGAAATTAGCAGCACAAGTTGATTCACATCAGTCTCTCTCTTGGCTCCTGCCAAGCATATTCTTGGCTTGTGTTTGGGGAATGTATTTGGTTAAGAAAAATGTGTTCTGTTACTTTTTTGTTTTCAGGAAAGTGTGGCCAGTGGTGAAATATTTTGTCTCTTAAATTCTGTTTGCATCATATGCTGTCAGCAATTTTTGTAAGTGCCTGAAATGAGGTGACCAATGAAGAACATCAAGTATATATTACTTAAATAAAATCTTTAACACTTACTGATGGTTTTTTAAATGTGCTCAGTGCTAGATTAAATGCTTTATCTGCACAGTGTGTTTATTCTTCCTAATTACCCTACGGGATAGTATGGCTATTATTACTATTATACACAGCTACAGAGTGCGTGAGCCAGGATTTCAACTGAGGGAGCCTACTACACAACCTAGACCGGGTAATAAAATGTTTCTTCAGCAGATATATGGTCTTATATCTTGGTTTCTCTGAATCCATCCCAGGTTATACCTTTTGTGACATCATAATTATATATAACACCAACTTTCAAATATGTCCAGATTTGGACAGTACAATAACATGGATGCTTTATATAAGACTCCTGATTGATAAATTTCTACTGAACAAAGAATACAAACAAGTGAATAATTAGGACAGTTCATTTCAGTTAGTGATAATTGTTTATAGGATGGAATCTGGTTAAAATACTGTAATGGTTCAAGAAGCATTGTACAAACATGACTGTAAGCTTTACGATAGCTAGTGTCCATCTCTTGTCCCATGTGAGAACTCCTAGCATACTCATCTTTTAAAAATAATCTACTTTTTCAGCTTCTCTGACACACTGCTTATTCTGTCCCTACCACACACTTTTTTTCTAATAAAAAGGTCTGAGACATTTTGCCTAATCATGGTAGTATCTCATAAATTCATGGTTTCAGCCTCTTTCAATTTCTTTATTCGAATTGCTTCTTTACATTAATTCAAGTTGGGCTGTAAGTAAATGACTCCAAGATCATACTTAGAGCTCCATATCTGACACTATCCCTTAAATTTTATGTTTATTTCTTTGAAACTATGTTCTTCTACTTGTGCATCTAGTCGGTGCTTCAGGGTTTTTTTTTTTTAATCAAATACAAACAGCTGTTGCCTCCATTTAACCACACCTAGTTACTCATATGTTGTAGCAGTATTTTACTTATTATAATTTGTTGTCTGCACATCTAAAGGAGGGGCAAATATTGGAGAAAGCATGGATTTTGGAATCAGAAATAATCAAGTTTGAAACCTGCCTGTCTTAACTAACTACTGGCTTGTGATCCCAGGCAAACTGCCTAATTCCTGTACCTCAAATTCACTATCCTCACATTATAAAATACTAACTGTGAGGATTAAGTAGGAAGCATTTGCTACAGTGCCTGTGAGGTAAGAAGAATTCAGGAAATACTATAGCTGTTATTCTTGTTGTTTGGTTATGGTGGACATGGCAGGACTTGTGGTAGGCGTGGAGGAGGTGATAGACATGGCAGAGATGGTGGTGGAGACGGTGGTCCAGGTGGTGATGATGGCAGAAGTGGCAGCGGTGCTGGGGGTGGAAACGGTGATCATGCACCATTGGTGAAAAAAGATTCCATTGATAAAAACACCATCTCGAAGTTAAAGAATGTAACCAAAAATTGCCTTCTCGGCTTCCTCTTCAAAACAGAATTTACCACCTGACTTCTCTATTTCTGTCCATCTGTGATCTCTTACCTTGCCCCTTATTTATTACTGTTGGAATATATTATTGGGCATGTGACCACTTCTCCCGATTCCCTCCCAATCATTCTAACTAGCAACGCCATAACTAAGTCATATAACTTGATGTAGTGAGATTTGGCCCCTTTCTGATTAATCTGCCTCAAATTAATAGATCTAAAATGTGACATTAAAAAAATATTTTATTTATTTATTTGAGAAAGAGGAGAGGGAGCAGCAGACTCCATGCTGAGCTGGGAGCCCCACGTAGGACTGGATTCTAGGACCTTGAGATCATGACCTGAGCTGAAGGCAGACAAGTAACCCACTGAGCCACCCAGGTGCCCCGAAAATGGGGCTTTTAGGCTGATCCTTCAGACCTGAGAGCCTTGTAACTCAAGTTGCCCCCCAAATAAAGCACAAATAACTTCTGAAGGTATTCAATATTATTGTCCTAGTTATTTTATTTATAGCTTCCCCAGAGTCTTTCCACCCCAGCCGGCAAATTCCATTACATTCTTTATTTTTTTTTAAGATTTATTTAATTTAAAAAGAATGTGTGCACAAGTGGGGGGAGGGGCAGAGAGAGAGAGCCAGAGAGAGAATTCCCAAGCTGACCCTCTGTTGATCGTGGATCCTGACACAGGCTCCATTCCAGGACTCAGATCCTGACCTGAGCCCAGATGAAAAGTCAGCTGCTCAACCGACTGAGCTACCCAGGTACCTTTACATTACATTCTTTTGCTATATGCCTTAATGTCACCCACATAAATTTTTCTCATCACCGATTACAACAAAGAAGTCCTGTTACTATTCTTCTGTATGCTTTATGTGGATTCCATATATGGTATGGCATATAATAATCAATGGCTATTTTTTTTTGCCTTTGTAAGTGTTAATTTCCCCTTTTTATTTAAATTCAATTAGCCAAACTATAGTACATTAGTTTTGTTTTGCTTTGTTTATTTATTTAATTATTTATTTATTTAATGAAAGAATGAATAACGCAGTTCAATTAATTGAGATAAATAAAATTTTATATTCCAATCTTTGCACTTCAGAATTTTACCTAGTTCTTCATGGAATTGCTCTTAATAAGAAGCAAATGGACATTCTAATAATCTTTAGTAATTCTTTCTTTACCCAAAAAGATATAATTTTTTGCTCAAAACTATTAAGGGATTTAAAATTCAGCTTTGTACTACACCAGTTTTTTAAATATCTAAGATGTTCTGAAAATAAATAAAAAAAAATAAAAAAAGTAAATTAGTTCATTCCTTAATAACTATACAGTTTCTACTTTTTTTGTATTTACTGCATAAATTGTTGTCCTTATACTAAGATATCCAAAAGTGCTAATGATCCTGGGTCAGAGGGTAATTATTTTTAACAGCAATTTATCCCTGCAGTTCAGTAATATTATTTTACATATAGGTAATTACCAGAGTATGGAACTCAGACTATGTTAAAACTAGATCTATTACGTAGTTAATTAGAATTTATTGAGGAGATTAGTTCCTAATCATATGGCAGTTATTTTAAGAGACTTTCACAACAGCTTTCATTTACATTTTTGTATCAACCAGGTGAAACCAATGGCAAAATAGATCTTTTTCTTAGGTAAATGCCATCTCAATAAAGATAATTTTCCCAAGTACAGTGTTAATAAATGAGTATCTTTGACCTGCAGGGAAGTATAGAGACATTTAGAAATACCTTAATTCGCTTAGCGTTTTACTCTTCTCTAGGCTAAGCAGACTGAGTGTCAAGTTTGCTTTCTCTGTTTCTTGTATGCTTACTAAGTTGCAGAATACATTGACTGGGCAATTGCACACCTGCATTATTATTTTAGTTTTTAGTTTTCAGCTTGATCATGTTTGTGTTTACTTTCTTTTTATGTCTGTCGACTGATATTCATTTATGTCACATAGTTGGGAGGAAGTTAGGTAAGTGTTAGATAAGACCCTTTCTAGAAAAGAAAAAAGACTCTGCAGTTTTATAAGATTATAGCCTAAAATATTTTTGTGTTAGATATTTATTTTTACTTTAATTCCCAAATTATAATCTGGAAGTCGTAAACTAAAACACTTTATTTAACTTCAAGAATCTATTAAATGATTAAGATGTCTAAGCTATTTTTTTTTAATTTTCTATATGATAAATTGATCTTAAAACACTCAGGATATTGGTGTCAGCAATAACATTTTTGCCCCTTGGCATGGCCCAGAAAAATGAAACTTTGCATCTTTTATCTAAGGAGATGAAAATGTAGACTTGTCTACAGTTACAGGTTAATTGAAATCCAGAAAGGTTAAATAACTTGCTTTCAGTTGCAAAATAAGGACTAGTGCTGAGTCTCCTCATTTCTATTCCAGTGTTATAGTTGCAATGGCTTGCTTCTTTTTATGTATTAGAGTCAAATGACCTTGGTAATAGACTCAAATTTCAGTTTAGGAGCTTGTTTTGGGTGAAGAATAGAAACCTTACATACCACTTTCAGATATTCCAAAAGATAACCACCTGTTTCAGGTTCTTAAAATTATTTTGTCATATAAGTCAAGAATAAGCCAATAAATATGTTTTGGGGAATGTAGGGATGTGAATTCTAGAGGCCTACTAAGTGACCAGAGAACACTTAGAGCAGCAACATTCTTAGTGCTATGCATGAAGCAGCAGCATCACTTGGGAACATATTAGACATGTGGATTTGGGGGGCCCACCCCAAACTTGCTGTATCAGAAACTCTGCAGGTAGGCCTAGGAATCTTTGACATGCTCCCAGGTCATTCTGATAAGCTGTAAAGTTTGAGAATCCTTGCACAAAACCAGCGGGTCTCATATATTAGCATGTATCAGAGGAATCATCTGGAGGGCTTATGAAAAGACAGATTACTTGTCCTTACCATATTTAGTTTCAGTGGATCTGGAGTGATGCCTTGAGAGGCTTAATTGCCAATAGATGTCCAGGTTATGCTGATGATTCTTGTTCAGAGCCCACAGTTTGTAGATCAGTGTACTGGAACATCATCTCAGCTAAACCTGACTCTTGCTTCTTTGTCCCCAAACTGACCTCAGTGATAGGAACCACAACTCCCAGTTAGGCTAAGTGACATTCCCATTCCATCTTATGACACCTCTTTTGCTTAGGTTGGAATGATCTATTTATATGCCTGTTTGACCCACTTGACTTAAGTGGACCCTTCCCTGGACCAGGGTCCATATCTTAGTCCTTACCTGGTATGGGCTCTCCTATATAGTAGATGTCTGGTACATGCTATAAACTGAGACACATTATAATGGAAACGGGCCCCATGCTATGGTATACATAGCTCTGGCTGTCTAGATGCAGCAGGTGTAGGAAAATGTGCTCTTCAAGAATGTAAAGTCATAGAGGGATGCCAGCAGGAAGAAAGACAGGGCCCTATTCTCAGATCTGGGACATGCAGTTTTATTTGTCCCTGGGGTGATGAAAATGATAGTCAATTTATTATTTATTCGTCTCAAAGAAGAATCATAGCTGAGTGCCAGGAAAAGATGATTTTTAATCAGAAGATCTGAGCCGCCACTACCTACTTCTAAGACAGCCCCAAAGCTGTAGTCATCTACATTGAGCCCTGAAACTGCTCAGAGCAAGGTCACCAGAGAGCTCTGTAATTGCTGGCTCCAAAGGTCCCTCTTCAGTTCCTGTCCTTCTTGACCTTTGTGCTGTGCTTGACAGTGATGATTAGTCCCTTCTTGAAATTTTCTTCTCCCTTGGGTTCTAGAACATTGTTCCCTCCTCTTTCTTTTCTCCTCCTCACTTTCTAACTAAGGCTTCTCAGTCTCCTCCTCTTGTCTTTTTAATAGCCTTCACAGGATTCACCTTTTGCTATCATTTTCTTCTCACAACATGTTCTTTCCCAAGGCAGTATCATTTGTAGTCTTGTCTCTATCAGCCACCGATATCTGATGATTTCCAAACGATTATCTCTAGCTTGACCTCCCTCCTGTTGTTCCTCTGTGTGTGATCTACATGTTTATTGAGCATTTATACCTGGCCTTCTTGCAGAAGTTTCAAATGTGGTTCTGCAGTTGGATTGCACAATTTTAGAGAGCACCATTCATGTCATAATTTCTATAAGCAGCACCTTCTGGAGTTGTGCAGTCAACAACCTGTGTAGCCTCCTACAGTGGTCCTGATATCTGCCACCCCAGTAAATCTGTCCAAGTATGCCTAAATTTTCTTGCCTTTGCCCTTTCCTTTTTATCCAGGGTATCTTCATTCTACTTTAGTTTCTGATAATTTTCTGCCTGAAATTCTTAACTCATTCCTCTGCCTCTCCTTTCATTCTTCTTATTCATACACTTCACAGCCTCCTGAGGGCTATCTGAAAATGCAGTTTTAATTAGATCATTCCTCTACCTGTAATTCTTGAAATGCATGACACAAAAATTCCTTTCTGATCTTGAGCTGCCTAACTCCCCAGCTTCACTCCCTTTGCCCTGCCATTTCTTTGTATGCCAGTGCTCCTCAAAATAGTCTGCAAACTGTGCATCACCAGGGCACTGTGAGATAAGGAGCTTGGGCTAGAATATAAATCAATGCACTGTTTCCTTTGTCCAGAAAGCTTTGCAATTAAAAAGGAATCAGATGAAATAGTATGCTTAGTGACTTAGTGGATTTGTATTCTGGTGACTTTTCTTGTCGCAGACTACTAACAAATAGTTCACAGATTGGCCCCAAACTGCATTTCGAGTGACACTGCCCTCTGCTCAGCTTTAATTAACCACTCTCTGGTCACCAAATATCCCATGTTCCTTAAAGCTTCTCTTTCTTTACACCTACCATTCTCTCTGCCTAAGGTTATCTTTTTATGCCTTTCCCTTTGTCTACTCTCACATTCCTTCCCCCTGCAACACCCCCCTACCCAGTACCTTGTTTCTCTGGTAACCCAAACTCCCAGGCATTTCTTAGCCTTGTTAATACTTCCATCAAAACACTTACAGAATATTACTGTAATGATTCTGGTTTTGTACATCTGCATCTCCAGTAAACTCCTGGAGGCCAGGAGTCCTTTATTTTCAACTCTAGACCTATAGTGTTTGACCTAGAAGTTAGCACATCGCAGGTATTCACTAAATATATGAGTATTTATTCTTGGGATGTTGAATGGATATTTTGGCACAGTCTTATCAGGAAAACAGAAACCATTCTTGGCGTTGCAAAGAAAGGAAACCTAACACAGGGAATTGGTCAGGGAGGTGATGGAAGACTGGGAAGTACCTCTGACTGCCCAGGTTGGTTCTGGACTTGGATCTTCTACTCTGTGACTAAAGGAAGCTCTGTGACTAAAGGAAGTCACTGAACCTCACTCAGTATCTATTTCTTCATCTCTGAAATGGAATTTATATAACTTTCCCTGTTTGCCCTCACACTGTGGAAATTTTATTATGCATGCCTCTCTTGTTGATTGTTTAGGTAAAAATGTACAACCTTTTCCCAGGAGAAGGCTGAATTCCCAATTGCTAATTTAGAGCCGTTATCTTCCCATTACTACATCTGCATTACAATGGAAAATATTCTTGTTCTGACATCTTCTGAGAATATTCTTATTCTTATCTTCCCTGGTCAGAAACTTTTAACTCTGTAAGTAAATATACCTTGTGCTACCGCATGCAGGTAAAATTTCACCGAGCTCCTATCGATTGAATTGTTTCCCCCCAACAAGTCACGTATTGAAGCCCTAACTCCAACCTGACAGCATTTGGAAATGGTCTGTTTGGGAGATAATCATGGTTAGATGAATTGATGAGGGTGGGGCCCTTATGATGAGATTAGTACCCTTCTAAGAAGGGACACTGGGGAGAATGCTCTCTTTTTCCCTGCTATGCTGTGTCAAGATGACTACCTACAAACCAGGAAGAAATCTCTCACGAGAAAGTGACCATGCTGGCACTTTGATCTTGAACTTTTGGCTTCCAGAACTCTGAGAAAATAAATTTCTGTTGTTTAAGCCACTGAGTGTCTAATATTTTATTATGTTGGCCTGAGCTAACTTAAGACCCTGCCTTTGTGCAGAGTAGTGAGTTCCACCTTGTGTTTTAACTAAAGTTCATAGAGATGCTCACTAAAAGAAATAGTTAGATTGAAACAACTCGTGATGCTAGGGAAGTGGCAATGGGGCAGTCAGTACATGCCAAATTTAAATGGCTTTCTGCATTGCACTAGATCATCTCTGAACCTTGACTGGAAGTTATTTAAACTTTAAAGACCCACAACATAAAAGCATGTTGAAGTCCTTTAAACTCAGTGAGCTTTCACACTGAGAGTATTTAAAGTTTAAATTGCCTCCCACAGGGTCCAAGGCACCATCCAGTGTGTGGAGGGGTTCTTTGAACACTCCTGTAGTCAATATGAGTCCACCATATTTCAAGAATATAGTGACAGCAAAAATTAGTTTTCTTGGTAATTTCCATCTTCCTTCAACCAGCGTCTAATCAGTTGCTATGGTTTATCAGACACTCCAGTTGCTCTATCTGTGAACTATACTTAGTCCTTCCCTCCTGAAGTTTGTATTGTAGTATAAGCTATGCCATGAAGAAGTACCGACATGATGTTAGAGAAGTCATAAGGAAGAAAAGTTTACTTCCTGCTTGGAGTTGTACATGGAAAGCTCAGACAAATTAGTGTCTATGTACTCTTTTAGAGGATAGGGGCATGTAGACTAAAGGTGAAGGGAAAAGATAATTCAAATACAGGCTGTCCTACAAGCCTGTATACAGTTGGCACTTACACAGGGTTGTGTTTCTGTTTGCCTAAAGCAGAAGTAGCCAGATAGAAACAATTTTAGACATTGAGCACCATGTACTTTGTTTTACAAGTACTAAACTGCTGCTATAGGGAAAAAGCAGTCGTAAACAATGTGTAAATGAATGAGTATGGCCATGTTCCAATAATACTTTATTTATGAAACCAATGGTGGGCCGAACTTGTCCCATGGACCATAGTTTACCTTTTCCTGCAATAAAGGATACAGTAGATGACATTATTTGGCTGTCTATTTTTACTTATTTGTTTTATTGTCTTTGTTAATGGTTTTCTTTGTAGTTTAATTTTTTTTTATTTGAGTATAGTTGACACACAATGTTATATTAGTTTCAGGTGTGCAACATAGTGATTCAACTTCTCTAGATGTTATGCTATGATCACCATAAGTGCAGCTACCATCTGTCACTATACTATGCTATTACAGTATCATTGATTATATTCCTTATGTTTGTTTACTCATTTGTTTTGTTTTTAGTTTCCACATATGAGTGAAATCATATGGTATTTGGCTTTCTCAATCTGACTTATTTCACTGAGCATAATACCCTCTGAATCTTTTTTTTTTAAATTTTTTTAAAGATTTTATTTATTTATCAGAGAGAGAGTGAGGGAGAGAGCGAGCACAGGCAGACAGAATGGCAGGCAGAGGCAGAGGGAGAAGCAGGCTTCCTGCCGAGCAAGGAGCCCGATGCGGGACTCGATCCCACGACGCTGGGATCATGACCTGAGCCGAAGGCAGCTGCCCAACCAAGTGAGCCACCCAGGCGTCCCTACCCTCTAAATCTATCCATGTGGCTGCACGTGACACAATCTCAACCTTTTCTATAGCTGTATAATAGTCCACTGTGTGTGTGTGTGTGTGTGTGTGAGTGTGTGTGTACACACACCCCACCACCTCCTTCTCTATTTGTCTATCAGTGGACACTAATCATCAGGGAAATGCAAATCAAAAGCACAATGAGATATCACCTAGTACCTGTCGGAATGACTAAATTTAAAAAGATAAGAAATTACAAGTGTTGGCAACAATGTGGTGAAAAAGGAACCCTCATGTACTGTTGGTGGGAATGTAAACTGGTATAGCTCCTGTGGAAAACAGTATGGAGGTTCCTCAGAAAGTTAAAAATACAGCTACCCTATGATTCAATAATTCCACTATTGGGGGTTTACCCAAAGAAAGCAAAAACATTCATTAGAAAAGATAGCTGCACCCCTATGTTTACTGCAGCATTATTTTCAACAGCTAAGATACAGGTACAGTTTTCATTCTTGTGGTTACAGTAATAGCTTATAGCTTGCCAGTTCTTAACAAACAAGGTAATATGAAAAGTAGCATAGGGCTGGCTTGAATCCAGTAAGAAAGAGTCACGGGAGGCAGTGACCTTAGTAGCTAGCAGAAATCTGACTTCTACCACATGTCAGGCACTCTTCTACATATTATTTGCTCAGATTAACATATGTAAACAGTAAGTGGCATAACTTTTTTTTTTAATTATTGCCCCCTTTTTGCCAGTGGGAAAAACAAAGCACAGAAATGTCAGTCATGTGACTTGCTCCTGCTTTCAAAGTTTAAAGGGAGATGTTTAGTCAGGATTTGAGCCGAAGCATCTAGCACAGGATGCTACATTCTTAAACTCTATCATGCTATCTTTTAAGGAGAAGCTCAAGGTGATTTCACCAAACTATTTAGCTGAAATTAAAAGTTTTCCTGAGACTGTTTAAGAATTTGTTGAGGTCTGTGTATGAAAAGTGTGCACTTTCCCTAGATTATGACAGTTCTACATTCTGAAGTCTCATTGACTCTAGGGTCCCATTGAAGCATTTGTCTGTCTTTAAATGCAGAGAGCTTTTTCACTGAAAAGAAACGTTCTTTCAATGTTAGGTGTCTTTTTAACATCAAGGCATAAATAGAGGTCCTAGTAATTGAATGCTTTTTCCAAGTGCAAGACTTTAAGTGTTAACCCCATGATATATCGTAAATAACAACCTTTGTCATCTTGTGCTTAATATCAGTTCTAATGTCAGAAAACACATCAATGGATAGGAAATTTGGGATTTTTTAAGGAAATTAAGGATAAGTCCAAAGTAAAATTAAACTAGGAATGACAGCTATTTAATAATGCCATGGGGCTCTCAGTTATGCAGCTAAGAATTGTAGTTAAGGTTAATGAAAATGTTTAGAATTAATGTCCTAGTGTTAGAGACTCCAATCAAATTTTTAAATAGCACAGTAGTAACTACCAGCCTTTAATATATAGCAACAGAAAGAAAATGTGTGTTGACTTTTCCTCTGTATATAAAAATACAGATTTTCTTTTCATTTGGAACAAAGGAAAATAAGTATAGTGTAGTAGAAATCTTTGGATTTAGACAGACCTGGTTTTGAACTTTAACTCCATACTTCATTGTGTGTTGAAAACAAAGGAGGTTTCACACTTTCTAAATCTCTGTGTTCATGGTCTATCTATGAAATGAAAATTATAATAACTTAAACTCTTATCATGGGGTATGACATTTTTTCTTTATGAAAGCATATAACATGAACAAGATGCTTAAAATGCTGTTTTTCCTTTTTTTTCTTTGAATGTGTTTAAATGGGAAATTAACATCTAGATCTATAGGAATAGAATTATAGGCAGATTTATAGAGCATGAGTGTCTCCCTATTTATAAATGTTCAAAAATTAGGCAAAATTAATGAACTGGGGAAAAACTACTGGGTTATGAAACCCAGAAAATGCCGCCTTATTATTTGGATTAAGTGTGTCTCCCCGAATTGAAGATGTTTTCTCAAGGGAATGTCTGTATTAGAACTTTAAGATACTTTGGTATGTGTATTAAGATGGCTGAAGGCATTTTTAACTGTGAATCTGAGAGTGTCTTACAAACATGTCCTTTTTACACCATTTTATCTGTATCTTTGGACATTTTATGTTTTTCTGTAAGAGAACTCCCATGAAAAATCCATTTGTCACCATGTTATCATTATGTAGATAAGAAAATAAAAGAGAAGCAAAATTGAGGACCAGACAAGCAGTGAAAGGGAGTCTGCGCCCTCTAGTGACCCACATTTATTTCTCCCAAGGGCTTACATAGCTCTTTTTGGTTTCATCATTTTAAATAAACATCAAATTTAATTTTAAAACAAATGACTCAGAGTTTTCCAGTTGAGCATATTACATTGTATGATCATAGATTTATTACTATGACAAGATTTCATCTATCACTTAAGAGAATATTTCTATTAACCTGTGTTAAGGTAATTTTCTTGTACAGAACTGTGTTTCAAAGGGATTTTCAGTTTACTGAAAATGAAAAATAGTCTCTATGCATCTGTGGCTTAGCAACATTTTATTTCCAGTCCTTCGGGTCATGCAATTTTTGTCCACATGCTTGCACACTCTGTGATTTAAAAGTAATTCCTCTAATATACCTAGTTCTGGCATCTTAGAATTTGGGGGGATTTCCTTAATTTTTAAGGTATGTTTTCCTGGAAGTTCTATTGACAGAAGATGTGAAAGTGACTTCTTTGTAGCCCTATCATGTTTTAGAAATAAATAGAACCAAAGTATTTCTAAATGGTTAAGATCTGTTACCAAATTAAGAAGATTATCTTAGTCATTTTTATCTACTAGATGTTAAAATAGTTTAGTTAAGTTTTACTTTTTCATTGAGAAACAAAATTTTGTAGGAGTTTCATTCCATTTGGTGCAGTTGGCTATCCTGGAGGTACAAAGATTAATATCATTGCCAGATAACTCATGGAGGTTTCTAACGTTTATAGCTTAAAAATATTAAATCACTGGGTTTTGTATCCAAGGGCATATATTTTAAAAGGCAGTATTTTTATATGCTCTAAACATATAATTTTGTTTGCCATAATTGACAATGAACAAGACACATGATTTTTTTTTTTGAAGGGCCTTGTCAGATCCTTTTATTTTTTTTTTGCATGTTTAATTTTTTATTTTTTATAAACATATATTTTTATCCCCAGGGGTACAGGTCTGTGTGGTTAGTACTTGGATGGAAGACACATGATTTTAAGGACAAATTTTAAATATTGGTTTAGAATTCAGAATTTTAAAGCACATGTTAAATAGGCATATTTTAGGACAAGGTAAACTACATAGAAATTGATTTTTTAGTATCTTTTCAGATGCATTTCTGCACAATTTGGAATCATTACATTTTACTGTACTGAAACATATAATTTTATGAGTGATGCACTTAAACTCACACATATAAAAGTAGAAATACATTAAAACGTGTAAATAAGATCATGCAAACATAAGGAAAATAGAGAACTTGATAGGACTGTTACTGTAGCAAGTTTATAATAATTGAAGACAGCATTCTTTCTCATTCATCATATTTTGTTTCAAGTGCTGTGTAAACTGTTGAGTTTGTAGGGTTCTTATTATAACTGGGAGTTATAACATCCTTAGACGTTATTTTATTTGATTGCTAGGTAAACAGACTAATATAATTAGAATATCAGTGCTGCAATGTAAGCAGAACTGACCTCAGCTTTGTATCTCAGGTCAAAATTGTTTTAATTAGCAAAGTAAATAAATACATTTAAGAGTAACTATTAAGAAGTATATGTTAGTTTCTATTTTAAAACCAGTTTGATGGAGTAGAAGCTTTTCTATTTCTGCAATTTAATGGAAGAAGTAAAGGAAGATCAGAGAAGTTAAATCATGTGCCTAAGAAAACAGCAAAAAGATCACAATGATTGATTAAAACCTGTGACACCTGACTTTCAGTTCAGTAATTTTCCACTGCACCATATTTACTTTGTATTTAAAGCATATACAAACATACACATGAAACACTTACGTACATCACACACATTATAAAAACTATAAGGCAATCATGTCATCCTATCTCTTCCCTCCCCGCCCAGCCAAGAAAAACACAACCACTCTGTACAAACACACACACACAAACACCACACAAGTTTGTGTATGCAGTGCACAAACTACCCTGATTTGGAGGAGGTATTTATCAAAAGGTTGACTTGTTTTCTCTGAGCTAAATAGGATTTCCCCCCCTTACATTATTTTATAACAATGAAGTATAGCAATTACCATATACTCAGCACATCTTAAGGTTTTAAATAAACTTTATTTTTAGCACTAGCAGGATATATACCGAGTTTCATTTGATATTTTATAAGATCTCTCTAATTCAAATTGAATTTGTACTCTATTGAATATTTAAAAGCAAGTAACATGTAGAAACATAAGGGAAGGAAGGACCGAAGTTCCCAGAAAGAAAGTTGAAGGGGGAGTGTAAAGTTGATCAAGAAAATCTTCACAGAAGTTGTGTATTATTTACTCAATCTTGGAAGATGAATAGGAGTTCTTCAGATGGCCTGGGATCAGGAGAGTACCTGTACACTGATACAGAATCAAAATGTTTTCTCATTTTTTAGAACTCTGAAGAAGATAGTTATTATTTTTTATTTCTTTTTTAATAGTTTTTATTATGTTAGTCACCATACAGTACTTCATTAGTTTTTAAAAATTAATTTATTTATTTTTAGCATAACAGTATTCATTATTTTTGCACCACACCAGTGCTCCATGCAATCCGTGCCCGTACTCCAACCTCCCACCCCCCCGCCACTTCAAACCCCTCAGATTGTTTTACAGAGTCCACAGTCTCTCATGATTCACCTCCCCTTCCAATTTTGATGTGTTCAATGATAACTGTTAAAAATACAACTAACAAGGTTGCCTGGGTGGCTCAGTTGGTTAAGCATATGCTTTCAGCCCAGGTCATGAACACAGGGTCCTGGGATTAGCCAGCCTAGAGACCCCAGCCCCCAGTCAGGCTCCCTGCTTAGCAGGGGGAGTGCTTCTCTCTCTCTCTCCCTCTGCCCCCCATTTATGTTCCCACTATTGTTCTGTCTCCCAAATAAATGAATAAAAATCTTAAAAAATATATAATTAACAAAATTTTAAACTCTTACCTCCCTTCCAAAAACTTTTCTTCTATGTAAATGGAAACCAAACTATAATACCATTGAAAAAGAATCATAGTTTTGTTTCCATTAATCATAAAAGTGTGTGTTTTAGCTAATTAAAATGTATGTTACAAATTTGGCTTGTTAAGTTACCTAGTCTAGGTCTAGAGCCTTATGGTCCTGTAATAGTTAACATATTGTAAAAGAGTCAACATTTTACTTTCTAAAGATCTTCAGATTTAAAGATGAGGCTCCTAAGTTTTTATGAATTTCTGTGTTCAAAGATGTTTAAAGATGTAAAATGGCCATTCATAACCTAGCTTACTAATCAAATTAGTTAAGCCTGGGAGCTTGGAGGATTTCTATTTTCAGAGTTTACACATTTGGGAATGATGAATTCCAAATGGTATATTGAAAGTGACTGAACTAAAGTTTATGTAAATGTGCCATGTTAGTTTAATACTTTATATGGCAGTCACTGTACAGAAAATTAACATAATATAATCAGTGTCCATTAAGAGGCTCTTCTGAGCTAATTAGCACAATTATCATATAGCATAATTGTTCCATACAATGATATACTATTGACATTTCGAAACTATCAAGTTTTTAAAGTCAAGTATTTAATTCTTTTGGTTGTGTTTCTGTATTTTTTAAAGAAATTATTTACTTAAAATATTTACATATTGACAAATGTCTCCTAATTTTGACCATAAGGGAATGTGAATGATCTAATTTGCATAGTCTTTATGGGAAATTCAACTGGATGGAATAGAGTCCATTTGTACAATACAACCTTTTTCTTGTTGGAGAGGGAATGGAAGAGAGAGAGAATTTTAAGCAGTCTCCATGCCCAGCACCAGAGCCTGACAAGGGACTCAGTGTGGGGCTTGATGTGGGACTCGATCTCAGAACCATGAGATCATGACGAGAGCTGAAATTGAGAGTCTGATGCTTAACCAACTGAGTCAGCCAGTCACCCCTCTAGAATACAATCTTAAAGGAAAATTTTAACCTTCTGAATATTTGGTATATATGCACCATATTTTTGATATTTTGAAACTTCCAGAAAATGGAATGTCTTTTTGAAAATGAGCTTGTTTTGATAATTAATCCTTTGCAAATAATATAAATTGAAAGCTATAGTTTCTCTACACTATCGAACCTTACAAATTTTAGTTTTGTAATGAGTGCCCTTGTTAAAAAGCAAAAAAAAAAAAAAAAAAAAAAAAAGCCACTTCAGCTATCCATCCATAAGATGAGATTTTAAAACATGCTTGAAAAATAGAGGACAGAGTACTCACCAACAATGATGGGAGAAAAATCATTTTGTAAATAGAGAATAGGAAATCACAATGTTCTTAATAGAAAAAAAAGGATTTTAAGTTGGATGAAGTTAGACTGAATTTAAGGGTTAGAATCTGTCTGTAATAACATACAGACATATTTGTCTGTTGTAACATACATAATGTTAAGTACAGAGTAAAATGAGTTATGAGAGTATGATGAGGAAATGAAGAATAGAATAATGGGCTGATTCTGAGAGTGTAGAGGCCCATTATGAGTAACTTACTACATATCAGCTCATTAACGGTGATTTCATGAGAGTTTTAAAAGTGAAGAAAAAATAATTAGTAGAAATGAGTGACTTCATGGAAAAAGAGAAATACATGCACAGAATCTGAGATTTAATATGGCATTAAAAATAACTGTTCAGTGTTTTTCTTGGTTTTTGAGAAGGTGACTGAGTTACAATTGTATGATACCTTTAGTTGGTGATGAAATCCCCAGCCTCAGGCCATGCAAAGCATGGTAGAAAATACCACCAGCAAAATGTTGGGAGGGTAGATAGCACCCAATTTATGAACACGTATGGATTCCATGTTAATTTTCCCTACATCCCAGCTGAAATATTGGAAAAATATTTAATAGTAGTGAAAATGTGAAAACTAGAGGACAAACCACAGAAGATGATGAACCAGGAGCTGCCAAATTGATAAGGCATAAAATAAATGTGCAGTTGTTACTTGGAAGCCAGGATCTGAATAGGAGCCAAGAAGGAAACCTTGTTCATTTTGCTAAAAGCAGTAGAAATGTCACTGAGACTAAGCATTGAATGTGGGTTGTTGGCGCTCAGAAAGAGAGCAAGTGAGGCCTTTTGAAACCCTGTCTCTGCTTCCCCTTCACCCTTGCATCTTCATTGTTGGCGTAAAGAAATGGGGATGCCTACTGGCAGAATATCAGAGAGGGAAAACAATGCTAGCAGCTGACAGTTAATTCCCAGAACTCTAAGGGATGGTGCCGAATGTTAGACGTCGGTGTGGAGGCTCACTGTATATTACGTTGGGACAGAAAAGTTTAAGTTAGCAATTGAGAGAGATGGTTGAAGCAACAAGCCCAAATGGAAGCAACAGGAAAACAAAAAACAAAAAACAATAAAACAAAGCAAACAACCCCCCCTTCCAAACCCATACAAGTAGGATTTGGTAAGGAATATCTCAGAGCTTAAATCATGTCAGAATTAGATTTAGGTTCCACCTCTTTCCAAAGGAATCAGGTGTTGCAATTTGGAAAGAAAAGAGAAAAAGAAAGTCTAACAGCCGAAAATAGTACAAACTCATTGACATTTTTGCTTCATTCTATTTCACAAAGTGTAACATATTAACCTATGTGCCTATGAATAGATATTTTTTTTTCCTTAGGTAAAGCACTGCACTCAAAACTGCCCTAGAAAAATTTGAAATCCCTTTTAAAAATCTGTATATCAAAAAGAGAGTATAATCACTCTCTAAAGGATCCTTATGTAAAGGAGAAGTTCAGGCATCTTGTGCAACCTCTTTCCAAATTTATAAAGCCAGATAAACAAAAATATTGAATGAGGAAAGACCTCTATGTGGAATTTCACATCCTGTTGCCTGAATTGATCTGAATTATTAGAACTGCATGCCAACTGGTGCCCAGGCTTTCCTTAAAAATCTTCACAGACCTAGCAGCAAGCAGACGGTTACCATGGTGTTGGCTCCACAAAGCCTTCATTGTGTGGAGATAACCAATTTACTTGACAGAGCCTCTAGTCTAGAAGCTGATTTAATCCTAATTCATTGAAAAGGTATTTTTTTTGATTATCCAAAGGAAAAAAAGTCACAGGGTGAGCTGGGCCCCAGTTCAATGTCTAAAGCACTTTAATTTGTCAAATAGATGTTTTACTAAACCTCCCTTTTTGATAATGTAGACAGATGTGTTTTTATCTGTTATCTGTAGAGGTTAATACCATGGCATATAGTAAGCACTTAGCATAAATTTTGTGACAGAAATGAAGGGAAATATTTGGCTGCTTTAAAAGGAAGCATATATAGCTTCTTCATAAAAACAAATGTCTAAAAGTGATATAAGATTTTTTTCTGGATGAAATTTATTTACTGTCACATTGGATAACTTTTTGTATTTGCAATGGATTGGAGTCACGGTAAATGGTAATTATAACGTGAGTAAACAAGACCGTGTAAATTTTAGGACTGGTGAAAAGCTTTCTCAACATAGGTCTTAGCTCTTCCAGCTGTGATGCCAGCTATGTACCTTAAGCAAGTTTTAGTTTCATAGACCTGTTGGTGGAAGTAAGCAATCCTTCTGTTAAGGTCTGTAATCAAAGGAGTGAGACTGATAAAAAGCAAAGGTCAAGCAAGGCATTATTTTGCGCCAAGCATCGAGAATCAAAGTGACCTGTCAGGGCCATCTCTTGCAAAGAGGCGACCCCTCCCAGCCTCACAGACTAACTTTTATAGAGGTAGTTTAGCTGGGCTATACACAGGTGGCCAATGAGATTGCAATACACAGAGAAAACTGCACAGTCATGTTAGGTCACACACAGGCAGCCAATTGAATTACAGTTCACCCTAGTAGATATATGCACTCCCTACTGATTGGATGTCTCCACCTGGCCTGACTCGCCCTTGTATCCGGGCTTTGCTACTGGGACTGGTAGCTAGGGAGACAGTATGCACGCCCCATTGATTTGCTGTCTCTACCTGGCCTGACCCGCCCTTGTATTTGGGCTTTGCAAGTAAGTTCCTCTGGGAGGGGCAGGGTCAATCTAAGTTTACTGCATAAACAACAAAATGGCTCCCTCTGATTAAGTAGGCCCTTACACTTCCTAGAGACAATCTGAATCAAAAGGATATAAGACTAATGGGAGCAAGTCTAAAGGGGGAATTTGACAGTGAGTCCTGGATATTCACATCTCACCTTTATGAGTCAGAGTATATTTGGTGTGTAATTGGGTCAGGCTGATTTAAAAGGAAAAGAGCAATTTTGACCAAAGTGGCCAAAGTAGATTATGATAAGGAGCCAAGTTTTCAAGAAAAAAAAAATGTTCTAATGGATAGGTGAATAAAAGTCAGTGAAAGCTTTTACTTCATTGGAGTAGGGACAAAAGTTAAGTGTGGCTCTGGGCTCCCTAAGAAACTTGAAGTGAGCTTTGTTTCTAGAAGGGCTTGAATAAAGGTCAAACTAGAATATAGGCTTAAGTGGTCTGTCAAGGCCAGATCAGGATAATTCTGATCTTTATGCTAAGAAAAATGGGAAGTCTTTGAAAGATTTTATAGATGAGGATTACATAATCAGATGTTTTTAGAACCTATCATTTGCCAGTAGTGCATGGACTAGATGGGAGGATTCCACAGAGGTTTTGCAGAGCCATTTGACAGGGCATTGCAGTGATTTTGATTATATTTAATTGCGATCTGAATGAGGATACCAGCTGTGGAGCCATGAGAAGAAGAGAGATTCTGAAGAAATAGAATATTTGAGGTATTAGAATTTGTAATTTATTAAATGTGAGAAGGAGATCAGACTCTTTGGTACATCTAGATTGCAACTGCTGTCATGGGTATGGATCAGATTGCTAGTAAAAGAGTAATAGGGGTGCCTGGGTGGCTCAGTCACAATCCAACTTGTGATTTCAGCTCAGGTTCTGATCTCATGGGTGATGGGATGGAGCTCCCTGTTGGGCTCTGCACTCAGTGTGAAATCTGAGAGTTTCTCTCTCCTTCTCCCTCTGCCCCTCCCTGTCTCTCAAAATAAGTAACTTTTTTTTTTAATTGACTTATCTCCCTCTTTGTGGGGGAAAATAAAGAAAGAGTAATACAGTAAATAGAAGATGACTGATGAACCCGGAGTTGATCACTTTTGTATGTAGTGAGAGGGTAGAGGAAGATGAACCTGCAAAGGAAAAAATTAACAGTAGCCATAGAAATTAAAGACTAAATTGAGTAGATGGTATGGAGGCAAAAGGAGGAGAGTGTTCTCAACAGTGTTATGTGTTGCTAGATAGCAAGAAAGTGAAACTCTCCATGAGCTGTAGTGACCTGATTGTATTAAGCAACATTTTTGTTGAGAAACAACAGTAAATGGAGAGTGAGTAGGAGGTAGAGAACTGACAGCAAACTGGCTAACTCTTGCAGAACATTTGGCTTTGTAGAAGATAAGAGAATGGCTGGAGGGAACTATGAAGGTCAGGAAGTGTTTGGCTTTAAAAAATAGGAGCCTGGGTGGCTCAGTTGCTTAAGTGTCTGCCTTTGACTCAGGTCATGACCCGGGGTCCTGGGATCCAGCCCTGCATCGGGCTTTCTGCTCAGCAACGAGTCTGCTTTTCTCTCTCTCTCTCACTCTCTCTCTCTCCCTCTACCCTTTCCCACTGCATATTCTCCCAAATAAATACATTTAAAAAAATAGGAGTGAATATGTTTACATTTCTATATGCAGAGTTCACTTGAAAGGGAGGGGTTGAATTTGCAGTAGATAGATAACAAAAATCTAATAGACTCACATGCCTGTAAAGAAGTGAAAGAACAAAGTATATGTATATACCACATTTTCTTTATCCATTCATCTGTTGTTGGACATCTGGGTTCTTTCCATAGTTTGGCTACAGTGGAATACTATACAGCCATCAAAAGAAATGAAATCTTGCCATTTGGGACAACGTGGATGGAACTAGAGGATATTACGCTGAGCGAAATAAGTCAGTCAGAGAAAGACAATTATCATATGATCTCCCTGATATAAGGAAGTGGAGAGGCAACGTGGGGTGTTTCAGGGGTAGGAAAGGAATAAATGAAACAAGATGGGATTGGGAGGGAGACAAACCATAAGTGACTCTTAATCTCACAAAACAAACTGAGGGTTGCTGGGGGGAGGGGGGTTGGGAGAAGGGGGTGGGATTATGGACATTGGGGAGGGTATGTGCTTTGGTGAGTGTTGTGAAGTGTGTAAACCTGGTGATTCACAGACCTGTACCCCTGGGGCTAATAACATATGTTAACTAAAAAAAGCTAATTAAAAAAAAGAAATAACCTGGCACATTGTTAGACACCACTATTAACTCCTTACTATGTGGAAAAACCAGGTATTTGAGCATTAAATGTATTTTTATTTTCCATGGAATTGCATGTCCTTGCCTTTAAAAATAAAACTACAATGAATTTATGGGGTGTCTGGCTGGAGGAGCATGTGGCTTTTGATCTGGGGGCCATGAGCTCCAGAGCGTGCTGGGTGTGGAGATTACATGAGAATAAACAAAAACAAAAACAAAGAACAAACTATAAAAGGCTGATAGACGGATTGGCTTTAGGCAAAGAAGGGAAACTCACCCAAATACAAGAGAAGGGAATGAGAAGGGCACATGCAGGGAAGATTGAATATTTGGACATGGGAAGCGGAAGAAATTCTAGTCTGATAATTGCACTTTTCTTGGTGGAGTAAAAACTGTCATCTGTTGATACCTGGAGAAGGAAGACGGGTTAATGCTTTGAGAACTTTGGAAAAACTAAAATAGTTCCTGTGGAGAGCTGGAGTTCAAGGTGAAACAATGAAATATGGCAGGATACTGAGTTCATCTGAGGCTGTTTATCATTGCTTTAGTTTGGGTTACCTAGGAGTGGATCTGGAGATAAAAATTTAGGTGAAAGTAGTTTATTGGGGGAAGTGATCCCAAGAAGCAAAGTGGGGGAGTGAGATTAGGAAAAGAAGGCAGCCGGTAAAGGATACACAAGTGGATTGTTGTTGGAGGCAACTGGAGTTGAATCCGTCGGGGAACTCTCTGAGGCTCTGTGTAAATTTCATCATGACAGTCACTCTGAAAGGCAAGGGAGCTGGAATATTGATCTACCAAGGGTCACTCTGGTGAGATTAACATCTCAGCACTTCTTACCTTCCCCGTGCACTGGCAAGTGAATGACTGCAGGCAGAGAGACACAGTGATGTCTGTATGGTACCAAAGGAAAAGCAAAAATGCTTTTCTTAAAATATTCTGAAGGAAAAATGCTTTTCTTAAAATATTCGGAATTTTATAGGAAGCTGAGTGACCAGAGTCAAAGATTTGATTTGGTAAGTTAACATCAAAGAGAGAAAGACAGGTGTTTTAGAAGCATGCAATAGGACTCTATTTCAACGCTGCCCCTGTGAATGAAGAAACAGGAAACCTGGTAACTTAACTTACAGGAAAAAAGAAATGTAGAGAGGATAACAATCACCATGATATGAAAATCCATAGATATTTATAGTCCACGTGCAAATAAGAGTTTTGACATTCAGTGACATGGGATTAGAGTCAAAATCTCTGAATTCAGATCTCTGTTCCTTCAATTTCTTGTTGGGTACCTTTCACTCAGTAAATATTTGTCACTGCGAACCAGGCGCTATTTGAGGTAAAGAATTTTCTAAATTCTCTGTTCATAGATTATTTATAGGTGCTGATAAAATCTAGGGGTTCTTTACCAAGAAAAATGCACACACATTTAGAATCATGCCTGGAATTTCAAGTGAGGTACAGACCTCCTCCTCCCTTGCAACCCATCCATGACTCTCCTCCCATCTCTGCTTTAACTCGATCTGAATGCCCTGATCAAACTCCCATTGGCTTCCTAGGTCTTTATAATAAAAGAATGAGAATATCAGGGTATATGATTAGATGTCTTTTGCAGCAAAACAATGCACTGCAAATTTAGTGGCTCAAGACAGAAATAATTTATCTTGAGGTTCTGCAGTGTGGGCAGGGCTCTCTGGGTAGTTCCGAGGCTCTAAGGTATATCAGCTGGACAATTCATTTGGCTATATTCAGCTGGTGTTTGGGTTGGGCCAAAAGGTGAAAGAAAGCTTCCTTCACGTGCGTGGTGCCTCATTCACTTCCACATTATCCTTCCACCTGGCTCCATCGAGCTTCCTTAAAGGGCCATTGGAATTCTCAGCTAACAGTTGCATTGTCAGTCCATGTTCTAGGGGAACAAGATCCACAGTGCAAGCACTTACAAAGCCTCTGCTTGTCATATGCTTCCTTATATCCCGTTTGTCCTAGCAAGTCACATAGACAAATTCAGAGTTGGTATTGTTGGAGACTACACAAGGGCATGGATCACCAAAGTATGGTTCAATGGGAGCTACTGATAAGAATTTTTTATTTGCTGTAAGTACTTTCCAGAAAGAAAGAGGGTTATCTTGGGAAGTAGTGATTTTTCAGCCAGTGCAAACATTCAAACAGAGGCAGAGTGATAGCTTATATGAGATACTCTAGGGAGGCAGTTGTTACACTGCGCTTAATAAGATGACCTCCATGATCATAAGACTGTAGATCAAAGCTAACTCCAAATTTTGAGCCTACATAACTAGGTAAATGGTGGTGCTATTAACAGTAACAAGGGCATCAGGCAGTCTCAGATTGGAAGGCAAATGGTAAATGTAGCGAGACTGCTTTTTTTTTTTTTCATATAGAATGAAAGAGATAATCAAGAAAAAATGACCCTTATTTTTTCCTGTCTTAGGTTGGATGTCGATATAACTGAACTTCACAGTTGGATTACTCGTTCAGAAGCTGTGTTGCAGAGTCCTGAATTTGCGATCTATCGGAAGGAAGGCAACTTCTCAGACCTTAAAGAAAAAGTCAATGTAGGTTATGCATTAATTTTTATGTATTTTCCTAAGTTTTGTGCTTATAATCTCTTTGCTTTGTACTATCTGATTCTATTAGTTGAAAAGATTAAAGCAATATGGAATAATGCTTTTAAATATATCTTTAAAGTATATTTGACATATTTAGCAGAATTAGAGTTTAGTGTCAAGAAACGTTTCCAGGTTCTGCTGTGATGGATCAGGGATGCTTTTCATAAACCTTCTTTAACTTTTATATTATTCAGCAATAAATTAACAATTTTATAACATGAACTCATATTGATTTTACTTCATGTACTGTTCTGTCACCTTAAGGCTAGGACTTAGCAAGCTTGCAGAATAGAATAGACCCTTAGAAATACTATACTTAGGACTCTCTTTATGCTCTCATTATCATCAAAAATTTATTCTTTATACTCATTACTACTTGTCATAACAGATTTGCATTGTCCAGATATTTATGTATTGCATTATCATAACCAAAAGACGTCCAGCCTTTTTCAATATGTATTTATAGTAAGAAGTAAGAGATGGTTGGCAGTTTTTATTCCCTGCTGAGACATTATAGTTGTGTCCTTCACAATAGGGATTTTTATTAATTTAATAGGAGTTGCTTCATCTTCAAGGACATTATCAGGGCTTTGATATTCCAACTTCTACAATTATAAAATACCCATTTTGGCAATTGTGAGAGCATTTCTATAGGAAGAGTAAATACTCTGTAGTGGGAAGGCTAAAGGAACAAATATTCTGAATGTTAAATATTTTTTTTCCTATGGGAAGGTCATGTGTGCGGATAACTTAGTTTCATATTTCGACCATTCAGTTTCATGCCAGACGAACTCTTAGATTTTTCCAAACACAACACTGTCTTAGATACAAGCTAATACTTGCCCTGGGGTTGGAACATTTGGAGAGCAAAACTGATTTTATTCTAGGAGAAAAAAATCATCTATTTTTTAGGCTGCTTTGAGGTTGGAGGGGGAGATGATTCCATCAACATGTCTCAGAATTAATGATCTCTAAATTGGGAAGTTATTTTAAAATCATTTCTAGTTATATACAGTATTCTGCCACTAGTATAATAACAGACAATTATAAATTTAAGAAATGGGCACTATGATAACATTATTTTTGAAATTAAACTGAAACATAATATAGGAGAAAATCAGCAAAATGTTATTTTGGAGTATACTCATTTGAAGGTATGTTTTTTGTTAGAATTGTGGAGACACATTTGAAAACTGCTTAGAGAAGATTGTCTAAAATACATTTTAATGTTCATGTGGTGTATTTGGCCACTGACAGTATGAATCACCTTGGGCAGACATTTTATTAGCTAATTTGAATTTTTAAAAATTTATCTCAGTAATCTACTTATCTGTTTGTCATCCTATTTCTGTACCTTAAAACAGCTCTGATCAAGCAGGAAAATTGAATTCCAGCATTTCAAGAATATAAATTCAAAAATTTCCTGTTATCATATGGTTACCTAGAAGCAATTTGCATTTAATCAATAGTGTCAGCAGTGACAGACTGAAAGTGCTAAAAAAATGTACAGTGTTGTATGAGTGGTTTCCTGATGCCTCGTGAGTCACCTTTATCAGCTTCTACTCTCATTTTCTGAAATAACAACATCATTCTTAATTGCCTACTAAAATAGGACATGAAATGATTTACCTAGACATTTCCTTCAGGCTAAATATAATATATATGTATTAAAAATCCTTGAGAGAAATACATAGTAATGATGATGGATATGCTGTTTAGTCGTACATTAATTTTCTTACTTCTTCACCTGTCCGTATATGTAACTGATTTTGAACACATGGGAGGCTCATCTCATGAACTTGAGTGGTATTCATTTTTAGGCATCTATTAAAAGTGGCTAAATATTACCTTTCTTTTTCTTTCACTTGACTCCTTCATCTATTACTTTCAAATGCTTTCAAAATATTATCAGTTAAGTTTTATATACATTTAAACCTAACAAAATTTTCTTTCCCTATTAACCATGTGTTTTATCTATATGATTAACATAATGTACTTAAAAGTTGAATTCTAGGGGAAATTTCTACTCCAAGTGGTTCCTGGACAACCAATATTGGTATCATCTGTGAACTTATGAGAAAGATCTGAGGTCAGACCTAATGAATCAGAATTTGCATTTGAACAAAATCCACAGGTGATTCCTTTGTATATAAGGGTTTGAGAATCAGTACTCAAAGTCATCATCTGAGACTTTACCAAACTCCTAGATCCTTTTCTCATACCATTAATGTCACCACAGTTGAGAAGTTCAAGTGGAATCCCATCTTTTTGAATTCAGCACCTGGTGACATAAGGTAGTAATTAAAACAACAAAACAATCTCGTCTTACTGCAAGGTGGTTGAAAGCCTCTGTACCACCTGTTGAGCTCAATAGGACTTGGGCTCTTGCTGGAGCCCATGCTTGCTGACACCCATACCACATAGAGTTTCAGCAAAGTTCTATTGGAAATCCTGAAGCCAGTTAATTCTACATTTTTCTATTTGCCACCCACAATATAGGTATCTCTATTCATCCGTATTTTTTTTGAATCTTCATTTCTCTGCCCTGTGAGTTCTGAAGTCCTTCTTCCAAAACAAACTTTCTATCCTATGTACTCATTCTGGCCCTACTTGGAAAACACTTTTACCCTCAAGAACACCACTAAGACTAATGACTCTTTCACTCTCCCACACATTTATTTATGTTTTTATTATGTTCAGTTAGCCAGCATGATGTTTTGATGTAGTGTTCATCGATTCATTAATTGCATATATCCCCCACTCATTTAGAATTGCCAGTTTCCTCCCTTGCCAGGGCCAATTCCAAAGGTACTGCTTTCTGTGTAAAACTCTCATCCCTTATGTTTCATGCCCGATGGCCATCTGTTCACTTACCATTTTGTGGTATTACTTTTTCATTGAAGACCGGCACTGGGATTACAGTCTTGTCCACCCACGGTATGCCTTCATTCAAAATCTCAGGCTATATTGGTTGTCCTATTTCCAAAAGTTTCCATTTCCCTAAACTGCTCAATTCAGCTACCTCCTTGCATAACTAGACTGTAGATGTTTTTCTGCCAGACATTATTTTGTTTTGGGAATACTATACTTACACAGACACTTTGGTACTTCTTCATAGCCTTTCTGTATGTTCCTAGTAAATGTTCTTCTCTCTTTCTCTTGGCAATTATTTCAAGTTTTTCATGGGCATAGTAGATGACTTTCCTTCTGAGTTTATTTAAGATAACATTTCACAAATTATGTGTATTTGTGCTCATATTCTCCCCCTTCCCCACTCTGCCTTGATGGATGAGATTTTTGCTTTGGGCGGTTAAGGCTAATCTCCATGTGTGTGAGTGTGTGTATTCTCAATATCTTCACTGTCTGAGTCCTAAGGAACCTGCTTCCCTTCAGCCACACATCCGTATCTTCAATAAAACCCTCAATAAAACCTTCAATAAAACCCTCCACTCCTTTAAACACGTAGGAATATGTTTGTGTCTTCGTTACTCAACTTCTCTGCAGGACAGACTCTATTAACCTCTTTATCCTTCATGAAATTCTTCCCTCCCTGGGTTTATGGGATACCATTATCTATTTGTTACATTTTGTACATTTTTGGTCATTTGTTCCATCTCCTTTTTCCTTTAATGTTGATATTCTACACAGTTCTTCCCTTGTTTTTCTTCCCTGGATTATCCTCATTCCTTCCTATTCAAATAGCATCTATTTTCTAATCATCCCCAAATATGTACCATTAGCTCATGTCTCTCCTTTGAAGCCTAAGCCAGTTTATTTAATTGCTTAATAGATGACTTTAATTAGATATTTGCCTGAAAACTTAAAATAAATCTCATGATCTCCCTAGCCCTCCTTTATTCTTCATCTTTCCTTTCTTTCCTCTGACAGCCTAATCCAGAAACCTAAAAGCTAACTAGGTCATCGAGATTTTTTTTTTCCTAGCATTTCTAAGTCCACCCAAGTTCAATTAATTTCATTCCCTTTACCACTCTTGAAACTGTAAGTTCTTTCTATTCCTACCACTACAACCCTGATGAAAGCTAATATCCCGGGTTACCTCTGTTTAAGATGCCAATCCCCAGCCGGTCTTCCCTGCTGCTAATACTGTATTCCTTTAGAGATTTTCACATCACTTTTGTCAAAGTGAACTTACTAAAACATAAATACCATTGTATTATTCCTCTGTTGATATTCACTTGAAAAAGCAAAAAGCAGCCACTGATAATCAGGAGCTGGCTGGGCACTTCAGTTAGGCCTTGGAGATACTCGCTGATGGCTAGTGCTCACAGCTCGCCTAAGGTTTCTTCTGCTGAATATGTGCAATGGCTCAGTATGCCAACAGCATATAAGGCCACTTCAGGACTGTAATGGATCAAGACTGAAACATGACCATCTTGTAACCATGTTTCAACAGACAAAAGAATAGTCTGGGACCACCCCAAATGACTGCATATCCCCCATCTTCACTAAAGTGACAGATGATGATGCGGCCTTACCAATCGTGGTTTTAGCCTCTCTACATTGTTTCTGCTATCTAGATAAAAGGCAAAGCCCTACTTCCCTGACCACCCTCTTCACCTTACATGTACCCAAATCCAATCAACTCTAACCATCCTCGTAGAGACCTACCCCATAGTTCGCTATTACGTGCCACCTCTCCTGTTGCAATCACAAAATCAACTTTGTCTATATCCGCTTGTTCCTGGTGGCCTTTGGTGGGAAGGTATTGACAGAGTCAGTATTTTCATGTTGCTTTTGTGAAGGTTACCGTGACCTGATTTCTATTACTGTATCCATTCTGATTTCTGGCCATTCTAACATTGATTAGATTGCTGGTTTCTAGAACTTAGCAACTAGAACTTAATTTGTTTTTGTTTTTTGGTTTGGTTTGGCTTACTTTGGTTTTGGCATACCGGTGACTAATATAGTGCCTGCCACTTAACACAGTCAATCCTTGACTATATGAATAAGTGATTTGTTTTTTCAGTTCCTCAGGCACATTTTAAACAGGCTCTGCTACCAATATGAAGGATATAACAACTTCTGAATAAACATTTGAGTGAATAAATTACTTTTTCTGTCAAAGGGCAAAACTTCATTATAGAATGTTAAGTGAATAGAAAATTAATTGCTTCTAAAGTCAGGGTAGGCCTCTGGGGAATCTGGAACTTACTTTCATATTAATTAGAGAAGATGTCATGAAAGGAGGAGGCTTTTAAGAGATGCCGATAAAGAAGGAGGAAGAGGTCATAGAGTGTTTTTAATCAACTTATTAGAGAATCAGTAAACTTCCCTTCTTTTGTACACTTTGCTTAAAACTTAATTATGTTTCTTTTTTCTCTATACAACTCAATTGCCTTTTATTTTGCACTTGAAGTTATCTATTTTAGAATTCATGATGTCCTGATAACTCTAAGAATTTTTATGGACCTTTTATTGATACACACACATACATACACACACACACACACATTTTAAAGAGTTTATTTATTTATTTATTTGACAAAGAGACATGGGGAGAGAAGGACCACAAGCAGGGGGAGTGGGAGAGGGAGTAACAGACTTCCCGCTGAGCAGGGAGCCTGACACCAGGCTTGATCCCAGAACCCTGGGATCATGACCTGACCTGAATACATATGCTTAATGGCTGAGCCACTCAGGCACCCCAGGACCTTTAATATATTTTAAAATTAACAATGTATTCCTTATAAAATGGTTAACTGATGCCTTTTTTTTTTTTTTAGCTTTTGTCTTTACTTGAAGTTTCCTGTACTAGGTACAACAGAATCGGAGTGCTAGCTTCTAAACGTATAATCATATATTGAATATATATTGTCTAAAGTATTTCATATTCTAAAATTTTGAAATTTTGAAAATAATTTCAAAAGTATATGTTCTATTAGAAAAACTCGATTAGTTTAAGATTAAAAATACTGTGTGCGTATATGTGTACATACACATACATATACAATAAACAGAGAAGCACACATACAGAAAAGCTGGATGAGGTTCCTGAGGATGACAGATTAAAGAAAAATAAGCATGTCTAGGGTAGAGATGCTTTCCCAAATAAGGTGACTTCTAACAGGTAGTTTTAGTTATGGGTACTTAATGCTATAATAAGCATTGTTCCTAGCAAGAAGAAAATTGGTGCCCTTTATGAAAGATCTTTCCGTATAGTGGGGAGAAATGAAATCTGACTGCAGATACTTGGACTAACATTGAAGATGAAATGCACAGAACAGAATGGATGTTATGGTCGAAGAGCATTCTGTTGATACTCTTGGCCTTGAAAACAAGGGAAAAGCCAATATATACAAATGTAAATACACACACACACACACACACACAAATGCATCACACACACATACAAACACCTGTGTGTGTGTGTATGTGTGTGTGTATACACACATACATATTTAACTATGCATCTGTCTATAGAAAGAGGAGAGAGAGAGAGACAGTCCACCAGGGAGGAGGATTAAAGACTGATGATGCTGAACATTTGAAAATATCCAAGAAAAAAATTGCCCTGAAATCTGTGATACCAATAAAGTGTTGTTGCTCTTATTCTCTAGTGATAACAAAACATTTCAACATGTCAGTGTAATATGACATGATCTGAAAATGCAGGAACAACTTAATTAGGATCCTTTAAGATGTGATATTTCTACTAGCCAACTAGAGCATTTGTTTTTCTTTTCTTTTTTTTAAATTTAAATTCAATTAGCCAGCATATAATACATCATTAGTTTTTTTTTATGATTGATTTTTTTTATAAACATATATTTTTATCCCCAGGGGTACAGGTCTGTGAATCACCAGGTTTACACACTTCACAGCACTCACCAAAGCACATACCCTCCCCAATGTCCATAATCCCACCCCCTTCTCCCAAACCCCCTCTATCATATGATCTCCCTGATATGAGGAAGTGGTGATGCAACATGGGGGCTTAAATGGGTAGGAGAAGAATAAATGAAACAAGATGGGATTGGGAGGGAGACATCATTAGTTTTTGATGTAGTGTTCATTGATCCATTAATCGCCTATAATACCCACTGCTCATCACATCAGGTGCCCTCCTTAATGCCCATCACCCAGTTACCCCATCTCCCCACCACCTCCCTTTCTGAATCCCTCACTTAGTTTCCCGGAGTCCATAGTCTTTTATGGGTTATCTCCCTTTCTGATTTCTTCCCATTCAATGTTCCCTCCTTTCCCTTATGGCCCTCTGCACTATTCCATATAGTCCACATATGAGTGAAACCATATGATAATTGTCTTTCTCCGATTGACTTATTTCATTTAGCATAATACCCCCTAGTCCCATCCATGTAAATGTAAATGTGTTACAAATTTACACCTTCACAGAGCATTTTGACTGTGGGTAGAGTGGGAGAGACAATAATACTGTATATGGAGGCATTAAGCTACACTGGATCTCACCTTACTGTGCATCTAACTATGTATCAGGTACTCTTCCATGGCCTGGAGATGACATGAAGGAGGAAATTCATGAGGATATCTGACCTTTTACAGTTCTTTTCCAGTGAGGAAGGTCAAAATTAAGTAAGAATATGCAAAATGTATAGAATGTTAATGATGAGTGTCAAAGACAAAAATGAGGAATGAGAGCTAGGAAATGTGTGTATGTGCTTGTGTGTGTGTGTGTGTGTGTGTGTGTGTGTGTGTGTGTGTGTAGATAGATTAGCAGGAGAAGGCTTCCCTGAGAAAGTGACATTTAAGTAAAGATCCAATAATGAAGTACTATATGGTGACTAACATAACATAATAAAATAAGTAAAGATCTAAAGACAGTGAGGAATTTATAGATACCTGAGATAAGAGTATTTCTAGCAGGGGGAGAAGTAAGTATTTAGGTCTAAGGGAGGAGCATGCCTGGAATGTCAGGGAACAACACAGTATGGCGGAGGTGAAGAATCAGGTGTCACAGAAAAATAGGTCCATGAGATTAGGGGGGTTAAGGTTACATGGGCCATGGATAAGACTTGGGCATTTACTCAGATGAGGAGGAAGCCACTAGAGAGCTGAGTTGATATCTATTGTGTCTGGATTCTTGTGTGTGCTCTGTTGAGAATATATCATCAGGGAACAGAGGTTCCTACTTCTGTAGAAAAAGCATTTAGTAGGCTATTTGGAAGTATCTAGACCACTGGGTGATAATGGAGTTTTGTTTTGTTTTGTTTTGTTGTTTTTTTGTTTTTATGAGTGTGATAGTACTAAGCACAGTAATAAGCATTTTCTGGGTATGCTTTGAGGTTACCATCAACAGGAGTTTTAGAGGGATTGGATATAGAGTTAGAGAAAAAAAAGTAACAGTCAAGAAAGATTTGGCCTGAAGTTTTTAGCCTGAAAAATGAAGAACTAGATGTTATTCTCTACATGTATACAGGGAGATGTGGAGGAACCAGCACAGGGATTGAGTAAAGGGAGTCCTTGAGCCAGGAAAAAGACTGTGTACTTGTCATTGAGGAAACCTACCTAAGAAATTACTTGAAGAAGAAGTATCCTCTGAATCAAGTTATGATGATAAGTAAGTTGAGAGCTGAGGATCAGCCATTGAGTGGAGTAGCACAGAAGGCTCATGGTGTCATTAAAAAAAAAAAAAATTTGATGGAACTGAATAAGGGAATAGGTATGAGGACCAGTTTTTTCTTTCTCTTTTCTTTCTTTCATAGGCTAGTTTTTACTTTGCAGTGTAGACCTGTGGAGGGCTAATGTTTCTCCTGGTGGCACATACCTCTTTAAAGTCAGGGATATGCCCTCTCTTTTCCAGAAGCATATCTCTTTCCAGATTATGTTTTTGGTGGTCATGCAATTTTTATTTAACTTCTTCTATGCAGTTGACATATTTTTTTTTCTGAGAAAATGAGAGAAGGTAGAAGCATTAGGAACACCAATCTAACCTATTTTAAGACAGAAGTTCATATATTTTATTTGAAAATGAGTGCATAGGTGTCCAGGTCCAGCAAGAAAAGAGGAGTTTCAGTGATGTTTATTTAGTCAACTTCTTTAACACTTTGTATATGTGGTTATCTGGACTCTTGACACTAGCTTTTGTGATCAGGTAATCTAATTAACTATTAGGCCAAGATTTTTTTCTAAAACTTTTTTTTAAAGTTATTGAAATCACTGTTCACTTTGATGTCGACATGTGGCATTTTGGGACGTTCTCAGTTTATGTCATTCCATTTGTTACAGCTTAGTTATTTCTAGATTTTCATTTTTCCATGTAAGAATTGTCCCAATTTTGGAAATAAGTTATTTGAAGAGCCCCCTTTAATCTTCTTAGAATCCCTGAAGGGTAGGTATCTTTATTGTTACTTTACATAGAAAGTATTGATGCTCAGAAAGGTTGAATCACTTTCCAAATGCCAAACAGCTGGTAAGCAGTGGAGACAGAATTCAGACCATGTGAGAGTAAAATGACTCCAAAACTTTTCATTACCTTCTTGACTGTCCTCTGGCTACCCTAAATTTTCTCATTTTTTATCAACCATCTACAGCTGTGTCTGAAATGAAATGTTTTCTGGAGTCTTCAATGTCCTGTTTATACTCCCAAAAGCACATTTGTGCCAATATCTCTCTTTATTTTCCAATATTCCTCTTTAAAACGATGTTACTTAACATAACCCAGATATCATCTAAACACTGATAGATGGTGTCTATTCAATGCTTCTTTCTCAGGACTGTCTCTCTGTTTATATACCACTTACTCAGTTTCTGTATAATATACATCTGGCAATGAGTTACAGTAATTGAGCTGTACATGGAGTTTCTGGTCATCTTATAGGCTGTCAGTGTGTATTCTGAGTAATCAGGCATCCCTTCTGATAGCTTGGCGCCCATGCTGCTTTACTACTTAAATATTTTGAATATCATCTTTGACTACATCCAGACTATCAGGTTGCCTTTTCTGTGAGTCATAGTCAGATACATTCAAAGGTGTTTGGTTAATTTCCATTGAAATACCCTTAGAGCAGCAGAGTGGGTCTGAAAGAGAGCTGAATTTGTAAATAGATTGGATCTAAAGCTTTCCACTTCCCTACAATCTTGTATATATGACTTAATCTCGCTGATGCTCAGTTTTCTCTTGTATAAAAGAGGACAAAATACTGCTGATTCCTTCTGTCCCACCAAATTATGAAATCCGTATTTATAATTTGGTACACAATGTGAGCAATTCCATTTTTATCATGATTATGCCAGTGTTCTCAAATATTTAATACACCTCTGTGTGCCTCACCTTCTTCCTCTGTCAAATTGTGAGAGTAATAGTAGCTACTCCATACATGATTGTTTTCTTGTGGTTATTGCTATTATATGTGTATGAGAAAAACTAGAATAGTGTGATTTAACCAAACTGAATATTTAAGCTAGTTACCCCTGAAATAATCAATTAGAAGTTTTCCTCTCTGTGAGGAATACCAATTGATTATTCTATTAGATGCTTAGAATAAAAATATTATGATCGTGACATTTAGAAAGTCAAGATAAAGACAACATTGTGTTCTGATTCTACTCCTTATGTAATTTCATATATATATAAAGCAAAAACTCTATAGTTAAAATAGAAACCCCTCTGATAGCGAAGGGTAACTCTAACATTGTTTAACTTGGAGAATACCTGTTTGTTGTTACTGTTCTTGTTCTTTTGTAGTACATGTATGTTTTTACTTCTCTCTCTTTCTCTTGCCTCTCTCTCTCTCTCTCCCCCTCTCTTCCAAACCCCTGCTCCTCCTTTTGCTGCTGTAGTTCAAATGTGGAATACCCCACATCCTGCTATAGTTCTTGGTACTTGTCAATATTACCTATTTACTTAGAATGTGCTTATTTTTTTCTCTTCTAAAGTACTCAGAGTCTTTTACAAATAACATTTACCTTTTAATAGAGAATAAATTTAAAGTATTGGAAAACATGTGCCAATAAGCTGCTTCTGTTTCTATAAAGGAACAGAGAATTTAGAAGACAAAAATTGACAGTTGAGAAAATGTAAATTTTTGAACTTCATCTAGATTCTTACCTTTAACAAGATATTGTAGGTATTTTATTTTCACGGACTTTTCTCTACTGGAAAGTTAGAATCTTCCAGGGTTATGCAAATACTTGTGTCAACAATTTGATAATGCCTCTCTGAAAATGATTTTCAAGGTAACACAGAAGTTTCACCTGTTAATTGGTATGGGATCCTGGGAGCATATAATCCCCAAACACCACAGTCTCTGTGCTTTGAAATTTTCAAGTAGAATCTAAGATATTAAAATGTGTCTATCACTTAGAGTTTCCCTACTGATGAGATGAAGCTGAATTTTCATTTGCTGTCCTTGACAACATAACATAAAATGTATATTTTCAAGATAGAGTGTACATACTTAAAAAAACCTAAAACTATCATTTTATGGCATTTTCATTTGTTTTGCTAAATTTTATTTAGTATTTTACATATTACAGTTCTTTTCCTGATGGGATATATTCTATTGTCTACAGGCTTTTTAAAAACATTTTGCATTCTTGGCATTTTATCCAATAACCCTACTTCATGAAACTGTTCCTCGAATAATTTTAAAAGCCCTCCCTTCAATTGTGGTTATTTCTTTAAATTAGAGAATTGTTTTAAATATGTTTAAATGTATGGATTATAGTATGAGCATTACCATCATTTGATGTGCTTGGGAAATAGTCTAGCTTAGCAATATGATGATTCCTTATTTCTCTGAATGTATTTCTGGTGTTGCCATAATATCTTTTTCTGTATTTAGTCTACATATCTGTCTTCCTGTCTCTTTATTGGCTTTCAGAGGGAAGACACTAGATCTGCACTGTATAATTACAATTGGCACTTGACACAGGGTGGCTTTTTAAATTTTAATTTAATTATATTAGATGAAAAATTAGTTTCCTCAGTCACACTGCCACCTTTCAAGTACTCAGAACCCACATGTGGCTAGTGGCTACTGTATTGGACAGCACAGATATATAATATTTTCAAGCTTGTAGAAAGTTCTATTTAACAATGCTTGTCAGAGTGTGCACATATCGATTACAGGCCTCCTGCATGTACTCCAGTATCACATTTGTTTAAATACCTATAAATCAAAATAAAATTTAAAAAATTATCAGATACAGAATAACCTCCTGTCACAAAGTCAAGTGAAATCTTCGATGCTATTATTGGGTCATAGGAGTATTGCTCTAACTATATGTTAAATGCTTTAAAGCTTGCTTTTTCAGCAGGTAGTTATGTTTTAGGACATATAACATGTTATAGCCACATATTTTATTGATTATGATCATACAGTTCAATTTTATCATAGTTTAATATTTATGTATATTAATGTATATATGTTAAATATCTATAGGAGCATTGTTAGCTAAACCCAACAGTGAGTATTAAATGCTAGATTTTGTTAATTTAAGTCATCGTGGTTTTGTTGTTCAAAAGTTAAGTTAGGAGAAATGAACAAATGAATTTAGAAAGCTTTTTGAAACTGAATCTATTTTCCCTTGAAATGGGAGTACTTAGAAAGTTTCAGAGAGAAAAATTAACCTGTAGTCTTATATTTAGGTAAATATGGATTTTTTTGCTAAATTATTCATGATAGTGTGCTTTTTCCTTTTTATATACTTACAAGGTTTTCCATTGATTTTTAATACAGAATACATATCTAATTCCAGCAAGTTCAGTAGTGTGTATTTAAAAGACAAATTTTAGTTTTAAGTGTCTGTCACTTTATCCTTTCATTGTTTCTTACTATTTGCTTTTTTTGCAGCCTTATAGTGCATCAGAAACTACTGTGTAAAAAAAAAAAAAGTGAAGAGTAGAAATCTTATTAAAAGTAGTAGCAATTCAGTATGAAATTGGCTTGTGCTTTCATTGTCATTTTGATGATTCTGGTGCAAGAAACTTGAGAAAAAAATTCTTTAGATTCACATGATAAGCTGACAGAGTGAAATATCTTAAGGATTGAAAGGGCAAGTAGAAGTTATAATTACTGTGTAGCTTCACAATCCTTGTATTGAAATACTCACCTTTGCTATCATGCTGCAGGCCATAGAGCGAGAAAAAGCCGAGAAGTTCAGAAAACTGCAAGATGCCAGCAGATCAGCTCAGGCCCTGGTGGAACAGATGGTGAATGGTAATTACACGGAGTTGATTTAGATAATCTTCTTAGGGATTTGATAAACACATAGGTTCATATTTATCAGCTGAATTATATCAGACAAGCACTTCCTGAATGCAAATTTAAATTAAAGTGAGTTTGTGAGCTTTTTATTATTCTTTCTTAATGCTAAGCGAATTATTACAGGAAATTCATCTTTGAGTCCAGTGGAAGAAAATGGGATGTGCTAGAATATTTTATCAATCTGTTGCAGAGAAATCAATTTTAATGGAAACCCTGCTAGCATTTGTCCAAATAATTTAAGAAAATAAGGTTTGCAAAAATCATTGTAAATGTAAGCAATCATATACTATATGTAAACTGATTGTAATCTGATTTTAACTAATTCTTGCAATATATTTTCCCAAAAAGACTAAAATTATGTGTAGGACTTTATTAGCATACCTGTAGGCCAATTTGACATTTTTTATATTGTCTTTCATTTTTTTACTTTACACATGTCATCTCAGAAGAAACTTCATTTTTTAACTTCAGTTGTTTTTGAATAGGGTAAAAGTACAAAGCCAACACATTTTTTTTTATTTTTTTATCCATTTATTATTTATTTATTTAGAGCACTTGTGAGTGGGTGGGGTGGAGTAGGGGCAGAAGGAGAGAGTATTTTAAGCAGGCTTCGTGCCCAGCACAGAGTCCAAGGTGGGTCTTGATCTCAAAATCCTGAGATCATGAACTTAGCCAAAATCAAGAGTCTGATGTTTAACCGACTGAAACACCCAGGAACCCCCCCATTATTTTGAAATTCTTTTTTTTCTTTTTTAAGAATGTATTAAAATTAGGGGTACATGGGTGACTCAGTTGATTAAGTGGGTGCCTTGGGCTCAGGTCAAGATCCCAGGATCCTGGGATGGAGCCCTGTGCTAGGCTTCTTGTTCAGTGAGAAGCCTGCTTCTCCCTCTCCTCCATGCTTTCTGTCTCTCTCTCTATCTCTCTCTCAAATAAAATCTTTGGGAAAAAAAATTACTTTTTCCTCACAGTGCTCCAAAAGATGTCTGAACAAAATATGTTACTGACGTTGATTGTGAACAAACATTTTTGAAATTATTATTGTCTTAGTACTGCAGTCATTTCCAGATATAAGTGATTTATAAGAATCAGGAATAATGCTATTTCAAACAAGATTTTTTTTTACATATTTTACAGGATATGTTTACCAGAGTATAATAACCAAATGTAACAAATGTTTTTGTTGTGCATGTCAGCTTTTTCCAGGATCTGCCTGCATTCTGGAACATAAATTTTGTGTATGAAATATTTTTTGCCTTAATTGCCATGTTGGCATTAAAAAGTTCAGTGATCTTCCTAGGAAATCAATTTATTTTTTTCTTTTAATGAGCCCCATGACTATATTTGGTTAACAATAAAAACAAGCATGACAGCTGAGGATTGGGTGAACAAGTTAATAAATATATAGACAATGCAAAATACTGGAAGTTTGTTGTTCAGCTGTATGTTGCTAGGTGGTATAACGGATGAATTTGATAACAGCATTTTCATATTAAATGAAATTGTGTGATCTAAAATATAGGCTTGTAGCCACTATATGATTTCCCCATAGCAAGTATATTGTCACTTTTTTTATTTGTATAAGCCAATATAAAAGCTATACTCTTAAATGGTCTCCTTTCGTAATCAAATGTCAAGTATACATGACCTCAGATCATTATTCAAGAAGAATTTAAAATTTAATAGTGTAGGAAATGATTTTTTTGAAATTAAAACCATATACAGATTTAAAATGATCATATGATTAGTAATGTCATTTCCTAGATTATTGCCCTCAAAGCTCTAAATTTAGGAGGCATGAAGAAAAGTCAGGACATATACTAGGTCCTTAATAAATACTAATTGGTGAAATTCTTCTTAGCAAAGCAAAATTAAGACAGTTACTGAGTTAATTTTGGTCAGAAAATAATAATACTTTTGAAGGACAATGCTAACTTGTGTGGAGAGCAAAGAGCAGTAAGAACTAGGAGTGTGATTTCAGACACTGCTCATAGATTGACTGTATCGATCAAATTTTAAGCTTCTGATGCATTATGCCAATAAAGATAAGGTCTGACTGTTAAGAGATTAGGCTCAAATTTGGGCTCTATTTAGAGCATAGCTCTTCTACTCCATTCATTCACACATTTTACATCATTACTAAAAAGCAGAGTAAAGGATTCTAACTTTTTGTTCCTTTTTTTCAGTCTTACACGGAATAAATTTCATAACATTTATTTTATGTAATTTTACAAACTATGAGTGAAGGCAGTCATGTGCCTAAGTGCCTGGAGTATCTCTCTCCAGGTATATTTTAATGGGACCTCCTCACCCTAATTTACAATAGCTCTGCTGGCATAGAACCAAAAACTGGAGTTTACTAGTTTGGCTCGTGAAGCTGAAGGACCAAAATGAACTTTCTCTAAACCAGATTTCTAACCATAATCTTGATTAAGGTCTTCAATTTACAAGCCCAGAATTTCTTTTGTCAAGTTTAAGCTATGGAATACAATAATACTCATAACCATATAAAACATACACATTCTTTTCCTTTTATTTATAAAGAAGGAAAATAAGAACTGAATCATGGTACATCATTTATGACCTCATGTAAATTTTCATTCCTTTTAACCACATCTCTTGGCCTCAAAAATTAAGATAAAGACTAATAATTCTTGTACAGTGTTATTAATATCATGCAACTACTACAAATTTATGGTTTATGTATCTTTTATTGTGATAACCACATTTAACACATATAGTGTAAAATGGGTCTAAAATAGCATAGCTATTATATTTTCAAAAGCATTTTATAATATTTTCTATGTATGTATACATAGCAAGGTAAATTTTCTAGTTCAGATACTTTAAGATTAGAGTTTTTAATCTAGAGTTTCTTAAACAATTAAGATTGTTTTTTTTTTAAATAACTGGAATGATTTTGGAAGTCCTCTTTCAAATTTTCCTTCAGAATGAAAATCTAAGACCTGCAAAAAAAAAAATTCCTCAATACTTGTATCACTCTGTTTCAAAACTGATGTAAAATATATCAGACATATTTCCAAATACACTTTTGGTCATTTCTAAATAACTACTGAAAGAATGAATTTTTAGCATTAAGAAATGCAGAAAATGGGGAGAGAAAGATGGCAGAGGAGTATGAGACCTAAATTTCATCTGGTCCCAGGAATTCAGCTGGACAGTTATCAAACCATTCTAAACACCTATAACGTCTACAAGAGATTGAGGAGAAGAATAGCAGCAGTTCTATGAACAGAAAAGTGACCACTTTCTGGAAGATAGGACATGCGAAGAAGTAAATCCGAGGTGGCATACAGGAACATAAATGGAAGGGCCAGGAGAGGAAGCCTCCATCCACTGGCTCCCAGCAAGTGAGAGAGCAGTGGAGCACAAAATCAGAACTTTTAGAAGGCTGCTCTGCGGAGGGATGTTGCTCCAGTGGCTAAGCAAGGGGTGGAACCCTCAGGTCCCTCAGGATCACAGAAGGATCAGGAGTGTTTGAGTGTCGCAGAGCTCCCAGGTATCAGAGCAGGGAAGCCAGCTGCAGAGATGGAGCTGAGGAGTGAGTTCTCAGCTCAGGGTTGCCATAAACCAGAATCAGCAGCACTCAGGCCACTGCTCTTCGAGCAGGGACCCCAAAAGTGGCAAGCCTCCCTGTCCTTTCTCCACTGGGAGGAGCAGTACGGGAGCATGCTGCAGGAACCTGCTGGGTTTGAAGACCCCAAATGGGGCCGTGTGCCAGAGATAGAAATGCTCAGTCACAGGCCAGGTGAGCATGGAGTGTGGCCAGAGACCAGAGATACAGGAGTGATTGCTTTTCTCCAAGGGTGCATTGAGGAATGAGACCTCGAGTTCTCAGCTCCTCTGGGCTGGCCATTTTCATTCTTGTCCAGCAAAGCTGTACAGAAAGCATTCAGGGAACAAGGTCTATGGAGCAAACTCAGGCAGATTACTCAGCCTGGCCCTGGCAAGGACAGTGCAATTCCTCCTTGGGAAAGACATTTGAGAATCACTGTGCCCGCACCCTGCCCAATTTATTTTGTATAAAGATATATACGTTTTTCTTTCTCTAAAATTTTGGGATATTGTTTCTTCTAACAGACCAAAATATACCCTAAATCTAGTATATGGCTTTTTTTCTAGTCTCCTGCCTGATCACAATCTCTCCCCCTTTTTAAATTTTTTTTCTTTCTTTTTTCAACCAACTTCTTATCAATTCCTCTTTTATAGTCTTTTAGATTTTTAGATTTTTCATCTTTCTAGTCATATTCCATCCCCTCATTATATTACCCTTATTTTTGTATATATATATATATACATACATATGTTTTACTTTCTTTAAAATTTTGGGAGGCAGTTTCTTCTAAACAGACCAAAATATGCCCCAAATCAACTATGTGGCTCTGTTCTGTTCACCAGTCTTAATAATAATGCATATATATAATGCATATATATATGTATATGTTATACATATATATATGTGTATATATATATATGGTACAATGGAAAAGACAGTCTCCACAACAAATGGTGTTGGGAAAATTGGACAGCCACATGCAGAAAAATGAAACTGGACCATTTCCTTATACCACACAAAAGAATAGACTCAAAATGGATGAAAGACCTCAATGTGAGACAGGAATCCAACAAAATCCTTGATATATGCATTATATATATGCATTATTATTATATATAATAATATATAATATTATATACATTATATATATACATATATATATATATAATATTTTTTTTCCTTTCTTTTCACCTGGTTTCAGGTCTCTTTTGATTTGTTTAGTGTATGTTTTTCAGGGTCATTGTTACCCTTTTAGCATTTTGTTCTCTCATTCAGCTATGCCTTTCTGGACTAAATGACAAAGTGGAAAAACTCACTTCAGAAAAAGAACAAGAGGCAGTACTGACTACTAGGGATCCTAATCGATATGGACATTAGTAAGATGTCAGAACTAGATTTCAGAATGACAATTATAAAGATTCTAGCTGGACTTAGAAAAAGCATAGAAGATACTAGAGAATCCCTTTTTAGATAAATAAAATAACTAAAATCTTACCAAGTTGATTTTTTTTTAAATAAAGCTATTAATGAGGTGCAATAAAAAAATGGAAGCTCTTACTGCTAGGATAAATGAGACAGAAAAGAGAATTAGTGATATAGACGACCAAATGATGGAAAATAAAGAAGCTTTGAAAAAGAGAGATAAGCAACTACTGGATCAGAATGGAAGAATTCGAGAGATAAGAATTGCCATAAGATGAAACATATTAGAATAATTGGGATCCCAGAAGAAGAAGGAGAGGGGCAGAAGGTATATTGGAGCAAATTATAGCAGAGAACTTCCCTAATCTTGGGAAGGAAACAGGCATCAAAATCCAGGCACTGGATTAAAAATCAATACAACTGTACTAAACTGTATTAAAATCAATATAAATAGGTCAATACCCCATCATCTAATAGTAAAGCTTACAAGTCTCAGAGACAAAGAGAAAATCCTGAAGGCAGCTCAGGACAAGGGACCTATAACCTATAATGGTAGAAACACTAGATTGCCAGAAGACTTATCCACAGGGACCTGGGAGGCCAGAAAGGACTGGCATCTGATATATTCAGATGAGAAATGAGAAAAATGTGCAACCAAGAATACTATATTCAGCTAGGCTGTCATTGGAAAAGGAAGGACGGATAAAAAGTTAGGACAAACAAAAACTAAAAGAATTTGCAAACACCAAGCCAGCCCTACAGAAAATATTGAAAGGGGTCCTCTAAGCAAAGAGAGAGCCGAAAAATGACATATACCAGGAAGGAACAGAGACAATATATGGTAACATTCCCCTTATAGGCAATACAGTGGCACTAAATTCATATCTTTCAATAGTTACCTGGAATGTCACTGGGCTAAAGGGCCAAACCAAAAGACACAGGGTATCAGAATGGATTTTAAAAAAAAAAGAACCATCAATATGCTGTCTGCAAAAGACTCATTTTAGACCCAAAGATATCTCCAGACTTAAAGTGAGGGGGTAGAAAACAATTTACCATACTAATGGACATCAAAAGAAAGCTCGGGTGGCAACCCTTACATCAGACAAATTAAACTTTAAGCCAAAGACTATAATAAGAGATGAGGAAGGACAGTATATCATACTCAAAGGGTCTGTCCAACAAGAAGATCTAACAATTTAAGATATCTATGCCCCTAACATGGGAGCAGCGAACTACATAAACCAATTAATAACAAAATGAAAGAAACACATCAACAATAATATGATAATAGTAGGGGACTTTAATACTCCCCTCACTGAAATGGACAGATCATTTAAGCAAAAGATGAACAAGGAAATAAAGGCTTTAAAAGACACACTGGACTAGATGGACATCACAAATATATTCAGAAGACGGTATGGTACTGACACAAAATTAGACACATAGGTCAATGGAACAGAATAGAGAGCCCAGAAATGGACTCTCAACTCCATGGTCAACTAATCTTTGACAATGCAGGAAAGAATGTCCAATGGAAAAGACAGTCTCCACAACAAATGGTGTTGGGAAAATTGGACAGCCACATGCAGAAAAATGAAACTGGACCATTTCCTTATACCACACAAAAGAATAGACTCAAAATGGATGAAAGACCTCAATGTGAGACAGGAATCCAACAAAATCCTTGAGAAGAACACAGGAAGAAACCTCTTTAACCTGAGATGTAGCAACTTCTTCCTAGAAACATTGCCAAAGATAAGGGAAACAAGGGCAAAAATGAACTATTGGGACTTCATCAAGATAAAAAAACTTTGCACTATAATGGAAACAGTCACCAAAACTAAAAGAGACCTGACAGAATGGGAGAGGCTTTTCACAAATGACATATCAGATAAAGGGCTAGTATCCAAAATATATAAAGAACTTATCAAACTCAACACCCAAAGGACAAATAATGCAATCAAGAAATGGGCAGAAGACATGAACAGACATTTCTGCAAAGAAGACATCTAGATGGCCAATAGACACATGAAAGAGTGTTCCACATCATTCAGCATCAGGGAAATACAAATCAAAACCACAATGAGATACCTTCTCACACCAGTCAGAATGGGTAAAATTAACCAGTCAGGAAATGACAGGTGTTGGCGAGGATGTGAAGGAAGGGGAACCCTCCTACACTGTTGGTGGGAAAGGAAGCTGTGCAGCCACTCTGGTAAACAGTATGGAGGTTCCTCAAAAAGTTGAAAATGAAGCTACCCTATGACCCAGCAATTACACTACTGGGTATTTACCCTAAAGATACAAATGTAGTGATCCAAAGGGGCATGTGCACTGGAATGTTTATAGCAGCAATGTCCACAGTAGCCAAACCATGGAAAGAGCCTATAAGTCCATCAATAGGTGAATGGATAAAGAAGGTGTGGTGTGTATGTGTGTGTGTGTGTGTGTGTATATACACACAATGGAGTATTATGCAGCCATCAAAAATGAAATCTTGCCATTTGCAATGATATGGATGGAACTAGAGACTATTATGCTAAGCAAAATAAGTCAATCAGAGAAAGAAATTATATGATCTTACTGATATGAGGAATTTGAGAAACAAGATGGATGATCATGGGGAAAGGAAGGAAAAATGAAACAAGATGACACCAGAGAGGAGACAAATCTCGAGATTCTTAATCTCAGGAAACAAAATGAAGGTTGTTTGGGAGGGAGGGGAGAGATGGGGTGGCTGGATGATGGACATTGGGGAGGGTTGTGCTATGATGAGTGCTGTGAATTGTGTAAGACTGATGAATCACAGACCTGTACCCCTGAAGCAAAAAATACATTATATATTAATTTTTTAAAAAGAAAGAAACACAGAAAACAAAACCTATTAGTCTCAAAGGTAGTTTGTTAAAGGAAATGAAGAAAGGTGCTGAGGAAAAGGAGTGACCTAAAATTCTTAAGAGTACAGAGATTACCATCATGCCAATGTAGAAGTGACTCTGACTTGATGTTCCAGAATTTTGTTAAAAATCATTCTTCTGTCTTGAAAACAGTCTTTCTCATAACGTGTGTTCAGTTTTGCAGGCTCACTAGATGTTAGGATCAATTTAAAGCAATTTAAAGATGATTTTCATTTTTCTATACTTTATCAAATGCAAAGCTTACCTGAAAAATATTAAAGTACAGTAAACATTAAATATATTGTCAACTTTAATATTATTTTGTGAGTTTTGTAGTAGAATGGTTGATATTTGCAAAATATGCACAGAATCAGTAAAAGACTCATATTAATTTATTTGGAACGTTTTTTACAACCAAAAAAGAAGGTGCATCAGTTACTTGCATACTTTAAAGTTTAACACAAACATTTCCCTTGTAGATGTCCCAGTTCTAATGTAAGCATGTAAGTTATCTTCATGATTATAGTAGGCTAAATAAAAAGACTACAGTGCTAACAGCATGTTAGTTTAAGAATCATGTTTGTTAGTTTTTAATTGAATTTCGGTATAATGAACTGATTTATCTATTCCTTAACTGTATCTTTTTTTAACAAACATTAAGTTTGTAATTCCTGTCAACATCATTTGACTGGATAAGTATGGGAATAGTTTGAGAAGAGTGGTGGATGGTGGAGAGACATTCTTATTAGAGAAATTTTTCACAAATATATCTTTTATGAAGCTTATTGTTACTATATAAGATGGGAATAAGAACTTTAGTCTCAAGAAATTGTTGGCTTTCTAGAATTTTAATGAGAGTAAGTGGGAGACTACATTGGGTACCTAGTGATGTAATTTTGTTTCCTATAGCCATGTTATGCTGAGAAGGGGAATTTCCCAATCTGCACTTATTTCCTTTTTTCTTTTTAAGGATACAACATAACCTTCTCTAAGGTTTGTTTTTATAGTTTTTCATTTAAACACAAAAATGGTTAATTAAAATTTTAGAAAATTTCACAACAAAGTATGGTAAATGATCTGACTACCATATTGGTACTATTGATTATTCATTAAAGAATCCTAATTTACTAAGATTTTGTCAGACTGTTTTTATCTGATCTTCTTACTTTAAAGTGAAAGCTTTTCAGTGTGTGAGTATGGGATTTTAAGACAATTTAGAATATTTTTGGTATTTAATCATTTGCTTTCTTTTTCTCTATTTAGACTTCATTCTTTTCTAAAAAGATTTTATTTACTTATTTGACAGAGAGAGAGACAGCTAGAGAGGGAACATGAGTAGGGGGATTGGGAGAGGGAGACGCAGGCTTCCCAGTGAGCAGGGAGCCTAATGCAGGGCTTGATCCCAGGACTCTGGGATCATGACCTGAGCTGAAGTCAGACACTTATCGACTGAGCCACCTGGTACCCCTAGACTTTATTCTTAAATTTGTTTGTAAAATAATGTTCTTGCATCTATATGTAGTCTCCTTATCAGTCGGGTATTTTTAAAAAAAGCCTGGTTTAGATAAACGGTTTTCCTTTATTAATATTAAAATTACCAAAAGAGTAGTTATATCAAACATTTATTTGGAAACATATATAAGCATAGTTTATTTTCCCCTTCTTTAGGCTATAAAATTATTTCACCACAATTTCCAGAGGCGATGGTATAATATAATTATCTAATAGTGTTAGTGATGTTTTCTACATTAAACTGTGCTTCCCTTTCATTTTCTAATTATAGTTTCCTGTATGTTAATTAAGAGTCTGAAGACAATCACATTAAGGAAATGTTTAAATAAAACTAGTAATTATTAGTATATTAGACTAGAAGAATAACTCAAAACCATCATCCCTTGATTGTTAGATTATAGTGTTTAAGGTGATACTTTATAGTAAGTCTGCTAAGGACTATAATTAAATAGAACAGACTGATAACACAGACAAGGACTCCTCTTATCTATAATATTAATTGTGTAACTGCATTTTTAGTGTTTTGCTTTATATAGCTCATTAAGTATTTCACATGAGTGATGCCTTTTGAGTTTGGGCAACCAAATTTTGTCAGATTGTTAAAGACAGCGATTATAGTCAGTTTGGCTCACCTCAAAGCCAAACCTTTCATCTTCTCTTCACATCACTGTGAAGGATTTTTAGTGGCAGTAACTCTTCTAATTATATATTTTAATGGAAAGACATTTTGCAGCTGGTCTGTATGTGAGTGGGGCATATAAATAATACTATTTGCAGTATTTCAGCCCCTCCATTGTAAATGAATAGCTTTCTCCATAGTTGGACTCATTTCCTCTTCTCTTACGCTTTCCTCAGTTCTGGGCAGTTGTATTTATGTCTCTTATTTCTCCATGTGACACTTGGGGATAATGGTCTACACAGAGTTCACATGCCATAAATGTTAATTGACAGACACATCATTCTTTGACTCCAGTCTCCAAACGAAAAAACTTTGTGTGTGTGTGTGTGTGTGTGCGTGCGCGCATGTGTGTGTATGTGTGTGTGTGTGTGAGAGAGAGAGAGAGAGAGAGGGAGAGGGAGAAAGTCATAGTGGTCACTGTTGTTGGAGAAAATTTATCACAAAAACAAATACGAATAGGAATCTGGCCCTTACTCTCATAATTCAGTGATGTTTAAGAATAGAAAAAAAGTTTTGGGGCGCCTGGGTGGCTCAGTGGGTTAAGCCTCTGCCTTCGGCTCAGGTCATGATCTCAGGGTCCTGGGATCGAGCCCCGCATCGGGCTCTCTGCTCAGCAGGGAGCCTGCTTCCTCCTCTCTCTCTGCCTGCCTCTCTGCCTACATGTGATCTGTCTGTCAAATAAATAAACAAAATCTTTTAAAAAAAAGTTTTAAAAAAAGCTATTTTAGTAAATTTATGTATTCACTAGGGGTATAAATTTTACATAAACCTATTAACTTTTAAAAGCTATTATTTAAAAAATTATTTTAAAAAAGCAATTGTATAAAAATTAGTGTGGTTGAAGAAACCTCTAGAATTTAGTCTACAATACTCAGGCCTTATTTTCATGGACTTAGTAAATTTCTATTACATTCAAGGCTGTTATATTCATGCCAAATGGGCTTGTAAAGACCCTCACCTAATATGCAATAAAAATTGGAGACTATTTATTAAAACTTCATTTTGAGTTTTCATTCTAAACACAGGTTTTGCATGATTCTACTCTGGCTTCATGGCTAATGATGAATATACTTAATGAGGAATACTTCACTTTAAGTGGCAGTTCTGAAGTACTTGCATGGAAGGTGGTGCACAATTAAAATTATTCTAACAGTCTGTTATGCACTGTACACAAGTAATAAAATTAATGGATGCACTTGAAGTAATGATCCATTTCCTCTGGGTGCAATATATTTATTCATAGACTATTTCAGGGGTTGTTTAGAATACGAGATGTGAATGGATTATGATCCCTTATCCCTGAGATTCTAATGTGCTACTACAAAATGGCTTCCATAAGTATTGTTCATAATGCCTGCTGAGTTAGTGTTTGTATTCTTAAGTAGCTAACAAAAAAATTAGAAAAACAGATGCTCAAATAATTGATACTTTAAAATTTGCAGATACCCTTAAAAAGGGTCATAAAATTTAAAATTTTCAGTTGGTTTAAGGAACATGTAATTTTATGAAATACACATAAAATAGTTACATAAAATAGTAAAATTACTCATGCTTCAGTATTCATTTGGGAAACAGTATCCTTATTTATTCTGCTAGTTTTAAGAGACTTTGTCCTAATAGATAGCTAATTCATGAATCTGAAGTATTGGCATTTATAATTTTAGTTTAAGAGATATACATGTAGTAATGTGCCATGTACCAGGGCTTTTGATCCTTCCCCAAGTATTTTAAAGCAAACTTGAAGCAAGAGAGACTGTATGCATCCTTGTGTTTGGCTTTTTGTGTCTCTGGGTATTGCTACCCTAATGTTCATATTTGTATGAAGTAAGCTATTGATTTAGTGTTGCGTGAGTTCACAAGTACACTGTACTTATTCCTTACCTATTCTAAGCTGAGAACTCTATCAGATACTGCCTGCCAGTGAAGACCTTTTTCTCAGAGTGGTTTTGAGTTTAGAAGGAGAGGTCTTCCTCCTCTTGTTGAGCAGGAAGTATATTCACATGAAACAATACAATATTTACATGTAAATCCTTCATAATAAGATATCTGATTCTCTGTGGTCAACATCTTATCTTTGCCAGTGACATGTGGAAGTTTCTGTTTTTAATTTTTGGCATAGTTGCCCTTTATCATTTTAATTACAAATGAGAATGGATGTATGGCCAAATATTTGAAGCTTTGCTAATATACTCATGAATTTTATCACCGGTTGATATGATTTCTTTTAAAAATGTCTACACACACTTTCTATATCCCATATTAGTGCCATATCTTATAAAATTAGCACTAACTTTAAAAATATTAATCATTGATTTTTTTTTTATAAATGCCCCCTTTCTGTCGTTAAGAAGACCGCCCCTGACCAATTTCAAGATTTGAAATCTCTGATCTCTCTTTTCTTTTTGTTGGCTACATATTATTTGATGTAACATTGATATTTATTATTTGCCTGACATATATCAGACTTTATGTAACTGCTTCACACATGTTAACTCAGAACCCTCATAGGTATCCTATGAGACCAATTCTATTTTAGCCTCATTTCATGGATGAGAAAAAGGAGATCCAGTGGGATCGAATAATTGAGCCTCATTTACCCATTTAGTAAAGGGAATGAAATTTGAACTCAGTTCTGCCTAATACTAGAGCTCTTACTGTGAATTTCTGTAGCTTTCTGTTCCCCTTCACCATTTATCCCAATAGGGAGATCCTTCTTATACCTATTATTGTGTTTTAATCACCCTTATTTAGTTATAAAAATCAATATGTTAATAAGTAGAGAGTATTATAGATTTCATAGTGGATTTGTACAAAATTTGCTTTTCTCATTTATTTTAATTCCCTTTGCAGTGATGTTAGCATCTGGACACTTTTTGGCCTGACATATTGAGCTGATAGTTTTGGAGAATTATCAACAAGGATACATTAAATTCTATCCCTAGATTTTAATAGATACCACAGGACCAATTGGTAGTTCATTATAGTTTTATTTGTATTTTCTTATTAGATTAGCATGTATTATTCACATGAAAAATTACTTTATGGTTTTATTTTTTCATTTGAGAAGGGTGGCTCTTTATATGATTGACTTATGTCAGGGACAGTGAGCTCATTTCCCTTATATTTCCTTATAATTTAGAGAAATGTTAAACAATACTCAATGCAGTATCCGTTCATTAGTACCTTTAAATTACTTTAGCATCTCTGACCTGCCCAAACTGGAATTGGACCACCATGGTCTTCCTTCTTCTAAGTGCTTATTCAAGTTTAACATATGCTGAGAATATTTCCTCTAAACATCTGATCATTTGTGTCCATGGCACATTTGAATAACTATATAACAACATTTCTCCCTTCAAATATTCAAATAATGTCTCAAAAATATAAGAAAGTTATCAATGCTGTTATAGCTGTATTTTAAAATGGATATACAATTTAATATTTTTATATAATATAATTAAGAAAGTTACTATGTAATTTCATACATGTGTGTATGTGTGTGTAAGAACACCTAAGTTTGGCCAAGTAACTATAGAGAGTATTTTATCACACAACATTACCTGATGTTGTCACTGTTTCTTGGTATGTATAGGATAATATATAGTTGGAGTGGCATTAGTAATCACATAGCACATTATGGTAAACTTAAATAGATTGAATAATATTAAAAGACACCAAACACCTAACACATAGTAGATTCTCCAGAAAGCTAAGTAATAATGATGTGCTTATGTTTCCATTTTACCTTTGATAGATTTTTTTTCTGCTTTAGTTTTGTTATAGATGATTTTAAAATTATCAGATAAACTTCCATATTTGTAAATGATATGTAATATGAACATATTTTTTCATTTTAGAAAGGTTATTTTTAGTGCTTATTTCACTTCTTTTATTTTTATTTTTTTAAACTTTTTTTTAAAGATTTTATTTATTTATTTGACAGACAGAGATCACAAATAGGCAGAGAGGCAGGCAGAGAGAGAGAGAGAGAGAGTGGAGGAAGCAGGTTCCCTGCTGAGCAGAGTCCGATGTGGGGCTTGATCCCATGACCTGGGATCATGACCCGAGCCAAAGGCAGAGGCTTTAACCCACTGAGCCACCCAGGCACCCATCACTTCTTTGGACCCATGGAAAATTGCACTGCCTTTCTATAGCAGAAGTAGAGAATTACTGCATTTTGATAAAAACTCCTTTCTTTTTTTTATTAAAATCCAAATAATAGCATTTCAGCTAATTCCCAAACTGTTTTAAAAACACAGAGGTTAGTGTTTCAATGTACATTTCAATATCATACATGATATTTAACAATTATTTGGAATCCTCCAAAAGATTTTTTGGTCCATGATCAATCTTCCAATTCCCTTCAGAGATTTGACCCTTTTTGTTTTGATTTAAATATATTCTACTCTTGTACACCTTATGTGTCCTCATTTATTATTTTATTGCATGCATACTCTTGATAAGATGCATCTCTAATAATTTACAATCAGTAATCAAAAATTCTGTTGGTACTTCTATTTCTTTATCAGTAAATGATTTGTTCAAAATCCTTCATGAGATGAGTACTTTTAAACTTGAGACACATGGGTTTTCAGATGTCTTGCAGTCTGTGGCTTCAGTGGATATATTTTAAAAATCTTCTTTCTAGAGGGTGTTAATGCTGACAGCATCAAACAAGCCTCAGAACAACTGAACAGCCGGTGGATAGAGTTCTGCCAATTGCTAAGCGAGAGACTTAACTGGCTGGAGTATCAGAACAACATCATCACTTTCTATAATCAGCTACAACAATTGGAGCAGATGACAACTACTGCTGAAAACTGGTTGAAAACCCAGCCCACCACCACAACAGAGCCAACAGTAATTAAAAGCCAGTTAAAAATGTGTAAGGTAAGATTCTTTCCTACTTTTTGGATCATGATCAAAAGGAATTTCTTGGCAATTTCCAGAAGAATAGCAAATTATTTAATTTAAAAAAAACCCTTTGAAGGGTGTAAACACAATAAAGGTCAAAATGTAAGTGAAGAAAATGAGTTCAAATAGATAATGTATGATGACTGGATCCTAAAAAAGTAGATTTAGAGTACTTACACATGGCTAGTTGATTTTGTCTGTTTGCAGAATGGTTAAGCAGTTTGGGAGTATGGAAACTACACATATCCTATGAGAAATGGCCAGTAATTTGGAGCTCATTTTTATGGCAGCTCATGTGCTAAAAACAAAACTCATTCATATGTTAAAAAAGTGGAATCTACACAAACACAAGCAGTCAATGTACTGTATAATTGGATATATGAGGAAAATCTTTAAAATTGACAGTTCACTCAAATTAGGATAATTTGAGGAAGGTTTCCTTACCAAAATATTTTATCAGTGTGCTTGGAATATAGAGGAACCATAAGGCATAGTACAGTAACCCTGCATCAGAGCTGTAACTTCTGAGGCCCAAAAGGATTAGAGATAGAGAAGGTACAGAAATTCAGGAGTGAATGGGGCACCCATTGTAAAGACAGCCTTAAGAACCAGCCCCACATGCTATCACAGGAATGGATCCAGAAAAATCAATATGCTATTTTACTTTCCTCCCTGCCTCTAAAACCTGAATCTGGACAGGGATCCCCATTGGCTAAACTTAATCATTAGACACAATACAAAGAGCCCTAGTTTATAAGTGTCATTCTCCTGAGTTCTAGAAGTGGGCAGTGCATCCAGAGGGCCAAACAAGGTATAACTGACACCAAGGAACCTGAGAAAGAGATTAAAAGAGTGTGTTTACAAATGTAAGAAAACCAGAGTTACACAATAATGAAGATCACTTGAACTTTTTATATGGTTACTATGAGCTGAATGCTTTTCATGGAAAGTGAGAAATTGGTTAAATGAAATGGTTTCTAGGATGAACCTCAATGACAGACTGAGATGGCTAGGTTTAATCTAAGAAGCAGGGAATCGAGGTTAATATGTATACTTTGAAAAGAATGGTTTAAATAATGGGAGATTGAAGATGCAGAGGTGACAAGGTTGCTTTGGAGGTGGTATTAATCCCAGGAAGGGATGGGAAATTCAAAGATACTTTGAAGGGAAAAGCAGTTAAAGGACCGGAAGATTTTTTTTATCTCATATTGGTTCTGCAGATTTACTAGGAAATGACTAAACTCAGGAAATACATTTTTAGATAAAGAATATAGGACAGAAAGGCATTGAGTTTTTTAATGCAAATATGCAAATCAAGGGAATTTCTATACTTAAAGACACATTTTGCTGTTAATAGAATTGGTGACTTTTGTTTTTCCTATGAATCCATGGAATACTCCACCTACATTATTTCTTGTAACAAAAATTGATGATCTTACCTTAACCTGTTTGTTGAAATTCAGGTATAAAAATTAACCATAAAATCTAAAAAATACATTCACCCATAGAATAAATAGTCAATATCCCTAGTGTTGCTGAGAGTGATACTAAGTGTATTAACTTGGTTCAACTGCCTGACAGATACCACAGGGTAATTGGTGGCTTAAACACAACCACTTCCAAAGAGCTGAAGGAAGGCCAATGTGAATACTGGACAGAAAGGGTGAGGGGTGGGAATAAGATAAAAGAGTCCAAAAGACAGGCATATTAGAGACAAAGCAAGGACTCTTGGGACCTGGAGTATTTTGGTCTTTATCTGAGGAACAAATGGAGATCATTGGTGGTTAACAAATCTTAAATATTCTCTAGAGGTTGAGGAAGTCATCCTGAGTGAAATTATTTCATTTTTCTGCATTCAGTCAGAAGATCCCAAATTTTGATGAAGTAATTCCATTCTTCTTCATCACATCTTACTCTTTTTCTCTGCACCTTTGGTTGCTATTAACTTGATGAGTCACCTGGGGTAAAATATTTAGCAGGATGAGCTCAGACTCATTCACACAAAAGCTAACATATTATTTTGCTATGATTAATGCTAGGTAAATAAATTATTCTATCTTGTTTATCAGTGCATTCTGTTATTTGGAGATTTTTTTTTTAAGATTAGACAGTAGTGTTAGCTCCAAATATAATGCTTGCCAGAACTGGTTCTTCTTATGGGGGTTTGAGAAGTCTTTGGGAATTGGAAGAAATCCACGGACGCTTTTCCAAGAAAAATGAAAAAGTTATTCCATCAGATAAACACAAAATTTGAAGGATAAACAGACTCAGGGAAGATGCCTTACTCAGGAGGACTAACCACATTAAGGCCCTTTTTGTGGAAATAATGAGTAATTGCTAACATCTTTTAAATGTTAAATATTTCAAGTCAAAATGATCTCTCCTAAGACTTACTCTCAGAACATTAAGGTCCGAATTGAACATTTGCCCAAATGTTTTATTAGTTTCCAAGTCCCCTTTGTTTTACAGAACACACTTTACTATACTGCAGGTTCCTTCGATAGCCCCCTAAACAGGAAGAATGACGGCCCTCCATCTGGCCAAATGTAAATCAGGTTCTTAAATGTTTCACAGCAGATGTCAATGCTACCATTTGTAAGCCTAGTGTACAAAGTGCATGTCTTAATTCTATAATCAAAAACACAGAGTATTACCCTTTAGCTCTTGTCTTGTCTTTCACATGTTGATATGCACCTACCTTCTAGCTCTTGACTGAGAAGCTTTATATTAGAATGAGAGATAGGGTCTTCCCCCTATTTATATACATGGCTTTCATTTTCACCTACCAAAATAATTTGGTTATCAGAGGTTAACCTACCTGCATCATTTCTTATGTTATAACCACATAGCAACATTCCTCTGAAAGTTATCTTTTATCTCCTAAAATTGTTAACAAAATGACAGTGCCCAGCAGGTAGTCCTGCTCCTATGAAAGAACCTTGGGATATATTTATCTTACTAAATCCTAACACAAAACTTACTCTCTCTAAAACAGTATGCATGCATCCAAAAACTAACTTGTTCTCTTTTTTTCTTTTTTTTCTTTTTCTTTTCACTTTGATTCCCGGAAGCTCAGATTTACATTTAGTTCGTAATGACTGTAATTCTTTGCATTTTCCCCTCTTCCTAATTGGCTTGTTATCTGATTTTAAAATTTCAATTGTCCTTTTTTTTTCATTTTAAATGATAAATAATCCTGAAGTACTTTTTTCTGAAGGTAGCAGGCTATGTGTGAATCGTTAAGTAAGCAGCCATGGTAATAATACTTAAATAAAGAGCATTTGGACATTCTGTTTGAATTTCAATTATATGTGTAGCAGAGACATATGAATCGCAGCTTCACTGGAAACAAAAGAGAATGAAAACATTCTCATTTGAACAGCAGTGTTCCAAAGAAATATAATGCAAACCATGAATTTGAGCCACATCTGTAGTTTTAAATGTTCTAGAAACAATACTAAAAGAGGAAAGAGAAACAGGTAAATGAATTTCAGTAATGCATGTTATTTAAAATGGTAAATTGAAAATATTATCATATCAAGATTCAATCAGTATTTAGAACTATTAGTTAATATTTGTATATTTTAATACTAAGTCTTCGAAATTCAGTGTATGTTTTATAATGACAGCACATCTGAATTTGGACTGGCCACATTTTAGGTTTTCAGTAGCCACATATGACTAGTAACTACTATACTGCACAGCAGTGGGTCCATATGATTTTATCATCCAAACTAGAGTACTCTTTGAGAGTGCAAGGAGGTATTATTAATAGTTACACCAGGACAAGAAAAGCAGAACAAACTCCACCCTAACTGAAACAGTGGTAATTGCTTGTTCAGTCAGGAGAAGTAATGTGACCATATAAAAGATAGATAATTACAGATATAAATATGTGCATGTTTACATAAGTATTACATAGCTTATGTAATCTATGAAATATCAGTATATGAAGATAAATTTGTAATGTAGGTATGTTTGTAGATAGATATACTTTATATCCTTCACAAGTGAATTTAAAGAAAAATATTGTTCATTAAACAAGCTTAGAATTTGGAGCAAAGGCACAGTATTTTGAGATAAGAGGGGTACAGAGGAACATTCGGGTCTGACTGATTGAGAGGATATAAGGTCATTCATAGCATTTTTCAAGTGCACATTCACACCCGTTAATACTAGAAATGATGTGATTTTGAAATTTAAAGACAGCTCTATATGATGGTATTTGTTGAGTGAAGAGCCAACCTATATTTAAATTTTTTTGATAAGGGCAATAAGCTAAGTTTGCATCCCTGCCTTCTAACACCTTTCTTTGCAAAAATGAAATCTATGCAAAATAAAAGTTTTCTTTGTTTTAATACTCTAAATTACGGTACAGGATGAAGTCCACCAGCTGTCAGCTCTTCAGCCTCAAATCGAACGATTAAAAATTCAAAGCACAGGCCTGAAAGAGAAGGGACAAGGGCCAATGTTCCTGGATGCAGACTTTGTGGCCTTTACAAATCATTTTAACCAAGTCTTTGCTGATGTGCAGGCAAGAGAAAAAGAGCTCCAAACAAGTAAGTAAAAATACTTGAGATGGCTAACTTGATATTTTCCAAATTCAGTATTTGTTGGAAAAAGAGAAAATACTCACACGAAAGAGTCATTTCTACCAAAGGAATGCACCATCCCTACATTCTGTAGTACGAAAGAATGAGATACTATTGTTGGAAAAAATATGTGTTATATTTTCATTTCTCCCCCTCACCTCCCATAATAATTTCATGACTTTGAGAAACAAATAAAATATGTGTTTTATACAAGCATTAACATCTCCTTGGTGGGTTGCAAATCTAACAATCAAAGATTTTGATCACTAGAGGAAATAAAAGAGCAGTTGAAGCCCTCTTAGTAGGTTTTCGTTAAATCCTCTTTGCTTTATGTACAAGGATATTTAGCAAGGCTTCTCCCTAATACTTCTATCCAGTTTATATGAAGATTGTTATAGCTGTAACATACATGTAGCAACTGAAATTCAGCAAAGGGCAAATTATTCCCTGGGCTGCATTTCACTCTTGGATCACTGTCATTATGCAGTATCCTCTTTTTCTTATTTAATAGTAAAATATAACCTAGAAGTGGAGCAGTTACACAAATGGGTACCATTTGACCGGTGAAATTTTCCCAAAATGTCTCTTTTGTTTCTCACCAGTTTGCTCTTAGAATATTAATAATATCTGGTCCAAAATAGTCCAACTCATCAGCTTAATTACTAAGACAAAAATTCCTTTGACAGACAGGTTTATGAACATTTTCAAACATTAGTACATGAGTTTTTGGTTCACCATCTGTATGTAGATATGTACATACAGAAAATTATAGAGTAAAATTGGATTTTAAGGCATTAAGATCAAAATATTTTTTAATGTCTTCCCTAAATTTGTTATGAGAAGCACAAGAACATGTATTTGTTTTCTATAAGAATTTTAATTAGTTGTAAAACACGTTTTTTGACTACTTTTTTTTGTAAATATCCAAATAATTTACCAAATAGTAATTTTCTAAAATGAGTGTAGTGATATACATGAAACTGTCCCTGTTTTCCCGGTTTTTAAACTTTGTTTTCTTGGTGAGTTCATGGAATGAACTGAGTAAAGCAAAAGATAAGTGCTTATTTATTTATTTTTCCTTTTACTTTAAAGCCATTTTTGATGAAAGGTTTATTTTCCTGGTAGGACATCAGGTAATGCAACTTCACAGTGATGTCAGCTCCCTCTAGTGGATTTCAGTATACTTGTGGCTGAGTGTCTAAAAAATCAATTGGGGAAAAGATTGTGATTGTCCTAAATTTTCAAACATTGTCCTATTTAACAATAATGCATTTCTCTTATCATAAAATCTGTAAACCTCCCCTAAAGTCAAATACACGTTAGTGGTTATATTGTAACTTCTGGGAAAAGCAGCTTATTCACTAGAAAATTATTTTAATTTATCCATACCTATTAATTATATTAAAGTTCAACACTTTTTCTGTTTATTTAAAAACTGTTCAGAATGTTGATGTCTGTTGACAGCTGAGCTTTGATTATTATGCTACAGTATAAATATATAATAATATATACTTTCTATCTATACAGCCATCAGTCTGCCCATCTATATTATCATGTCTTCTCTTTTATCTTTTATACATATGATGATTATTCATAAAACTGCCAAACATCTTTACTCCATTTATTTATAAATAAATTGTTCTCCTTATACTTTATTTACCAAAATATCTTTATCAGTTTTACACTTTTGGAAAACTTGTCTTGATAATTAATAATTATTAGTTTAAAATGGATTATATATATGAATTATATATTATATAATTTATATGTCCATGTATGACTTATATGTTATATATGCACATCATATAAAATTATATGTATATGACTATATACAGTTCAATCAAAATTGAATTATATAATTTATTTTAATATATTTATATATTATAAATTTATATATATGTAACTTAATATATTACACATTGATATATAAATATTGTATACTTGTATATAAAAGGCAAATAAAAAATTCACCATATCAAGTCATATTATAGTTCAGTTTGTTAATTAATCATTATTTCCAAAGAATTTTTACATATATATGCTTTACCTGCAAACTGGCACAGGGGAGTAAATCTGATTTCTTATATTACTCCACAGTACTTTCAGCATATTCAGTATTCAGCAAATAAGAGCTAACACAAAGGGTGGTAATCCATTCTGACTTTAAACTTCTTTCCTTTTTTTTCTTTCTCGTGTTCTCAGAATGAAACAAAAACTTGACTTTTTAAATGTATTTTGAGTAGTGAAAATTGGTCTAAGGAATTGCTGCTTGGTACCTGGCAGAAATGATATGAAAAAATAGTATTGAAAGATAAAATGTATTCTATATTCATAGTGATTTTTAGTCTATAAACAAATGCCTTTCATATGATTTATCTTTATTAGTCCTCACAGAGCAACCCTTTAAGAATGTTTTATTATTGCAGTGTCCCGAGTGACCTCGTGGACCTTGAATAACTGAGAGGATGAATATTAGATTGTATGAGAACTAGCAAGTATACATGGAGGTTCGTAGTGACATGAGTCATGGTAACCAAAAAGTGGAACCAACTCAAATGCCCATCAGCTGATGAGTAAAGAAAGAAAACGGGCTTCTCTATACAATGAAATATCATTCAATGATATCACAGACATGTACCCCTGAAACAAATAATACATTATATGTTACTTTTAAAAAGTATAATGAAGCACCAATACTTGCTACATTGTGAATGGACCTTGAAAAGATGCTAAAGAGAGAAGCCAGCTGCAAAAGGCCATATTTTATATGATTCCATTTATAGGAAATGGTTGTAATTGACACACCTAGAGGGACAGAATGTAGATTAATGTAGATTAATCTTCTGCCCAGGGCTAGAAGATTGAGAGAATACAATTATCTCCCAAAAGAGTTGCCGGGAACCTTTCCTAGAAACTGCAAACTAGAAGGACTATGCTCTAATTTACATGAGTGTAGAAAAAAATAGCACATGGCTTATTTACAGGTGATTTCTTATTTTAATGAGGAAAGTTTTAAAAGTACTTTCTACCTGTAAATATGAAAACAAAATTTGTGCTATAGTTCGCATTTATTTCAATTGGAAGTATATGTCATGTCAGGAAAATAATTCCCTCTCGCCCCAGGCACCCACCTTTCTATTCTCTGCTTCTAGGAGTTTGGCTCCATTAGGTACCTCGTAGAGTGGAATCATGTAACTGGTTTATTTCATTTAGCATAACGCATTCCAAGTTCTTCCCTATTGTTGTATATGGCAGGGCATTCCTATTTTTTTTAAGGTTGAATGATATTCCGTTGTGTGTATACACAACTTCTTTATCCATTTACCCCTTTATACACATTTAGTTTCTTTCCATATCTCGGCTATTGTGAATAATACTGCAATGGATGTGAGACTATAGATATCTCTTCAAGATCCTGATTTCAGTTCTTTTGGAGTCCCTAGATACAGCATTGCTGGATTTATATGGTAGTTCTAATTTGTAATTTTTAAAGGAACCTTTATACTGTTTCCTCTAGCAGCTACACCATTTTATATTTCTACAAATGGTGGAGGGTTCCAATTTTTCCACATATGCAGCAGTTACTTGTTATCTTTTGTTACTTTTGATAACAGCCACCCCAGCAAGTGTAGGATGATCTCTCATTGTGGTTTTGATATGTGTATTTTTCATAATTAGTGATATTTAACATCTTTTCATCTATCTGTTTTCATTTGTATATCATTATAATATATCATCATTTTATTTGTATGTCATCATTGGAGAATGTCTGTTTAAACCCTTTGCCCATTTTTTAGTCAGATTATTTTTTTCCTGTTAAGTTGTGGGAGTTCCTTAGATATTTTAGATAGTAACTTGTAATCATTTACCTGGCTTGCAATTATTTTCTCCCATTTTGTAGACTGCTGTTTTATTCTGTTAATTGTTTCCTTCACTGTAGATAAATGTTTTGGTTTCACATGGTCCCATTTGTTTACTTTTATGTTAAATCCAAGCAGTCTTAAGAAGCATTCTCCCTGTGTTTCATTCTAGGAGTTTTATGGTTGCAATTTTTCAGTTAAGGCTTTAATCTGTTTTGAGTTTACTTTTATATGTGGTGTAAGATAAGGGCAGCCTGCCTAACCCTAGATTTCTTTTTAAAGTTTTTATTTATTTACTACACAGAGAGAGAGAGATCAGAGCAGAGGAAGAGGGAGAAGCAGACCTCCTACTGAGCAGAGGGCCTGCCTTTGGGTGCCATCCCAGGACCCTGGGATCATGGCCTGAACAGAAGGCAGATGCCCTACTGACTGAACCATCCTGGTGCCCCAGTAGCTGAAATTTCTAAAAGAATTTGAGTTGAGGAAATTCAGTAATCTGATACATAATTTTGAAAGCCTTAGTTAGTATGTTAGCCTCTAGCTGGTTTGTGACAAACAAGTAGAAGGGTCTGAGTGGAAACTGGGAGATGGGAAATTGTTGCTATGTATATAGGCCTAACCTTAGACTAGATTTGTGATAAGGAATATAAAAGAAAGTGGAGACAGCCCTTGAAGAGGTGATGATCTAAAGAGGTGTGGTAAGAGACACTTTTACAAAATGACAGGGAGCGATTTGGGCTTCCTGTAGGGTTAATTCATGAAAATTTTAGGGCAACCAGCAGAAAATGTTCTCTATGGCCATAATTTCAAACACAGTGGTTAGTACCTGCTAAGATGCTGATCTAATGTGAAGATATTGAGACAAGGAAGGAAACAAAGTTTGTCTTGATCTAACTATTCTAGTAGTCCCAGGTCAGAAAATTTATCTAGTGTACTTTTATATTTAGGTAAGGAATTTTTTTTTATTCTAAGAAACCATCTATGTTGCTTTTCTTTGTAACTCCAGAAAAAAAATTAAGAGAACCTGTTTGTAAATGGACTTTTTATTCTGTTTTCTTCATTGATGCCATCAACATCAAGCATAACAGACATGTTTATTTAAGCTAGCTCTGTGATTTATACCATGAGGTACAAGAATTGCTCCTTGACCTTGAGAATCTTGGGAAATAGGCTAAATGCCAAGTACAGAATAAAAGATTTAAAAAAATTAAATATTTAGTAAGACTTTTGAAGATAGGATTACTGAATTAATAGGGCCAATTTTAGAAATAATATGGAAAGGGGGAAGGGCAGTAACCCCCCCAAACTTATGCTATATTGTAATAAATAGTTGAATAGTGTAGTAGCTGACACTTACATAAACTTAGGTAGAAATTTGTGAGGAAAAACATGGAGGATGAATCAATTATTCAAGCAGAGAATATTAGGGCATTGCTGGTGAAAAAGACCCAGATTTCAATTGATTCATTGGATACATGGCCTTTAAAAAAATTTTACGGTGATCTTGGATAAAATTCTCATAAACCCATCTATTTTGCTCATATCAGAGCACTGAGGGCCTTTGTGGGAATGGAGCTTGAGCAGCAGGGACTTGTAAAGAAGGAGCTGCATAAGCACAAAGGCTTGAATAAAGTGACATATTTTGGGTGGAGGATTTATGATGATGAAAAGGTGGGCTGAGAAGTTGATTGACTTCTAACCACAAAGGTCCTTGAGTGTCAAGCTAAAGTGTTAATTTCTGTGTTGGCATTGGAAATTAAATCTCCATATTCAGAATTCCTTACCTTTTTCAGGTTTTTTAAGGACAATTTCTAGTATGTTCATCTTCATATATTCTAGGTCCTTGGGTCCTTTCTTCCTTCTGGACATCTTCTGCCAGTGTTAATATTGTAAAGAAATACTTGTTCTATGCCATGGTTGATGCCCTTTAATAAGGTTTGGAGTTGCAGAAAAAGATCTTTGTTGATTACACTGTTTTTTTTTATCATCCTATTAACTATGAGGGATAGAGAAAAGTTGGAATCTGCTTGGTATGGAGTTAGAAAGGATAGCTTCAATATGAGAAATTCCCAAAATAGATTTATCAAAGAAGTAGGAATATACTGTTAGTTAAGTTTCTACATACACACACACACATACACACACACACACACACACACACTTCATTTTTTAAGCCATCACTAATTTCTACTTATAAATAATGAGAAATTAAAGTTAGATCCAACTTCATATTCACAGCAGATGTTTCAGTGTTTTAAAATGCTGTCACTATTTACAGACTACTAACATATATGCTCTCTTTCTTTCCTCAAATGGATTATTTCCTACAGTTTCTATGTAAGCTCATCCACTATAAATAGAATGTGAACCATATACATAATTTAAACTTTTCTGGTAACTGTATTAAACAAGAAAAATGAAAGTAATTTAATTGTATATTTTATGTAAGTAAGTGCATCCACATAATATTGTCTTAACAAAGAATCAAAATTAAATACTATAGGAGTTCTTTATGTTATTTTTATACCAAGCCTTCAAAATCTGGTGTGTATTTACATGTGCAACATCTCAGTTCATACTGAGTTCAATATTCCTTCTCTCTACTCCACCGCTTACATGACAGTTAAGTACCTTTATTTTTCCTGAGTGGCTTTAATTTTGGGGAGAGAGAGAGAGAGAGAGATTTGTGATTTTTCAAAAAAAAGTGCCAAAAATAACATAGTTATGTATAACAAAACACTAGGAATCCTTCACTAGTATTCTTAGGTATGTCTGATTTAAATGAGATAAACTCTGTGGCTTATAATCACTTTTTAGCTACTAGGAGGTGAATCATGTTAGCTAATGAATACTTTTTTACATTTAGAAGGAACCTATATGAGTAAAGGTATCCTTGGCCTCAATTGTATATTGTAAACAAAAAGTCATACATTTTATTTGCAGTCCAGACTTACCCTCTAAGTCCTGGGTCCTTATGCCCAGCTACTGCCTTGCCTTTCCAGTTAAATATTTCAAGGTATTACAAACCCAGTGAATCCAATGCAGGGAGTCTGTTCTCTTAATTATTGCATCCTTAAAATATATCTCAGAGGTTGAAATTGATAATAAATAGTTTGAAATAATAAATGATATATAATACATTAAATATATACATGTATTTCTCTAATTTGTATGTATGGGTACACAAATAGAGAAATATAAGCATTTTTTTGACATAGTGGTGGTCATATTTCCATAGACACAAACTAAAATTCCTGTTCAGGATATAATAAAAATTGTTATTATATCAATTGTTCTGTTCCAAAGTGATACAGTTGTAGACATGATTTTGTTGTTTTTCAAAAGAATTCCAGAAGAAAACCAAAATGTGTGTGTGTATACACTATGAGATTCAATGCATACATTTTCTTTAATATTTGTTAATTTTTGCCCAACTAATACCTTGTAAATTTGCCAATGAATTGCATTAGGAAAAATTGAACTAAAGAAAGCCTACCTTAGTAGTCTAGAAACCACGAAGTGAGAAAGGAGATGAGGAATAACCAAAGTCAATTTAAGCTACTCAGTGTTTAGAAATTCCCATGGGGATTAGAAAGATTCAGGAGGTGGGATAAGAAGAATGTCAAATCTCCTCTTGTTCACATTCTGAGCTTCACCAAATACTGGTTTTCACCTGTGTTCCAGGCAAAGGCATACTTGGTTATATTTTCCAATCTGTAGTTATTTATTTAACAAATACTGATTCCTTGCAAGACACTGTACTGGTCATTGGGGATAGACTGCTAAGCTAAAACCACATGCTTTTTGCTGCCATTATGCTTGTAAACTGGGGAAAGACGCAGCCATTAATCTTAAAATCAAACTGGTATTTTTATAATTATAATTGAGATGAGTGCTTGAACAGAAAAGGCCAAGGCCACAGCTCTGTTACTAAGGAAACTTATCCAGACTGGGAAGGTCAGCAAACATTTCCTTGAGAATGTACTGCTTAACACGGAAGCCAGAGGATGAATAGGAATTTATAAGACTGGGGGGGTAGTAGGTGATGGTTAATTAAGAAGTAGAGAAGTCTTATTTCCCTGGGACACAGAGGGAAGTGGGTGATGAAAGATGAGTCTGGAGAGGTGGATAGTCTAAGGGGTCTTATATGAGCCATGTGTGAGGATTCTAGAAAAATGAAACAGTATAGATAATTTTTATGCTGTGGTATCTCATTGTGGTTTTGATTTGTATTTCCCTGATGCCAAGAGCATTTTTTCATGTGTCTGTTGACCATTTAGATGTCTTCTTTGGAGAATTGTCTATGCATGTCTTCTGTGCAGCTCCTGATTAGATTATTTGTTCTTTGGTTGTTGAGTTTGATAAGTTCTCTATATAGATTTTGGTTATTAGCCCTTTATCAGATAAGTCATTTGCAAATACCTTCTCCCATTCTGTAGGTTGTCTTTTGGTTTTGTTGAATGTTTTCTTTCTTTTTTTTTTTTTTTAAAGATTCTATTTATTTGACAGACAGAGACCACAAGTAGGCAGAAAGGTAGTCAGAGAGAGAGGAAGGGAAGCAGGCTCCCCACTGAGCAGAGAGCCCGATGTGGGGCTCGATCCCAGGACCCCAGGATCATGACCTGAGCCAAAGGAAGAGGCTTTAACCCACTGAGCCACTCAGGTGCCCCTGTTGAGTGTTTTACTTGCTTTTTATGTTGATGTCAAGTCCCAGTAGTTCATTTTTGCCTTTGTTTCCCTTGCCTTTGGAGACATGTCTAGCAAGAAGTTGCTGTGGCCAAGGTCAAAGAAGTTACTGCCTATGTTCTCCTCTAGAATTTTAATGGATTCTTGTCTCACATTTAGGTCTTTCATCCATTTTAAGTCTATTTTTGTGTGATGTGGATGGAACTAGAGGGTATTATGCTAAGCAAAATAAGTCAGTCAAAGAAAGACAATGATCCTATGATTTCATTCATATGTGGAATTTAAGAAACAAAACAGAAGAGCATAGGGGAATGGAGGGAAAAATTAAACAAGACAAAAAATCTGAGAGGGAGACAAACCATAAGAGACTCTTAATCATACCAAACAAAAATGAGGATGGGGTAACTGGGTAATGGATATTAAGGAGGGCAGGGGATATAATGAGCACTGGGTGTTATATAGGACTGATGAATCATTGAACTCTACCTCTGAAACTATTAATACACTATGTGTTAATTGAATTTAAATAAAAAATAAAGTACAATGAATGCATGATTCCAAGGGAAAAATATGCTGTGATGTAGCATTATAAATCAGTTTTGCATTTTCAAAAACTGAGTGTAGTCGTTCATTGAAAGGAAGCAGGAGCATGTATGGAGAGGCTAGGAAGTATCTTACATTATATGGGCTTTTCATGTACTCGGTAACTTACATGTAAGTTGCAAAGATACTTTTGATCATTTCAGAAATCATCTGCCTTCTTAGAATAAGAGAAGGTTGGCTTAGCTCTCAGTGGGAGAGCTTTATGTCTTGCACCTGAATACAGATTAGAAGCAGTTATACAGAAAAATCATCAACAATTCAGAGACAGAAATGGTTGATTTTTCATTACACAGAAGGAGTCTAAAGAAGGGAGATTATATCAAGACCTCCCCCAGAACAGAGGCAAACTTGAGGGTAATATTAGAGTCCATTGGGTAGCTATTACCATAGCTTTTCAGATAAAAGTATTTCCTGATTGATGAACCTACATGTGGGCAATGAGATAGCTAATTCAGAAGCTATGAACTTGGTAGGTCTTCTTTCAGTTCTAGCTCCTCCCTAATGCAATCCATCTGTGAAACACCTGGGATGTTTACTAGGGATTCAGGTAGCAAAAGAAGAAATGTACCTGAACATTCTAAAGGAAAATATGGAATAAGAAGTTCCATCTATGCAATACCATAAACAGTGTCCACATGTAATGATGGCCTGGATTTTCAATACTTTATCATAATCAAATTATGATTATTTCCTAAGTTCAAAAAATTCATCAAATTTATTAATCTTTTAGAATGTTTCAGTGTTTATCTTTTTTCTGGATTTGAGAGACTTGGATTTTATGCTGACCTGTGCTTTTTAAAAAGCAATGTATTCTTTAAATTTATGGCATTGATCTATCTATATACCTATCATTTTCCTTCTTCTCTACCTCCCTGAATTCTGTGCATAGATGGATGCTGACTGAGTTATGGACAGTTATGGACAATCTATAATATCATAATATATCATAAATTAACTGTTATATACTTCTGCCATGCTTATGTTACCTTAATACTTTATTGATAAGCTGACAAATCTGAACATTTTTCTTTCTTCTCATTTAATGTGGGTACAGTTTTAACTGTGTAAACAATTATAGTTGTATAAAGTATATGTACACATATATTCACATATGGTTTAAAGTTTGTACATAACTATTTATACACACACACACAGTACTCAATGTATTTTTCATTCCCTAATTTATACTTATACTTTTCATTCCCTAATATATATATATACATATATGTATATATATATATATATGAAGGGAAGTATGCTGCTAAGTAGTAGGTTTGACTTTGAAATCAGACAAACGTGGTTTACTAGTTCTACTATTTACTAGGTTCTTGCATGTGAGCAAATTACTTGGCCTTTTTTTGTAGCCTCAGTTTCCTTGGCTCTAAATGAGAATAAAAATGCTTATCTCACAGGTGTATTGTAAGAATGATAATATGGATAATCATTATTAGAGTTTCTGATACATATTAAACACACAGAAATTTTTAATAAAATAAGTGACATGATGTAGTTAAAATATCAACTGCTGAGCATAATGATACTTTCTGCAAAGGCAAATGCTGGCTCACAAAGAATAGCCTTCAAAGTCAATATACATGAACTCTCTTTGGTTTCTCCAAGTACCATCTCTGTTATCATGCGTACATTACTTAGCCACTATGTTTTGTCATTTCATTACCTTAAAAAAATTACTTTAACAGCATAAACCTTCCAAGTCTGATGTGAGGATTCAGTGTTTTATGTGTGTGTGTGTGTGTGTGTGTAGTTTCTGTCCAAGTATCATATATGTAGTAGGATTTTATCTTCAGTATCATCATCACATTCTAATTTGTATCTTGTATCTTCACATTTTCACAACTTGCTGATATTTGTAATTAGAAGTATGATTTAGTTTCTAACAACTTAGGAAAACATAATGACAAAGTATAAAATAATGAAATGATTTTCTTCTTTTGCCTTTTGATAAAGTTTTTGACATTTTGCCACCCATGCGCTATCAGGAGACCATGAGTACCATCCTGACATGGATCCAGCAGTCAGAAACAAAACTCTCTATACCTCAGGTCACTGTTACTGAATATGACATCATGGAACAGAAACTCGGAGAGTTACAGGTCTGTGAATATTTGAATATCTTAAACAATGTAGTTCAGATATCATTTATCAAACAGTCACATTGGTGTAACCTTTATTTTTTACATTGGTGTAATGTGAAAATAATAGAAATAAAATAATTGTGGTAGATATGATAGTTTGCAATTGGAAAAGTGAAGATAAGATTTTTAAAAATGTAATATTTTATGCATTTGTGCTTTCTCTCCATAAAACAAAAATTCTTTCTTTGAAGAGACATGGTCTGTGTATGAATTATATTCTTTATTGTTTAGTAATTATTTTTAGATACAACAATTTTGATTATTATAAAAATTGTGGTATTATTCCCCCCTTTGCTTGCTAATTTAGAACTCCTTTCACATTTCCATACATAAAGTGGTAAAATCTGTGTAGTTATAAAATAAATTTTAAACATTAGCCTTATGTAATATCATAACTATTTTTCGAGTTCTATTTACATTTTTAGCAGCCTTATATCGAGTAATAGAAAAATACTAATATGGTAAATAAAAAAATTGTAGGAGGTTTCAGAATGGTTTTCCTGCTAATTCTGAAAAGTTTGTGTTGTATGCAATCACGTTTTATTTTTTAAGTCAAGAAAGCATTTATTAATTATATTTTGGAGCTATGTGTACATTTTGAGAACTAATAAAAAATAACTTTTATATGAAGAGTTCTTTTTCAAGAATTAAATATTATTTCTTAAAATTATGTTACAGCTATTTCTTCAAAGAAATCTCTGTTTAAACATTTCTCACTATATATTGCCCTATGTAGACTGACTGTGTCCTCTGCTATCACATCAAGCAACCTATAACTATTTGATCTTGTTTTTTTTTATCTTCTTTTTAATACTTGGAATGATCCCAAAATTTACTTTGAAGAATAGTGATGTAATAGAACTATAAGCTTAAAAAGAATACAAAAAATACAGCTACTACCATATGATCTCCCTGATATGAGGAAGTGGTGATGCAACATGGGGGCTTAAGTGGGTAGGAAAAGAATAAATGAAACAAGATGGGATTGGGAGGGAGACAAACCATAAGTGACTCTTAATCTCACAAAACAAACTGAGGGTTGCTGGGGGGAGGGGGTTTGGGAGAAGGGGGTGGGGTTATGGACATTGGGGAGGGTATGTGCTTTGGTGAGTGCTGTGAAGTGTGTAAACCTGGTGATTCACAGACCTGTACCCCTGGGGATAAAAATATATGTTTATAAAAAATAAAAAATTAAGAAAAAATACAGCTACTAGAGGAGTAGATTGAGTATACACAAAATGATGTATAGATGAGTAGAAGAGTATATTTGTACTGAAGAAACATTGAAGAGAAAAATTACTTATAACTATTACTGAGAAATTGTATTAAGTAGCTGAAAAAAAAAATGTCATTAGAACTTTGTGTCAAATGTTACACCAAAAGAAAATACCACATATATTAAAAAGTTCAAAAACATTTTAATAAGGACAAATTTAGGAGAAATTTTTGAGTAAAATATTTTAAAACATACAAGAGAGCAGCACACAAACCAATGGACACAATTGCAAACATGGTAAAAATACCAGACAATTTAAAAGAAAGATGAGACCATGGAAAAAATTGTCTGAATAAGGGAGGATCATTAGTAATGAATTTACAATGAAAGGCGTAAACAACCATTAAACCTATGAAAATTTATAATTCAAATTATAAAGGATGAAATACAAATGTATAACATGGAATACCATTTTTCACATCTAAGTTGCAAACGAAAAGATATAATAAGTGCAAGTCTGGCAGCAATGAACTTCCTTCTCACTTTCTGGTGGGAATATAAATTGAATTACAGTTTTACTGAGAAAACTTTTCAATACTTCCTGATAACATACAAAATAATTAATTGTGATATCCATGTGAATACTATTTTCATGAAGTCTGTATCTTAAGCAATAATCAGAATACATGAAAAAATAGAAAAATAGATGGAGATAGATAGATGGTGAGATTATAAACATAATTTATAGAGTTGGAAAATTAGAAGTTAATTTGTGGAGTTAATAATGGGAAATGGTTAAATGAACCAGAGACGCCATTAAAATTTATGTTTTTGAAAAATACTTAATGACGTGGGAAAAGACACAAAAATAAAAGACCTAGCTCAAAATGTAGTTATATGTATGCTAGATATTGTCTAAATAATAAATAAAATTTAATGAAGTAAAATTATAGCAAAGTAAAAAAAATTAAAATACCACAAAGTAGGCATATTCTACAACTATAAAAGGTATGCATTTGGCATATTTGGGGAATATTATAGATCACATTATAAAAGAAGGAATGATTGTGTATGTGTGTATATAATATATTCACATGTTCAATAGTTAGAGAAACACAAAGTTTATGTAAAATCATATATAAATGGGTAACTTTTCCATGTTTTATCTTGATCCTTTATTACTTTTTAACTAGAAAGTAATAATTAGCACATAGAAATACCCTAAAGATAGATATCCCGTTATAAGCTATTGCATAGGTTACACAGGATAAATGTAAAACCAACTTTAGAAATTCTCCCTAAAATTACCCTAGAATTTCATTGTAACACTAAAAAAAAAGTCTTCTAAAAATTTGAAACTTTAGTTAATTGGCATTTGTAGGCCATCTGTCTGATAACTTACTCAGTTTTGTTATCCCATCTATCTCTATGATTTAGTTATGTTTTTACCTAGAGAGTGTTAGAAGTTGTCTTACTATAGTCTTGGTGTAATTGAATTAACTCGCTAACTATATTATAAATACAGATATTAATATCCAGACATGATGCAATAAAATTAGGTGTGCTAGAACTCTGGTTCATTTAGATATAGTTAGGGTGATTTTTGACATTGTTCCTAAAAAGAGGCATAGATTTTTAAATAAAATATTTCTGTGCAATTACTCTTAGGGTAAACAGTAGAATTTAAGTTACTCCTAATCATTCTGTAACTGATGGAACATCATCTATATTTTTAGATGTTTGAATCACATCGCTTTCAGTGTAAATACATTTAAGTGAAACTGTGCAATGAAACTTGTTATTTTTCATCAATTAGTATACATGTGCTTTCTTTTTTTTTTAATTTGAGGCTTTACAACGCTCTCTGCAAGAGCAACAAAGTGGCCTAAACTATCTCAGCACCACTGTGAAAGAGATGTCAAAGAAAGCACCGCTGTCTGATATTAGCCGGAAGTATCAATCAGAATTTGAAGAGATTGAGGGCCGCTGGAAGAAGCTGTCTTCCCAGCTGGTTGAACATTGCCAGAAGCTAGAGGAGCAAATGGCTAAACTTCGAAAAATTCAGGTAATCCAAGCTTGAACTCTTGTATTCATTTGTTTTCCTGGCTTGTTTCTCCCCTAATGATGTGTTCTAAAATTTAAAGGCAAATAGAAATTTATCCTCTATAGTTCTTCAAAGTGAGTGGTGAGATCAAAAGACACCCATTTTTCTCAAATGAGTGTATCTTGCTTATTTCTTTTAAGAAAACAGTAGTTAAGATTTCCCCTCTCTAGATTTCCTGGAGAATTATTTTTTTTTTTTTTGCCAAAAGAACTAATGGGACTTAAATATATTTTTAGCTTAATATTTTTCAAAACGAGTCTCTCCTTTAGCTTGGCTGCTCTTTAAAATATAGATATCACTTAGCTTATGAATAGATAAAAAGTTATCTGTCATGGAATATAGTCAGATCATTTTATCTGCATATTTTGCCTATAATTGTTTTTATAAATTTGACCTCATTACCTTCCGGAGACCAGCTCCTACTGACTTAATTCGTTTGAATAGTGCCACTGTGCTCCTAATCACCCAAGCTGGAAATGGTAAATGAACAATTACATTCTAGTCTAAAGCCTAAAATATTTACTGAGATAGGTAATACCTCTCTTATGGGGTGAATTATTGTGAAGAATATTAATGCTTTGACAGCATCATAGCATAATGAAAAGCGTTATGAACGAGATACTTCTGGTTGACGTCCCAGTGCAGCTATTAGCTGTTGTTTGTTTTTACCTTTTAGAAACCAAAAGAACATGTCCTGAAACAATCCGCAAAGTACAACATGTATATGAACATATCTCTTCATATAAACATATGTGCACACACACATATGTGCAAACCCATTTTTTCCAGTACAAGTGGTTAAAGAGGGTATAAATACATGGTCTTTGCCAACAAGGATTTCACATTCTAGAGAAGGGAATAGCTGTGTTAGTTCCCTACTGCTGCTGTCATGAATTACTGCAAATTTAGTAGCTTAACATGGCACCAATTTATTATCTTACAGTTCTGGAGGTCAGAAGTCCAAAATCAGCTGCAGTAGACTAAAATCAAGGAGTGGATAGGGCTATGTCTTTTCTGGAGTCTTTAGCAGAGAATCTGTTGCCTTGTCCTTGTTAGCTTCTGGAAAATGGTATTTGTCCCCTGATATCTGCATCTTCTTTATTTAGGTCAGCAGCACAGCATCTCGGGGCCTCTCTTTCTATATGTCACACTCTTGACCCCCTCTTAATAAGGACCCTTGTAATTACATTGTGCCTGGCTAGATAACCCAGAATAACGTCTCCATTTCAAAATATTTAATCTCATCTTCAGAGTATTTTTTTTTTTTTTTTGGCCAGGTAAGGGATGATATTCCCAGGTTGCAAGAATGAGGGCATGCACATCTTAGCGAGGTCATTATTCAGCCAACACAGGAAGTAAATTAATGAGTATGGTAAACATTACTACAAGAGAAAGAATAGAAATCCAACATCAGCTGGGCAAAGGGGCTATGCCATGTTCTTGGAACATGGGTTATCTGGACTACACCTTGAACAAGTAGAATTCAGTCAGCTGATAAAGAAGAAAAGAAGTTATCTCACACAATGAAGCCATATATTCACTTAGCCAGAAGGGGTTCAGTCTTGGAGAGACAAATATATGTTTAGAGATTAATAATGTATGTGATTAGAAAAATGATCTAGGAGTAGATAATGATCCCAGATACCATGCTTTAGAATATTAATTACAACCTAGTGGTGATGGAATTAAAAATTAGAATTTCAGGGACTCCCAGGTGTCTCAGTTGGTTATGCCCCTGCCTTCAGCTCAATTCATGATCCCAGAGTCCTGGACTGAGTCCCGCATCGGGCTCCTTGCTTGGCAGGGAGACTGCTTTTCTCTCCACCTATGCCTGCCATTCTTGCCTGCTTGTGCACTTGCTCGCTCGCTCTCTCTCTCTCTGACACATAAATAAATAAATAAAAATTTTAAAAAATAAGAATTTGGAACTGTTACTGCTATTTTAAAGAGGGAGAGATGATAATATTTGTGTTTTCAAAGCATCACTGTGATAAGAAGAAGGCAGAGTGAAGAAAAATACTGACACCTATGTGGAGAATGGATTAGAGTAGGGAAAGATTGAGACACAGCAAAAAGAGCTAATGCGGTAATCAAGGAGCCAATAATAAGATCTGAACTAGATCTTAGAAATATGAAACCAGACTCAAGAGATATGAGCAAGATGATGATGTTGAAATCTGAAGTTCTTAGATTTAGTCAAATGCTTTTAAAAAGCATTAGTATTAATCAAATTGAATGGGTAGCTTTCTGGGAAGCACACATTTTCAACAGAGATTTAATTAAGAAGGGAGGAAATAGCACATCTGGGCAGCAGAGTTGAATTGTATGGAAATAAAGGAGCTCGAAAATCACACATTTGAAAAGTAGCAAAAAAAAAAAAAAGCAGTCAGGGAGTGAGGGGAAGCAATATGTGAAAGAATAATGGGAGGTACTTGGCTATTTATAAATGATAAAAGTTGACATTTTTTCCCTGATCATTACTTCAACCTGGTCAGGCAAATAGGAGATTAAAATCAGAGGTTATCTCTTCGAAGATGACAAAATCTTGTGTTCTGAGAAGTTCCCAACTGGAGGGACTATTTAAACTGTCAACTGTAGAAAACAATTTGTGGAAGTTCAGGTTTAGGGGAGGCTATAAAGACACCATTACATTGAGTTTATTGTTCATAGTTTGTTTTATGTACTGTAAGGGCACATTGTTAGTATTATCATGAGTTGTTTTGTAACTTAAAATTTCTCTAGAGGGGGATATGATTTAATGTTCTCAAGAGTAACATCATAAAACCACATTTGGTAGTAATTTTTTATTTTTAACAATAGCAGATTTCATACACCAGTGCTCATACTGTAGACCATAAAAATGCAGTCTTAGTAAAAATATTCTTTTCCTGAAGAGCTACTTAGAGACATCCTTCAAACACAGGAATTATTTCTCGGCTTGTGTTCATAAATATCACTGTGATGAATTGTGTTAAGAGAAATCAGCACCCCAGTATGGCTTAAAATGGGTCTCTGATTCCAGAATCACATAAAAACTCTGAAGAAATGGATGGCTGAAGTTGATGTTTTCTTGAAGGAGGAATGGCCTGCCCTTGGGGATCCAGAAATTCTAAAAAGACAGCTGAAACAGTGCAGGGTAAGATTTTTATATGACCCTTATCATATGAAGACTTTTATATGGAAGTTATGATTTGATTTTATCAGTGGTCCTTAACCAGAGTGATTTTGTTCCCCTGAGGGACATTTAGCAACCTCTAGAGACATTTTTATCACAAACTGGAATGGGGTTGATGCTACTAGTATGTAGTGGATAGAGGCCAGGAGTGCTCTGTACATATTCTATCATAGAGAGACCAAAGAGCGTCTCACAAGAAAAAGTAGCCAGTCTAAAATGATAGTTGTTCCAATGTTGAGAAACCAGGTTAAATAAATGAGGAACAGAATATCATTATCTTTTACTCAATACTCAGAAGATTATTTTACTATAAAATATGGTTTAACCTAAAGGCAAAGAAGCCTTTGAGCTATTTGTTATATCTTATTGCAGATTATTAGTCATACTGTGTTGCTCTGCCCAGGCATATTGCACTGGACATAATATTACACAATACGGATTTTTGAAATAATATTCAATATACCATTTTCATGCAGCAGAAAGAAAGTAATCTAGCTCTTTAAAGAATCTTCTTTGCAAATACAAGCTAAGAAAAAAGAAAACAAACCCAGCTTACAAATAACCTTCACACCCATCATGCTATAAACAATTGCTGCAATATCTTGCATCTGAACACCAAAATAATTTCAAAAATAGTAATGTATAAAGCCCATCATTTTCACACATTTTTCTAACAAGGAATATTAAATTTCTTTCTTTTTGTGTCTGATCTAAGTAGAATATAGATAATTCCCTACTTGACTCACACCAGGAAAACCACTGAACAGTGTTGGCAAGGCTGAGAGATAGATACGTCTATATCTATAGATGGGTGTGTATCAGAGTTTAAATTCTTTACATTCTTTTAAGAAAGAAAGGCTTGAATTCATGGGTAATGTCCTGATTCCTGATTATATGGATTATATGTTTCCCATCTATGTGGCATTTCTAGTATGTTATAGCAACATTTGCTTTAGCTTACGTGGAATTATTTCCTTAGCTTTTAGTCAATGACATTCAGACGATTCAGCCCAGTCTCAACAGTGTCAATGAAGGTGCACAAAAGCTGAAGACTGAGGCAGAGCCGGAGTTTGCCAGCAGCCTTGAGACAGAACTCCGAGAACTTAACACTCAGTGGGATTATGTGTGTCGCCAGGTACGAACAGCTTCTTTCACTGTGCCTTGTCTCTACTTAATTAAGTTAGATTTTTTTAATGTATCCCTTGACTACTGCCCTTTTTGAAAGTTTAATCTCTGAGTATGTTGATGCTTTAAAGTCTAGTGAGTTCAAACTAGCCTTTGTCTACTATTAAAAAAAAAACACTATTAGAGTAGCAGTTTTAAATAGTATTTCTTCATCTTACTGGAATCCTAAGATGACCTTCTTGAATAATGAACAAGCTGAACGGTAAGGTCTTGGGTCCTGTTTTCAGGCATGATTTTCATTGAATGTTTTCTCCAGTGCATAACTTTATAATAGTAATTGGATTAGCAGAACATATTTTAACCTTGTAGACTTCGTGCAGGGATAAAATGAATGACTCATCTATGTGTATGTACAAATATGATAATTTTCACTTCTGATTATTAAGATAGGCAAGCTTGGCTTCTTCATTATATTTATTTCAGTAAATGAATTAAGATTGGAAATAGTTAAAATCTCAGTAGGGGAAATAAAACACAAAATAACTCTACGATCACATCCGAGGTCCTTATTTTTATACAGCAGAATGTTCTATAGACATTGATTTTCAATTTCAAGATTACATTATGGAAAATAAATATTATATATGCAAGTACCATATATATAATACTTCTTATTCAAAAGATGAAATTTTGACCTGAAGCAGTGATTATTGTTCAATACACTAGTAGCTTTTTAAAGTTAAGGAGAGGTTTTAGCTTATGTGTATTACAGGCAGTCAGTCTTTGGTTATTTCTAAGTAACCTTTCAAAGTTGAAAAGTTGAAAAGAAATCACGCCACAAGGCAAACACTAAATTTGAAAAAGGGAAGAATTTTAAAAAGGAGAAGGCAAGGCAAGTCACCCAGCTAATACTGTTACTGGCAAATGCTCAACAGTTCTATTAAGTCACAGACAAGATAGCCTTGGGTCAGCTAGCATGCAGTCTTCTCTGGAGTAAGCCAGTTCTAGAAGGAATGTTCACGGAAAAAAATATTACTTAGATAATAGATTATACCATTTATATTTTCCTGGAAGGCCCATATGGAAGGTATTTGTTTGTTCAATGTTTCTAATGGATGGATAGAAAGAACAACACCAATTTAGAGCAAGAGAGAAAACAACAGAAAAAAAGATGTATAAAGTCAACAATACTACAATACTACTGAGACCTCAAAGTTTTTACATGTTGGAGAAGTATAATTTTTAAAGTATCTCTGTTCTTGAAATGTCCTTGTTTAAGACCTTCTTTATACTATAAAATATACCACAAACTTGTCACTTAAGGGAAGTGTTGTAAAATTGCCAGCTGTGTAACAAAAACTCTTTAGATCCCATCCATGGTTTCAACCCATTCTAGAATGCTTGACATCTCTGTGGGTCTCCTTGGAATATCACACTGTGCAATGCTCTGACACTACTGCCAAAAGACCTATGCTTCTTTAAGCAAGTGTCATGCATTCAAGAAGACAAGTAAGGCAATACAGTCTTCCCAAGCAATGCAGCCAAGCTTGGGTGTTGGGCCCAATTCAGGGCTTCAGAGGAAACCAGAAAGAAATAATCAATCTATGCATTACAGAAATGGCCACATACAAAATGGGGTGTGATGTTCTTTCTTGGGCTAAAATTAACTCATTTGTTTTTAGATGAAAGAGTCTGGAAAAAAAACATAAATTAGAGACAAAATTGCCCAAATGCCTGATACACTTAGGGATACTTTGAGATCCCATGATTTAATTTTGTAGGTATAAGATGGTTGACATTTTAAATTCTGAAAGTTTTGTAGTCAAATAAAAAAAATCAAGATTTTAGTTATTTCTTAAATAAAGGATAATCATTATTAAAATAACTCACAAATTAGTGAACCATACTCAAAAGGAGAAAGGGAGGGAGGGAAGGAGTTTCATAATTATGTATATCTTTACATTATTGTGTTATATAGTTATTAAGGAAACTAATCATATGTATGCAAATACATAATTTATTTAGACATTTTTACTATTTCTTCATTACTTATTAGAATATTTACTTCAGTTTGTATTTTTAAACATTTCATAACAGATGTAAGTTGGAAGTAAATAAACATAATAAATATCTATCATCATGGAGGGTATAGTTTAGTACAGAAGATGGAAAGTAAGTGAGTTAACATAATATCACACAGATGCCCAATTCTAATGTTGATAAATGCTCTGAAAGAAGCAATAAGAATGCCCCGAATGAGACTAAAGGAGCAGGGAAGCTGCTTTTTATTGGGTCTTCCAGAAAGTGTTTTCTGAAGAGGTGGAATTAAAGTTGATGCCTGATAAGTGCAGAGAGCCTGGACCCTAGGCGACAAGGGAAAATCTGGAAACAGAACCAAGTGGGTGAAATGACCAAGGTGGGAGAGAAGAAGAGTGAGCATACATGAGCCACTTAGAGGCTTCCCTCATGCATAAGGGAAGCCTCTAAGTGGACCAGCATGAACCAGGAGAAGGTTGGTGGGAAAGAAGTCATGAACTGTCTCCTAAGTCACAGTGAAGATTTAGTATGCATGTCAAGTGCACTGGGAAGCTATTGGGCTTTTAGATAGAGAAGTGGCATCATCTAAAGTAAGTGTTGAAAATTTTGTTCTATACTCCGTTGTATGATGAATAGCTTAAAGGGGCACAAGTGGAAGCAGTGAATGTTGCTGTTGTCCAGGTAGGAAGTAATACTGCCAAAGAACAGGGAGGGCATTAGTGGAGGTCCGGAGACATAAAGGAATTTGAAATACATAATCCTCTTGTGACATGATGTTAGGTTCACTGTCCAAACCTCTTCCAGTATTTTTCCAAGTTCTTCCATAGAGATGGAGATGATTTCAATACTTGTTGCTCTCTCGTTACTGTTTATTTTTAGTTATCTGTTATTTTCCCATTATACAGTAATTAACATGTGGAAGGGATATGTTATTTTGGGCAGACTGGACCAAAATGCTTGTGGGACACAAAGTTTGTTGAAACTCTGTCCTTCAGGGTCTGTCTCCAGCAAGCTTACTTCACTCGGTATGCCAGACATTTGTTTATGTAATGTAGTCTTTTTTTTCTTATTTTTGACAATTAAGCAAGTTCTTGTTATATTTTTTTTTTATCAGGGCCTCTACATTCCTGCCCACCTTTGACCATTATTCCTTTTCTAACATGACACATTACTTTCTTCATTTGATCAGTTCCTGTGAGAAATGACATATTTGTTGGTAAAGAGAGTTTGCCTCAAGTTGGGAGGCTGAGAGGAGGAATCAAAGTGTATTCAGTTTCCTGTCTAAAGTGACAGTGTTGGCAATAGTGCCTTTACCTAATGAAAGAAAGACTGAGGGTAAGGAAGGAACAAAACTGAACAAAATACTTCCATTTTGGTCATGTTTATATTGGATAAGTAGACAATCAGAAATGTATCTGGAATTCAACTGGGATACTTGAACTGGGCATATAAACTATTTATGCAAAATAAAGATATCATTTATATAAGAAAACTCCTATCTCACAATGAAAATATTGTCCACCCACTTCCCTGAAATACAAGACTAATAAAATTTGAAATTCTTACAGATGGAGAAGGATTTCTTATGGGTAGAGAGGCAAAACATAGTGTGTTAGACCGGGGCTCTGGAACCATATTTCCTCGGTTTAGATCTTACCCCCACCAAAAACTACTTGTGTGAACCTGAAAAAGTTGCTTATTCTCTCTGTGCTTCAGTTTCCCAGTCTTTATAATGTGATGATATTAACACCTACTTTAAAAGAATTTTGTGATCAAATGGGTTAATTATTTGAGAGAGAGAATAAGGGAGAAAGAGTGGAGAGGACCAGAGGCAGAGGGGGAGGGAGAGAGAATCCTCTAGCAGATGCCCTGCTGAGCACAGAGCCTGATGTGGGGACTCTATCCCACAACGCTGAGATCATGACCTGAGCCAAAATCAGGAGTCAGACGCTCAAGAGATTGAGTCACCAAGGTGCCCCAAATGAGTTAATTTTTGTAAAGTGTGTAGACTAGTACCTAGCACAGAGTAACCACTATGTACAAGCTTGGTAAATAAAATAAATGGACATGAAATAGACATAAACTTGCATGTATAAAATTATAAAGTATGTGTCATTTCTAAGTAAATAGTACATAATTATATATTTTAATTAATAGTAACTATAAATTTATAATAAATAGTTACCAAGAGACACTGGATTGAGAAATTAGAAGGATGCCATTCTGATAATTTGCAAATCTGTCTTTTTTTCACTCAATATGGTTTTTAGGTGTAATCATCCACAGATCCCTGGGTCCCTTTTTATTATTTCTTAAATATTTTAATAGCTGGATTACTGTCATTCCTGTCATAATTCTTGGAGATTTACGAATCTTCTCAGATGATGCTTCTAGTTCCTAAGCCCTCAGGTCTTCGATAGCTCTTCCAGTGATTTTCTCTTCGGCTGCCCATTCCCAGCCTCTTAATGTAGACGTTGTCATTACCAAGCACTTCTCTATAGTATCAAACTCAGGTACTCCACTCTGCAGTAATCAGTACCTTCCTTTCCAACTCATTCCCATAGGACTCCAGCCTCAAAATTCTTCCATCTTAGTGGAATGCGTAACTCAGTAATTTTACCAACTTCTGATTAGAGAAGCACTTGCTCTTCTCTTTTTCCTTTCTTACTCAAGAGAAACCATGTGCTATATGCTCGTTATCTGTAATCCATCATCAAGAACACCCCTTGTGTTTTCTCTCAACTCCTTTGTCCTCTCCTGTCTTTGTGTAAAACATATAGCACCCTACCTAGGTCAGTTTTACTTTCCTGATGATGCTGTGCCTGCACTGGGAAGAGTAAATATGGCTGAAGGAAAACACATATCGTGCTGAGTAGTATCACTTGGAAATCATGAATGCAAGCCTCAAGTAGCCCCTTGGTGCTGACTAGTAATCTTGTTACATTTTTCCAATGCATTCATAGCCCCACTCCTCTGAGGAATGTTTTTCACAGATGCTTCAGATATCTACCAGTTCTTCTTCCCTCCTTGCTCTATGGCAATTTACAAGCTTCCTATTTCTCCTCCTCCTCCACTTCCTCCTCCTTCTTTTTTACTTGCTTCACATTTCACTGAAAAATAAATAGAAACATTCAGAAGAGTATTTGCGGGCACCTGGGTGGCTCAGTGGGTTAAGCCACTGCCTTCGGCTCAGGTCATGGTCTCAGAGTCCTGGGATTGAGTCCCGCGTCAGGCTCTCTGCTCAGCGGGGAGCCTGCTTCCTCCTCTCTCTCTCTGCCTGCCTCTCTGCCTACTTGTGATCTCTCTCTGTCAAACAAATAAATAAAATCTTTTAAAAAAATAAAATAAAAATTAAAAAAAAGAAGAGTATTTGCACACTCTCCCACAAACCTGCATGTGGGTTCAGGGACTCTATTTTCACATTGTTAATATGAGTGACCTGTCTGTGCTTCTGTCTAAGGCCAGCATGTCCACTTTTTAAAAAAAAAATAAAGGTTTAATTTATTTATCTGAGAGAGAGAGAGAGAGAGAGAGAGAGATCATGAGCAGGGAGGAGGGGTAGAAGAAGAAACAGATTCGCCACTGAGCAGAGAGCCTGATCCGGGACTCAGTCCCAAGACTCTGGGATGATGACCTGAGTCGAAGGCAGATGCTTCACTGATTGAGCCACCCAGGCAACCATAAGGCCAGCCTTTCCACTTGTATGTTGGATACCATCCTCTTTTTTCAGCACACAGACATTATGGCACCTATTGAATATCTTCCTTCCTCCTACGTCAAAAATATATTTCTTTCTTCTACTGAATCATTTCCATCGGTAGGGAATTATGCTGCCATTAATATCTCCTGCCATTAGAAAAGATAGCCATTTGGAGTGCCAGGCGGCTCAGTTGGGGGAATATATGAGTCTTGCTCATGGGATTCTAAGTTCAAACCCCACATTGTGTGTAGAGATTACTTAAAAATAAAATAAAAAAAAATACCCCCTTTGCCTCACATTTCCTCCACCTCACCTCTCCATATCTATTCCCCTTTATAGAAACTCTTTGCATACCACTCATCCAATTCTTTCTTGAATGATCCCTAATCAAGCTTTGATCCTCATCACTACACTGAAACAGTTTTTGTCATGGTCACCAGTAAATTCAGATTATCAAATCCATTGTTTAGTCTTTATATTTGTTTGATTGGCTTCTGTGTCATCACTTTCTGTTGGTTCTCTCTTAGTCTGCCTTGAATTTCCATGACCACTCTTAATACCTTTGGTGATTCCTTTGCCTTGACCTCTAAACTTGAAATAATTCCAGGGCTCCGTCTTTGGGCTTTTCTTCCTTATCACCACTTACTCCTTAGGTAAACTCATTCAGCTTTATGGCTTTAAATGTTATCTATAAGTTGTTGCTTCAACAATTTTATTATAATCTGGACCTTTTTCATGAATTCTAGACCTGCATATCCAGCTCCCTACTCAATACCTCCATATTGATGAATAGACAAACTAAATCTAGCATGTACCCCAAATTCCTTACATACTCTTCAATCTGCTACTTTGATTTCCTAGAACAACAAGTGACAACTCCATCTTTCCATTTATCCAAGGCAAAACCCTTGAGTCACGTCTTCTCATCTCCTTTTGCCTTTGTGGGAACTATGCAATCTAGCACCATATACCAAAGTACTTGGGAGGAGTCTCGCTCACCTATGAATGAAGTAATATTCATACAGACCTCAGTCCTGCCTGTATTCCCTGCAGTAGTCCATTAACCAGTTCCAGCCCCCTTCAGCCAGGGTCTGGTAGCCCATGCAGAACAATGACTTAGACAATCATTCATGGAAAAGAGAGCCTTAGTGCAAGTCCAGGAGTCTATTGGAGAAGATGCAATGTACTATTGGAACAACAACAAAAAAATCCAAGAATGGATGCATTGGAGGGGGTAAAAGGAAAAGTTTGGCTTTACTTGTATCACTCCTCCCCCTAAGGCTGCATAGCTCCATGTCAAGAGAACCCTTGTTAGAATCATGATTTCTCCCACATGGAAAAGTGAGACCATGTGAGTGAGTACCCAGCTTCCCTAGCTATGCAGGACATTGCCAAAAAGTCACATTTCTCTCTCCTCAATCCATAGTACTGAGTTGTGAGCTATATTACTGAGGGCTAATGAGCAGCTGGAAGAACAGCCACCAGGTCTGGGGATTCTATTAAAAGTGTACAGGTCATAGTAATATCACTGAGCCCTTCACAAGCTTTGCCCATCAGCTGCTGAGGTCACTCTGCCCAGTGATCTCCCCAATTTCCCACAGCACTACCAGTGTCCTGTATGACACCCCCACATACATCCCAAAACTGTGGCTGGCTTTCAGTGCATACTGTGGATGGTGGCCAGGACATGCTTTTGTAGGAAGCTAATGAGCATGCACAGAAGTTTGGCCTTAATCTTCAGGCCTTGGAGAGACCACAAACCTAAGCATTTAGCACCAGTCTTGGAAAGGAAAAGGGAGGCTGTCAATACCTCTTTAGTCTGGCTTTTTGCAGGATAAAGAGAAGCCATGCAAGCTTAAGAATTCTGCCACAAGAGGGAGCCAGAATTGTGGAACAGTCATATTCATAGAGGGTCTCAGATAGCCTCAGAATCCCTAGTGGTGTTGACAGAAGGTATTTCTCTTCTGATGGCATGTAGTAAAGACTAGAGGAGGTGATTTTTACAGTGAATGCAAAGACAGTGTTACCAGACGTCAAGGAGCATGGAGAATCAAGAATCATGCTACTACCAAAGGGTCATAATAATTTTCCAGTAACCAACCTTAAGGACATGGAGATCTGCCACTCATCTGTTGAAAATAGTTGCTCTAAGAAAATTCAGTGAGCTGTAGGAAAACAAAGACTATTAAATTACATTAGGAAACCAATAAAGGAACACAATGAGAAGTGTAAAAAAATAAAAATCATGAAGAAAAAACACAATGGATATCTGAGAGCTGAAGAATACAGTGGAAGAAATGGGAAACGTAATAAACAGCCTTAATAGAATGGATCAACTGGAAGAAAAAAATCTGTGAAGTAGAAGACAGGACTTACAAAGTTGTCTGGTCAGAGGAGAATGAAAAGAAGAAGTGGGGAAAAAAAAAAAAGTATGTGCCCTATGGAACACTATCAAGAAAAGTAATTTGTGAATTATTAGAGTCCCAGAATGAGAAAAGAGGGGTAATGGGGGCAGAAAGCTTATTTATGGAAATAATGTCTTCAGACTTCTCAAATCTGGAGAGAGATTTGACCGTCCATGAATTCATGAGGCTTTTAGGTCACCAAAAAAAAAAAAAAAATCAATTCAGAAACATATTTCCCAAGAGACATCAAAAATGAAAAAGTCATTTATTTTATCAGCAAAATAAGCTCATTTGGGAAGAGTAGAGGAGATGCACCTTGGAACAATTAAGCTGTAGGAAAACATAGGCACATCTGAAAAGACCAAAGCAAGGTCAGCTTTTTTTAGGTTTCAGGGTAAAATTTAGGTAGATTGTTTGGAACAGGAGGTAAGGGTGTGGTGGTTTCTCATTGGCTGCAGGCATTGTTTAGCAAATTGTTCAGGGGGTAGGGAGAGAGCTTCCTCTTCCTGCTGGTTATGAGGCCACAGGGAATGGTGCATGGGTGACAGCTCCCCCTTTAGGGCTTCATGACTGTTTTAATGAGGTTTCCCATACTCATTTTCATACTTTTTGCCTACAAGAGAACCTCATAAAGTCTTCACTGGATTTCTCAGTGGAAACTTTACATGCCAGGAGGGAGTGAGGATATATACTTAAAGTGCTGAGCAGAAAAAAAAAGTGCTAACCTAGAAAATACTATCTGGCCAAGTAGTCTTTCAAAAATGAAGGAGAGATAAAGTCTCTTATAGACACACAAATGCTAAAGAAGTTCATCATTACTATATCCACCTTAGAAGAAATGTTGAAAGAAGTTCAAGTTGAAATTAAAGGATATTAGTTAGTGGTATGAAGACATATGAAAATATACTGCACACTGTATACACTGCATTAATAGAATGAAATATTTTTAAAAAATATATTTCAGTAGATGCAGAAAAAGCATTTGACAAAATTGCCAGTTTGACACCCTTTCATGATAAAAACTTAATGAATTCTGTATAAGAGGAATGCCCTTGACCATAGTAGAAACCATATATGTCAACTTTGCAGCCAGTATCACACTCAGTAGTGAAAAGCAGAAAACTTTTCCTCTAAGATTAGACAAGGGTGCCCACTCTCAGCACTGCTATTTAACATAGTCCTGGAAATTCTAACAAAAGCAATTAGGAAAGAAAAAGAAATAAAGACATCCAAATTAGAAAGGAAGAAATAAAATTGTTTACAGATGATGTTTCCTCTACATAGAAAATCCTAAAGACCCCACCAAAAAAGTGTTGTAACAATAAACAAATTCAATAAAATTGCAGTATGGAAATAGTCAAATTATGGAAAGAGCCCAGATGTCCATCGGTTGATGGATAGATAGAGAAGATGTGGTACATATATACAGTGAAATATTTTTCGGTTACCCAGAAGAATAAAGTCTTGGCATTTGTAATGACGTGGATGGAGTTGGAGTATATTATACTAAGTGAAACATGTCAGAAAAGTAAATACCACGTGAATTCATTTGTGTGGATTTTAAGAATCAAAACAAATGGGCCAACTGAGTAGCTCAGTCATTAAGCGTCTGACTCTTGATTTCAGCTCAGGTCATGATCTTAGGGTTGTGAGAGTGAGCCCCACATGGGACTCCAGGCCCAGCACAGAGCCTGCTTAAGATTCTGTCTATTACTCTTCGTCTGCCCTGCTGCACTCATGTGCATGAATGCTGTCTAAATACATACATACATACATATATACATACATACATAAATACAGATCATCATAGGGGAAGGGAAAAAAAAGAGGGTGCTAGAGGGGAGGTGGGCAGGGGATGGGCTACAATCCTGATGGATATTAAGGAGGGCACATGTGATGAAAACTGAATGTTCTGTGTAAATGATGAAACACTAAATTCGACTCCTGAAACAAATGTTAAATTATATGATAACTAACTAGAATTTAAATATAAACCTGGAAAAAATTGCAGTACACAAAATCAATGTATAGAACTATGCAGAAATGAGTTATATTTCTGTACAATAACAACAAAATATCTGAGAAAGAAATAAAACAACCCCTTTTATGATAGTATCAAAAACAAAAGAGTTAAGGATTAAGTTTAGCCAAGGTGGTGAAAGATCTGTACTATGAAAACTATAGAACTTCAATGAAAGAAATTGAAGAAGGGGGTGCCTGGGTGGCTCAGTGGGTTAAGTCCACTTAGAGTGGTTCTACTCTAGGCTTTGCTGGTAGATATAAAATAAACACAGACAACTGTCACAAGTAGGGCAGTACACACAGAATATCAGCTGTAGAAACCATTTCAAAATATAAATTTGCAGGTGCCTGGGTGGCTCAGTGGGTTAAGCCTCTGCCTTTGGCTCAGGTCATGATCTCAGGGTCCTGGGATCGAGCCCTGCATTGGGCTTTCTGCTTGGTGGGGAGCCTGCCCCTCCAACCCTGCCTGCCTCTCTGCCTGCTTGTGATCTCTCTCTGTCAAATGAATAAATAAAATCTTTAAAAAAAAAAAAAGAAATTGAAGAAGACACAAGTAAATGAAAAGATATCCTGTTTTCATGGATCAAAAGAGTTCATATTCTTAAAATGTTCATACTACCCAAAGCCATTTATAGAGCCATTGCAATCCCTATCAAAATTCTAAGGATTTTTTTTTTCTCAGAAATGAAACAGGTGTTCTTAAAATTTGTGCAGAACCTCAAAAGACCCCATGTGACCAAAACCATCTTGACAAAGAACAAAGTCAGAGGCATCACACTTTTGATTTCAAGCTATATTACAAAACTGTAGTAATAAAAACAATATGGTACTGACATAAAACTAGACACACAGATGAATGAAGGAATTGAGAGTCCAGAAATAAACCCTCATGTGTCCAGTCAACTAACATTTGGCAAGAGAATCAAAGATAACCAATGGGAAAAGGATAAATCTCTTCAATAAATGGTATTGGGAAGACTGGACTATCATATGGAAGAATGCAATTAAATTCCTATCTTACACCACAAAAATTAATGAAAAATCTCAATTTCTTCCTGGTTCAATTTTGGGAGTTTATAGTTTTCCAGGAATGCATCCATTTCATCTAGGTTGCTTAGCTTATTGGCGTATAACTGTTGATAATAACTTCTGATGATTGTTTCTACTTCCTTGGTGTTAGTTGTGATATCTCCCTTTTCATTCATAATTATATGAATTTGGGCTTTCTCTCTTCTCTTTTGGATTAGTGTGGCCAATGGTTTATTGATCTTATTGATTCTTTCAAAAAACCAGCTTCTAGTTTCATTGATACGTTCTAATGTATCTCTGGTTTCTACCTCATTGATCTCAGCTCTAATCTTGATGATTTCCCTTCTTATGTGTGGAGTTGGTTTGATTTGTTGTTGATTCTCCAGTTCTTTAAGGTGTAAAGACAGCTTCTGTGTTCTGGATTTTTCAATTTTTTTGAGGGAGGCTTGGATGGCTATGTATTTCCCCCTTAGGACCGCCTTTGCTGTATCCCATAGGTTTTGGACTGAAGTGTCTTCATTCTCATTGGTTTCCATGAATTGTTTCAGTTCTTCTTTGATCTCCTGGTTGATCCAAGCATTCTTAGCAAGGTGGTATTTAGCTTCCAAGTCTTTGAGTTCCTTCTGAACTTTTCCTTGTGATTGAGCTCCAGTTTCAAAGCATTGTGATCTGAGAATATGCTGCCTAGAGAAATCTGTACTTTTAATGCTATTCTGATCAAAATTCCACCAATATTTTTCAAAGAGCTAGAGCAAATAATCCAAAAATTTGTATGGAATCAGAAAAGACCTCGAATCACTAAGGAAATGTTGAAAAACAAAAATAAAACTGGGGCATCATGTTACCTGATTTCAAGCTCTACTACAAAGCTGTGATCACCAAGACAGCATGGTACTGGCATAAAAACAGACACATAGACCAGTGGAGCAGAGTAGAGAGCCCAGATATGGACCCTCAACTCTATGGTCAAATAATCTTCGAAAAAACAGGGGAAAATATACAGTGAAAAAAAGACAGTCTCTTCAATAAATGGTGCTAGGAAAACTGGACAGCTATATGTAGAAGAATGAAACTCGACCATTCTCTTACACCGTACACAAAGATAAACTCAAAATGGATAAAAGACCTCAACGTGAGACAGGAATCCATCAGAATCCTAGAGGAGAACACAGGCAGTAACCTCTTCGATATCAGCCACAGCAACTTCTTTCAAGATATGTCTCCAAAGGCAAAGGAAACAAAAGCAAAAATGAACTTTTGGGGCTTCCTCAATATCAAAAGCTTCTGCACAGCAAAGGCAACAGTCAAGAAAACAAAGAGGCAACCCACAGAATGGGAGAAGATATTTGCAAATGACAGTACAGACAAAAAGGTTGATATCCAGGATCTATAAAGAACTCCTCAAACTCAACACACACAAAACAGGCAATCATATCAAAAAACAGGCAGAAGATATGAACAGACACTTCTCCAGTGAAGACATACTAATGGTTATCAGACACATGAAAAAATCTTCATCATCACTAGCCATCAGGGAGATTCAAATTAAAACCACATTGAGATGCCACCTTACACCAGTTAGAATGGCCAAAATTAGCAAGACAGGAAACAACATGTGTTGGAGAGGATGTGGAGAAAGAGGAACCCTCTTACACTGTTGGTGGGAATGCAAGTTGGTGCAGTTACTTTGGAGAACAGTGTGGAGATTCCTCAAGAAATTAAAAATAGAACTTCCCTATGACCCTGCAATTGCACTCCTGGGTATTTACCCCAAAGATACTGATATAGTGAAAAGAAGGGCCATCTGTACCTCAATGTTTGTAGCAGCAAATGACCACGGTTGCCAAACTGTGGAAAGAACCAAGATGCCCTTCAACAGACAAATGGATAAGGAAGATGTGGTCCATATACACTAGGGAGTATTATGCCTCCATCAGAAAGGATGAATACCAAATATTTTTAGCAACATGGACGGGACTGGAAGAGATTATGCTGAGTGAAATAAGTCAAGCAGAGAGTCAATTATCATATGGTTTCACTTATTTGTGGAGCATAACAAATAGCATAGAGGACAAGGGGAGTTAGAGAGGAGAAGGGATTTGAGGGAAATTGGAAGGGGAGGTGAACCATGAGAGACTATGGACTCTGAAAAACGAAAGGGCGGGGGATGGGAGGTTGGGGGAACCAGGTGGTGGGTATTAGAGAGGGCACGGATTGCATGCAGCACTGGGTGTGGTGCAAAAACAATGAATAGTGTTACACTGAAAATAAATTTAAAAATTAAAAAAAAAATTAATGCGAAATGTGTGAAAGACTTAAAAGACCTGAAACCATAAAACTTGGAAGAAAACAGGGAGGATATTTTTTGACATTGGTCTTGGCAGTGATATTTTCAATACGACACCAATGTAGAAACAACAAAAGAAAAATAAGTGGAACTACTTCAAACCAAAGAGTATAGATGTACATCAAAAGAGACAATTAACAAAATTAAAGACAACCTACAGAATGGGAAAAAATACTTTCAAACCATGTATCTTTTGGGGGTTATCAGCTAAAATACATAAGGAACTTATACAGCTCAGTAGCAAAACACAATATGGTTTTAAAATAGAGAAACTGAATAGATACTCTTTCTAAAGATGACATGAAAATGTCCAAAAGTTACATGAAGAGATGCTCACCATCACTAATAAACAGAGAAATGCAAATCAAAACCACACTGAGGAATGACCTCACATTGATAGAATGGCTATCATCAAAAAGGGCAAGAGGAGTACCTGGGTGGCTCAGTGGGTTAAAGCCTCTGCCTTTGGCTCAGGTCATGATCCCAGGGTGCTGGGACCAAGCCCCAGCTCTCTGCTGGGCAGGGAGCCTGCTTCCCCCTCTCTCTCTGCCTGCCTCTCTTCCTACTTGTGATCTCTGTCAAATAAATAAATAAAATCTTAAAATAAAAAAGGCAAGAAATAACAAATGTTGGTGAGGATGTGGAGAGAAGGGAACCCTTGTGCACTCTTGGTGGGGGTGTAAATTGTTGCAGTCACTATGGAAAACAGTATGAGGGTTCCTCAGAAGAATTAAAAATAGAGCTATCTTATGTATTTCCAAGGGAAATGAAATAGGAATCTTGAAGAGATACTTGGACCCCCATGTTCATTACAGCATTATTCACAATAGTTACGATATGGAAACATCCTAAGTATACAGCTGTGGATGACCAAATAAAGAAGATGAGGGGTACCTATACATATATGTGTGTGTGTATACTTATATACATATGTACATACAATGGAGCATTATTCAGACATGAGAAACAAGAAAATCATGCAGTTTGCTTAAATTTGGCTGGACTTTGAGGGCATGGTGTTAAGTGATATAAATCAGAGGAAAAAAAAATTTTGTGCAATCCTGCTTATATGTGGAATCTAAGAAAGCTGAACTCTAGAACAGAGTAGTGGTGGTGATTGACAGGGCTAGGGTGTGGGCAAATGTAAATATTTCAGTCAAATGTTACATACAAACTTCCAGTTATACACAGAGTAAGTTCATGGGATTTAATATACAACATGGTGACTATAGTTTGCAATGCTTTATTGTATACTTGAACATTACCAAGAGAGTAGATCTTAAGTGTTCTCATCATGAAAAGAAAAAAAATGGTAATCATGTGAGGTAATAGAGGTATTAAGCACTCCTATTTGGTAATCGTTTCACAATATATATGTGTATCAAATACTCACACTGAACACCTTAAACTTATACCATGTTATATGTCAATTATACCTAAATAAAGCTGGGGTGGAGGGGGAAGTGAAATGAGGAAGGACAGTGCTGAATATTCGATTTAAAAATTCTGGAATGGGGAACATGAAGAACTTTTTGTTTTATATCTGAGGTGCGGCTCTGTAATCTGAAATTGCAGGGCATAGATTGGGCAATTTAATGCTAGAATGCCAACATCGGTAATATGATACAGGTAAGGGGGAAATTGTCCAAACCTTTTCATAGAAATCCTTCTAAAATATGAAACACCAAAAATTCATATCTCTGGCTCATCAGGCATAGAGCTGTGGAATGTTAAGTTCGGAAAAGACCTTGGAAATCACCTTGTCCAACTGTTAGATAAGTTATAGAGCAGAGATAAAGAAAAATGAGGTGATATCTCCAGGTTCACTTAACTTGCTAATGACTTGAGTCCGGGTATCCTGAATGCAAAGCTGATGTTTTTGCCAATACATTTGTGCTGTCACCTAAGAATGACTTCCCACCTGCTTTTCCTCTAAAAACAAAAAACAAAAACAAAACAAAACAAAAAAAAACAGAACACTCCTGATCCCTTCCTTCCAGTGTAGTGTAATAGCATGCAGTGTGTGTGTGTGTGTGTGTGTGTGTGTGTGTGTGTGTGTTTTAACTACAAGACTTTGGCTAAGTTCCATTAGTCATTCTAATATTATTGTCACTTTGCCAACTGTCTGAAAAGATTATAGGAGCACAGCCAAGTAGAAATTGAGCAACCTGTTTTCTTACACTACTTATAGGCTCATTGGTTATGCAAATAGCCTTTATACTTTAATTAGTTTAACTGTTAGACATATTGTTCTAGCTATGCCACAGTGAAGCATTTATTTACATTTCAGTAGATCAGGCACTACATTCACCAAGGAAAGTAAAGAACTTAAAAGTTTTTTTAATTTAATTGTATGAAGCTTAAGATGCTTGGAAAAAATAAGGAAAATTAATATGGTTCTGCACATATTTAGTATTTGGTAAAGTACATACAAATTTCATTACAATAAACTATGTGTTATATATTAAGACTGTACAATTAAAACTGTTACTTTAAAGAAAGAACTCTACTTGGGATGCCTGTATGGCTCAGTGGGTTAAAGCCTCTGCCTTTGGCTCAGGTCATGATCCCAGGGTCCTGGGATCAAGCCCCGCATCGGGCTCTTTGCTCAGCAGAGAGCCTGCTTCCTCCTCTCTTTCTGCCTGCCTCTCTGCCTCCTTGTGATTTCTGTCTGTCAAATAAATAAATAAATCTTAAAAAAAAAAGAACTCTACTTAATTTCAGAGAAAAAAATTAATGGCATTGGATTATATTTCTTTTTTAAGGTGAAAGAGAAACAATATATAATCATTCTAGTACCAAACTGAGATTTTTTTGCTCAGTGTGGTACAACAGAGTGCTTTGTTAGAAGAGATTAACATGCATAATTTTCTTGTAGATATTTAAAGTTTTGCTATTTTTCTGGTTAATTAGTAATACATTCTTTCATAAAAAGTAGTTCAGAAATATATGAGAATTTAAAAGTGCACATCTCCTATTACCGCACTTACTGTTTTGCAACCTGCTTTTTTTTAAAGATTTTTTTTATTTATTTATTTGACAGAGAGAAATCACAGTAGGCAGAGAGGCAGGCAGAGAGGCAGGCAGAGAGAGAGAGAGGAGGAAGCAGGCTCCCTGCTGAGCAGAGAGCCCGATGCGGGACTCGATCCCAGGACCCTGAGATCATGACCTGAGCCGAAGGCAGCGGCTTAACCACTGAGCCACCCAGGCGCCCTGCAACCTGCTTTTTAAGCTTAAAATTATATACAGAACCACTTCCACTTCAGTACAGATGTATTAGTGCTACATAGTATCCCATTGAGTGCATATGTGTGTCTCACAGTTAGTTTAACTTATCCACAGAGGACATTTGGATCTGCTTCTGATATGTGGCTCTCTTTAAAGCTGAACTGAGTAGTTTTCATGCCACTTTGTATTTCTGTGGTATTTGTTGTGATCTTTCCTCTCTCATTCCTAATTTTATTTATTTGGGTTCTTTCTCCTTCTCTTAAGTCTGGCTGGAGGTTTATCAGTTTTATTTTCTCTCAAAGAACCAGCTCCTAGTTACATTGATCTGTTCTAGTATTTTTTCCCTATATCATTGATTTCTGCTGTAATCATTATTTCCCTTTTCTGCTGGCTTTAGGCTTCATTTGTTGTTCTTTTTCTAGCTCCTTTAGGTGAAAAGTTAGTTTGTATATTTGAGATTTTTTCTTGCTTCTTGAGGTACACCTGTATTGCTATATACTCCCCTTTTAGGACTGCTTTTGCTGCATCCCAGAAGTTTTGGACTACTGTTTTTTGATTTTCACTTGTTTCCATATATTTCTTTATTTCTTCTTTAATTTCCTGGTTATCCCATTTATTCTTTAGTAGGATGTTCTTTAACCTCCATGCATTTGTGGTCTTTCCAAACTTTTTCTTGTGGCTGACTTCAAGTTTCATAGCACTGTGGTCTGAAAAGATACATGGTATGAACTCAATGTTATGTACTGGATGAGGCCTGATTTATGACCCAGTATGTGATCTGTTGTGGAGAATGTCTCATGTGCACTTGAAAAGAATATGTATTCTGCTGCTTTAGGGTGAAATATCCTGAATATATTTGTAGTCTATCTGGTCCAGAATGACATTCAAAGCCATTGTTTCATTATTGATTTTCTGTTTAGATGATTTGTCCATTGCTATAAGTGGGGTATTAAAGTCCCCTATTAATATATTATTTTCAGTAAATTTATTTATGTTTGTTATTAATTATTTTATATATTTGCGTGCTCCCATGTTGGGGACATAAATATTTACATTATTCCTGCCACTTTTTACACTGAATTTTGTATGATACATTCTTTAAAGTGAAATAGTAAAAAACAATAATAATTAAATGGAATAGACTCAGATTTATGAACATTAGAAATTGTGCCAATAAACTAACATCTCCAACTGAAATATATTATGAAAAAATTATTTTGTCTCTTCTTTATTCACAGAAAAACATAGCCATACATAATAGCTAAATTATAGTCATGGGGGAATATATTCATTTTATTATATATGTCAAGTAAATGGCTATATCTTATTTTAACATGTAAGTGATATTAAGTGTAACCAATAGCCATGAGTTATTTCCTCATTCATATAAGCTTTTTTACTTCTTGCTTCTTTTCTATCTAAGCTTTCTGTTATTTGCAGACTGTTCAGTAATAATATAATGACAATGTTTTGTGACTTTCAATATTCATGCTTTGCTTGTTGGTTTGTTTTATGGAAGGTCTATGCCAGGAAGGAAGCCTTAAAGGGAGGTTTGGATAAAACCGTAAGTCTTCAGAAAGATCTGTCAGAGATGCATGAATGGATGACGCAAGCTGAGGAAGAATACCTGGAGAGAGATTTCGAATATAAGACCCCTGATGAATTACAGACAGCAGTTGAAGAGATGAAGGTAAAATTAACCAAATAAAATGAAGCAAAGAAATTAAAAAAAAAAAAAAAGAAAGAGGCAGCGTTGCTTGACATTGTGATTCTATACTATCTGTTCTTTCCTTGGTTTAATGGTGGAAGTTGATTTTTAATGAATTCAGCTTCAAGTTTGGCATATATTATGGATTCTGAAATTTTTTCTTTATAATTTTAATGCATTGTGGTCAAAATATAAATATTGACAATCATTAGCGACATTTTCCCCATGACATCTTATAGTATTAAGCGATTGGAATCAGCTACTCACATTGGCTGTTTCTAGTGATGAAAATTCAAATGGAAAATGTGCCAAGGGTTATTGCAGTGACAGTTGAAAATGTAGCTAACAGACTATGATCGTTTGGTTTCTGAAAGGGGTTTCTGAGAATTTAGATACTAAATACTTTAGCTTATGGCCTTTAATGTGAATGAAGAGGACTGAGTTTACATGGACTTCTCAAACAGTAGGATAAGAAATAATGATTTAGGACCAAGGAAACTAGTGCATAGCAGGGACTGGGAGGTGCAGCCTGAAATAGAGTCTCTGCAGTGGCATTTCACTATGGCCTTGGACACAGGAGAGTCAATGTAATCTCTAATTTGTCATGTCTACACTGTGTCAGTTTCTAACTTGAATATATGAACTGAGAATTGAAACTTACTTGTAAGTAAATTGCCTGGCTCAGAGTTGGTATTCAAAGACCCTATGGTAGAATGAAGGGTACTGAATGTATTTCATTCCATTCCCTCCCAAGCTATTCCAAGTGGATCACATGGCGTTAGTCACATATAAAATGTAAAATTAAAACATATAGGCAAGATTGTATTTAAACAGTAATAGTTTTCAGGGTATTAAAAGCTGAATAATTGGAGTGCCTGGGTGGCTCAGTGGGTTAAAGCCTCTGCCTTCAGCTCGGGTCATGATCCCAGGACCCTGGGATCAAGCCCTGAGTCAGGCTCTCTGCTCGGCAGGGAGCCTGCTTCCTCTTCTCTCTCTGCCTGCCTCTCTGCCTGCTTGTGATCTTTGTCTGTCAAATAAATAAATAAAATCTTTTTAAAAAACCTTAATAATTATTGTAATCTAATAATACCACATATCATTCATTCATTTAAGCCACTAACATTAATTGTATAGTAACTATATGCTAAGTACCCTTTTAGACACCAACTATAGTGGTGAGCAAGACATATAAAGGACCTGACTTCTTGGAACTTACAATCTAGTGTGGGGAGAGCAGGCAGTGAATGGAGAAATAAACTCATATGAGGTCACGGTAGTTTGCCTAACAAGTAAACCAAGAATATAAAATAAAAAAATAATTAGGATTTAAGTGAAAGTTGGAGGTGGTAATATGCTATTTTAGGAAGGATTGAGGTATAGGAAATTTGTGAGGCATTAAAACCTGAGATTTGAATCCTAAGAAAAAATCAGCCTTCAAAAACAAACAAACAAAAACACACAAACAAAACCTATGGAAGAACATTTCAGTCAGAGGTAAGAGCTGCTACAAAGACCTTAAGGCTACTGGGAAGAGAAAGAGGCCTGCCAGTCTGCACAGAGTAAAGCAGGATAAATCCCCAGAGATGATTTTGAGGGAGCGAGGGAGGCACATGCTAACAGGAATTTTGTAGGATTGGGGAAGTTCATGAGAAGTGAAATGGGAAAGCCACGGGACAGGTTCAAACAAGAGACTCTAATGATTTTAAATTTGAATGTGGGGAGATCACTCATAGGAAAATTATATCACCATAGGTAGTGAGAGCTACTAGATACTTTGGAAGCAAAATAGACCTCAGTGCTTTTTGCTGATCTGAAAACTAAAGTCCCCAGCTAGATGAAGAATTTACTCATAGTCACAGGCTTTATCTGTGGTAGAACCAAGAATACTGAATATATGTCATGCCACCCCATCCCACACCATTCCATCCCACGATGTTCCAAACTGTTCTATTTTTTCTTTTGTTTCCTTTTAGAGTCATGTGCCATCCCTGTTGCCTTCCATCTTACATCCCATTCTCCAAGTGGCTGTTTTTCTCACTTCCTCTAATACTTTGTAGCCACTGCCTGGGATCCCTAAGTAGATAACCAGCAGTGAGCTTGTGTTCAGCTGCTGTACTTCTCCCAATTCCTCTGTTTGGCTCTGGCCCTCTTCTGGCCCTCTTCGCTCTCTGCCTAACAGTTTGCCTATCCCGCTAACCACCCAGGCAGATCCTTTTCTCTTTTCCAGTGCTAGAGAGAAAACTGTCTCAAATTTTGAAATTTTGCACACAGTTCTTGAAATGAATAACCCAACCAATTAGTCCACGTTGACTTGATTAAATAATTGATCGAGCTACAAAATTGCTCAAGGATGGGGTAATTCTGAAAAGAGGGAAAGCTCAGGCAGCTTCTGACAACAACAGCCAGGGAAGTTGGCAACAAGATCCAATTTCTTGTACTTTTTTGCCTTCCAGTCAAGATAATCTCTTTAGGTTTGTTTAACTACCTAGAAGGCAGTGATGGTAACTTGTCCAGGCTTCCACCTGTGCTCACGTTGAGAGTAAATTTATCTTTATTATCAAATGAAACTGGCAGACCTACTCAGACACTTTTTCCTAATTTACTAGAGAAAAAGTAGTTTATTTACTTTTATTTCCTGTGTTTTACTTGAAAATGATTATGCTATTTTCCTGACTTCTTTCCCCCAGTAAGTAAAACTTTTCAATGAACATGAAAGAGTTTCTAAGAGTGTTTTATAAACATTATCTGATTTGAAAATTCTGTTGGAGTTCTACAAAGAATAAATGGCGAAACTTTATATTAACCTTATTACAAATTTCTGAAATTTCAGTGTTAATTATTTTCTTCTTTATTTTGTTTTAAATTTACACTATTATAACTCTAGTCCTCATGCTTACCAGAATTGCATAAATGTATTTACTGTTCTCATTGTATGACAGACTAGAATGTGACTGTTACAATTGAGTGAGCATCTCAGTCACCTTAAAGGACTAGTTAAAACAGAGATTTCTAGGCCTCACCCCAGAATCTCTGATTTACTGAGTCTGGGGTGGGACCTTAGAATTTTAACCTCTAACAAACTTCCAGATGATGCCAGGAAACAAGTTCCAAAGTGGTTCCAAGAAACTGTACTTTGAGAACCACTGGTTTGGGGTATTGGCAATGAAAGGTGTCTCAGCATATAATGGATAGATTCATGGAAATAAAGGGAAGAAAAAAATACATCATTTCTGATGAGGATTACATCTAAATTATACCACTCATTTAGTTTTCTGCCTTTTATTTCAGTGGAGAAATTTTATTTCCATTTCTCCTCTAAATGTTTCCCAGATTCTAAGCTTTTTTTTTTTTTTTTTTTTTTTTTTTTAAGAATTTATGAAAGCCAGAAAAAAAAAAGGAAGAATGAAGTGTTTTTCCATTCTGCATTTTTGGTAGTTGTGTAGGTTGTTTGTAACTTGTATAAAATGTAATTTCATTCATTGGATCCAGCACAGAATGCTTCTTCATTTCACAGAGGATTTGAGATGGAGTTAACCGAAACTATGGGAAAGAAAGGATGTAGTTTCCAGGATGGCTTTCTTAAACACTTTGAAACTCGGTTTTCTGATGTCAAATATAGAGATGACAAAATTCATCTCACAAGGTTTTCTTAAAGATGCAATGAAGTCACACATATAGCTTGTCTGACACGGCACACAGTGGCACATAGTTAGTGATTAATGGTTGTCAGAATTGTTTGTAAGCTAAAATTACTATAGTCAAAATATGGTTTGGGGCGTCTGGGTGGCTCAGTGGGTTAAAGCCTCTGCCTTCAGCTCAGGTCATGGTCCCAGGGTCCTGGGATCGAGCCCCGCATCAGGCTCTCTGCTCAGCAGGGAGCCTGCTTCCTTCTCTCTCTCTCTCTGCCTGCCTCTCTGCCTACTTGTGATCTCTGTCTGTCAAATAAATAAATAAAATCTTTAAAAAAAAATATGGTTTGTGTAGAAATAAACCTTATGTTCAGTAATGCCAAAAAGAGACTTAAGAATTTTGAGCTAAAAATTTTAATCAATTACATCAAAATCCATGAAGGTAATCACTTAATATTCAAAATATCTTGGCATTTGCCATCATATTATATACTTTTGAGGCACCGTGAGAATAAATCCAAAGGCATAGATTACTTTTGTTGAAAAATACAAAGGCATTTTATAGCTGACCTTGTCTATTTCTTGCCCATCTCACCTTACTTTACTACACTGCATGTAGGCCCAGCTTCCCCCTGCCAGCACCCACATTTATTGACATAAGGACTTTCTGTGGTTCCTGTGTCCCACTTTTCCCACCTAAGTGTCAGGCTTCACTACTATGAAATTCACATCCCTCTACCAGGCTTCAACCAATGGTGGGAGATGATGTATAAATACCCCATTTCTTCACCATTGAGTGGGATAACCCTGAGATGTATTTCCCAGAGCTTCCCAACAAGATTCATCTCTAGTCACCAACACTGGTTGCTGAGCTGAATAAGTATACCTTTATAATATCAATTTCTATACCAGTATTTGCTTTACATGGCACATAAACTACTTATGCTTGAAAGCCCATCTCAAGGCTGGCCTTTGGAGTAACTCAAATGAAAGACATATTGTGAGTGAGTGTGTGTGTGTGTGTGTGTGTGTGAGAGAGAGAGAGAGCGAGAGAGAGAGAGAAAGAGAGAGAGAGAGAGAGATACATGTGCACATCAAAAGTTGAGGAGTATAAATACCCTGCAGCTAAAGACCTCCAGCAAGATTCATGTAGTTGAACAAATTGGGTTTAGTACTCCTGGCAGTGAGGAAGAATACACACTTTGGGGAACTGTGGGTTGTAGGAGTTAGAGCATATTAGAAAGACCCTGTTGTAGCATCTGAGTTTTTGTTAGATGATTTAGGGAGAGTTGAAGAGCTTTGCTTTGGATATTATGTTGTCTGTAACCGGGAATAACTCTGTGATTGGGTGTCTTAATAAATCTGTCATAGAACGAGGGAAGACTAGAGTGAGGTTAAAGGTATAATTGATAAAGAAACAACACAGGCTCATGAAATATAGAGGTATTGTTGTCATGATCCACAGTGGTAGTAACAAAGTGGCTTTGTCGGATGCTGATACTCTGTGAAACACTTTATGTTTTATGGGAGATGACCAAAGGCATAGCTGAGGACCAGGTGAGCCCCCTTCCTTTCAGTGGCTGCTCTTCTCATCTTCCTCTTATTTGGTTACTGGATGGAAGTTTCTTTTCTCAAAATACGGTCCTGGATGTAGCATTATGAAGACTTTTCTATATTAATTATCTTTTGATTTAAATAATGATATTTGTACTGATTTCAATATTACTCATTCATTTGAGTAATTTAGAAATGATTTCAATTTTAGAATATGGGATATTTTTGTTAGTATTGAAATACATGTTTCGGGACACCTGGGTGGCTCAGTGGGTTAAAGCCTCTGCCTTCAGCTCAGGTCATGATCTCAGGGTTCTCAGATAGAGCCCCACATCAGGCTCTCTGCCCATCAGAGAGCCTGCTTCCTCCTCTCTCTCTCTCTGCCTGCCTCTCTGTCTACTTGTGATCCCACTCTGTCAAATAAATAAAATCCTTAACAAAAAAAAAAAAAAGAAAGAAAAGAAATCCATGTTTCTTGCTTGTCTAATATACATGTCTCCGTGGGCATGTATGTGTGTACATATGCACACATACACATATATGAAAGAGGGTGAGAGAGGACACCACAAACCCATACCCACATGTTGACTATTTTGCACTGCATTCTGATGAAAGAGCTCTTACATTCTGATAATAATTTTTCCTTCCAAATTCAAGTTTTAACTAAATCTGAATTTATGGAAGTGATTGTAGTCACTACTGGATTTATTTTTATTAATCTCACAGGGATCAGGAAGAAAGTATATGATATACAGGAATGCATTTTCTAAGTAAATCCATTGCCTTGCTGTCAAGTGAGAGAGCACTCTTTGTTTTTCAGAGAGCTAAAGAAGAGGCCCAGCAGAAAGAAGCCAAAGTGAAACTCCTGACTGAATCCGTCAACAGTGTCATAGCACAAGCTCCACCTGTAGCACAAGAGGCCTTAAAAAAGGAACTTGACACTCTCACCACCAACTATCAATGGCTGTGCACCAGGCTCAATGGCAAATGCAAGACCTTGGAAGTTAGTTGCTTTTCTTGATCTTTATTACTTATGTGTCAGTTTGCGAACCTATGTGGCTCACAGTGATTAAGAATAGGAACACTGATCTCCCTGATATGAGGAAGTGGTGATGCAACATGGGGGCTTAAGTGGGTAGGAGAAGAATAAATGAAACAAGATGGGATGGAGGGAGACAAACCATAAGTGACTCTTAATCTCACAAAACAAACTGAGGGTTGCTGGGGGGAGGGGGGTTGGGAGAAGGGGATGGGATTATGGACACTGGGGAGGGTATGTGCTTTGGTGAGTGCTGTGAAGTGTGTAAACCTGGTGATTCACAGACCTGTACCCCTGGGGATAAAAATATATGTTTATAAAAAATAAAAAATTAAAAAAAAAGAATAGGAACACTGGGGCGCCTGGGTGGCTCAGTGGGTTAAGCCGCTGCCTTCGGCTCAGGTCGTGATCTCAGGGTCCTGGGATCGAGTCCCGCATCGGGCTCTCTGCTCAGCAGGGAGCCTGCTTCCTCCTCTCTCTCTCTCTGCCTCTCTGCCTACTTGTGATCTCTCTCTATCAAATAAATAAATAAAATCTTTAAAAAAAAAAAAAAAAAAGAATAGGAACACCGGTGTTAAGACAGCTTAGGCTGAGTGTCCTCACAAAGTCACTTAGAAGTTTGTGACTTTGGGCCTGTTGCTTACATTGTATGAATGTGTTTCCTATCTGTGAAATGGACAAAAAAAATACATATTCCATAGGGTGCTGAGAAAATTAAATGAGTTATTCTATTTAATACTTTGCCTAGTGAGCAGTTCTAGTTCTAATTCTTATTATTACCTTATTACTATTATTATTAGGTCACAAAAATCTTATAAATAAGTTTTCCCAAGATTTATATAAAATGGTCTTAATTCTTTCATACATTTTAATGTGCATAAAATCATAAGTATCAGAGTCCACATTTACTTTGTGGAGAAGTATGTTCTGTGATAATGTTAAGAATCAATCTGCCCTGTAGGGTGCTTCACAAGACATGTTGTCTAGCTTTTTTTGGGGGGGGCATTTTACATTATATTTAAGTATCCATTTAGGTCTTGCTTTATCTTTTCCAGATGCTTTACTCCTTAGTTTATCTGAAAATAGCTGACAAAGAATTCATGTAAAAATACTATTTACTAACAGTAAGGATTGTGTCGAGGAGCACAAAACTTTGCCTAGCACCAAAAGCTGAAGCCATCAGAGACTGCCCACTAGCTGGGCAGTAAATTAAGCCCCCTTTGCTGACATGAATTGAGTCATCTTAGTGAATATATTGATAAACAATTCATATATATTCCAAACCAATGGAGAGGGACTAAAAAGGGACTGTATGACCTTATAATTTCAATACAAATGGAAGAGATTTTAAGTGTGATTGCAGATAAGAAATAGAGGGATAGCTCAATAGTCTTGAAAACTGTATTAATATGAAAATAAAAGGTCTCTTTAGAAAACATATCCTGAAATAGATACAAAAAGTCCCTCCCTCATGTAACATGATAGTATGAATTAGTTTGGACTTCCCTGGGACCCATAGCATCATCTCTTCCCTTCCTTTCCTGTTTTTTTTTTTTTTTTTTTCTGTAGCTCTTAGCACTAACACAATGGATTTTGTTTTCTCTCTCTCTCTCTCTCTCTCTCTCTCTCTGAATATGGCTGACACACAGTGTTATATTGTTTTCAAGTGTACAGTGTAGTGATTAAAGAACTCTGTACATTATGCTAAGCTCACCACAAGTGTAGCTCCCATCTGTCATCATTTGTTATTATATAAAGGTTTCCCTTTTATCTATCTCTGCGTATTGGATTCTTTGTATTTTTGTGAAATTTGTCTTCTAGTTCTCAAATTATCTCCTCAACTGACCGTTTCTGTTTAAATATACTCATTTCTATATACGCATCTGCCTATGTACACATTTGGATAGGATTTTATATTTTTCCGAAGACCTTGTTTTCCGTTTCTTAAGATTTTACTTGGTTATTTAGAAATTTTTTTTCTTCTTTTAGGTAATGTTTTGCTTTTGCATAACTGATTCTATTTCTTCTTTTTGTTAAACAAATTAAACCTATGCAGTCTGTTTGGTTGAGAAGTCTCCATGAGTAATGAGCATGAAAGAGTTTTGATTTTCCAATGTCAACCCTCATTTTCTGCCCAGTAATTGGCTTCCTAATCACTATTGCTGTCTGATCCCATGATTTTTCATTAATTTTTAGTTATTAAAGTTTAGTGTTATTTAAATTTTGATATCATAGTTTGTTAACATCTTCCATTAGTCTAGATTAATATGTGGCTGCAGCAATTTATACAAAGGTGGGAGTGAGAAAAAAAATGATTTAAGCGTCCACTTCTCCCATTCAGTTTCTGGACAATGATTGTGTAGTATTGGTTTAAGGGATGATAATGAGGGTAAAATACTTTCTTCACATAACTCCCTTTTCTTTGCTGGTCACAGTTGCTATACCCTATTATTAACACCCATAGACATCTATAATGATGAATATGTCATCACCAGATTCTATAGGTTATCACCACTGATCTGGCTTGTTCACTGTAGACTTGATGTGATCTTTGGGGATCTGTATTCATATAGATTGTGAGCCCCCCCAAAAGATCTTATATTCATTCATGGTGCCTTGGAGTATTCAACAAAATTTCAGGCTGACTCCTGCCAGTAAGCTTAAACCACATTCTCCTGAAAGTTACATCTTTTAAACCCATGCTTCCATGGTGCCCTGAAGTCGTATTTCTCCACCACATTTCAGCTTAACCAGCAAGCTCTGGCACATCCCATCTCCCATAACTCCTTGATTCTTCCTTGGCCATACCAGCAGCTCAGTAGGTAATGCATGCCAACCATCTCTTTCAGAATGTACCCACCCATTTGATGAGCAGTATTATTTTAGATCCTTTAAAGAAAAGGGACCAGATGGGTTTCCTCTAAACACACAGTAAAAAGTTAAGAAAAAGATTTGCTTCAAGGGCACCTGACTGATTCAGTTAACAGAGCACATGACTCTTGATCTTGGAATTGTAAATTCAAGTCCCACGTTGGGTGTAGAGTTTACTTTAAAAGGTAAATTTTGTTTAAAAATTGCCTCATTTTCCAGTCTTTCTTTCTTCATATCCCCCCATTGCCATCCCCATCAGTTCCCTCTGTTTAGACCACAGCTTGTGAAAACATGTTGTAGAAGTTTGTTTGTTTGTTTTAAACATAGAATATAGGGAACTTAGCCTTAAGCTCTTAAGTATGAACTCTACTTGCCAGTCTCAAGAAAAAGAGATCTTACTGGCAACTTTTAACAGCAAGCTAAAGTTATTTATTATCAAATTCCCTACCATTGTGTCATCTTTAGATTATAAGTTGTCGATTCTACATTCATTACAACTACTGACTGCCTCAAATGGCAGTAAATTTCCTCACATGGCTTGTGATTTTTTGTTTCTGAGTTCACGTGTAGTAGGAATTGTTTTTACTGGAAATCCTTTCTGCTCTGGGCTGTCGGAGGGTCCTCATGAGTTTTTTTTTTGTTTTTTTTTTTTTTGTTTTTTTTTTTTTTGCTTGTTTGTTTTTAATGTTTCTACCAGAGTCCTAGAAATGTTACATTCTACTCTCATGTGTAATATAAACTTACATTTCAGTTTCTGGTGGGTGAATCCTTATTTTCCAACTAAAATCCAAAGGATTCTCAGCTTTCTTGCTAATTCCTTGTACTCGAGTGGAGGGGGATTTTATAGACCTTGTTTCCAGGAGAGGTGAGACACAACTTTATGCTCTTCCATGTGTGAGGCCAGTGCCCCTTTTTTCATCCCAAATTAGTGTTGAATACCCTAGCTTGTGTGTCATATACCCTGTTCTGATATGCCAGTGTTGTTAAGCTTCGCCTCCCAACCTCTGCATGCACTTAACTTCCCTCTTTGTTTCTGCTTTGGGAAGATTTTCATATTTCACAGAGCAGCCTGATGAGCTTAAATGTTGCCCTTTATGCTTTACCCAGCATTTCAGTGTCACAAAAGCAGTGGTGGGTGGATTGCCACATCAGCTCCACTGACCATTTTGAATGGAAGTTTCCTTTTTCTTTTGTCATCTCTTCAAAGCCATGGTGAATTCTGTGATTTCCAAGTAGTTTTGAGTTCCAAACTGCAAAGCTTAACAGTTATTCTAAGTGGCTTTTAGCTCCAATTCAAACGGCAAGACAACATTTTATTTTGCAGAGGTGACCTGTAAAGCCAGTGCATTCAGCCTCTTCAGCTGTGTCCTTCAGATGCATTGAGGACACAAGAGGCCATCCATCCTGACAGTTAAACCGGCAAGGTAGTTCATTACTTCAATCTGCACCAAAGTTAATAAGACACATTACTAATCACATCTCCTTATCTTCAAAGATCTGAAGTAACCTGGGGTATTTAAGGAGATATTTATATTTTCCCACTGGGATCTTTGCCCAGAAGGAAGATAGCCTGTAGTCCAGCAGGAGCTGGAAATGACCCAGATTTAAGATTTCTGTCACCTTTTAAAGCAAAATACTTAATTTCACTTTCTGTAATAAACTGTACCTGAAATACTAAGCAGGTATTTGTAGGGTGGCAAGACAGGTTACACTGATACTTTTCATCAGTTTAGAGAAGGAATGTCTTCTGTCATTTGCAAGGGCTATAGGCAAAGTGAAAATATGGGAAATCTGACAGAATTTTTGGGTTCTCCTACAATAAAACTTCCTTCCTTAGCGGGGAGGAAGCAGGTGAATAGTGATTGAAGGAGTAGTGGGACGGGGAATAGCAGGTGGTAGTGATTGAAGTACTGTATGTATAGGTTTGTCCAATATTTACAGTATCAAATCTAATGGAAAATGAACATTTTTGTATTCATATCCTCTAGTGTATCTTCCTGCTTTTTTCCCAATAGACTTTCTTTTCCCAATTTGCCTTTATTGTTTCTTTGCTTAAAAAAAATGTTTTATCACATTCAAATGAATACCTAAATAATGTATTGCTCAATTTCACTTGTTTTGAGCATTACGGAAGATCATAACCTTAATATTTGGGTTTTCAGGGCTTGTCCATTTTGCCCAGCATTTCTGTGTCAGAAACTCATCCATGTTTGTTTTGTTTGATGAAATTTGCATTTTTACTTCTGTGTTCTCTGTTTAAATGTAGTACAGTGTGTCTCTACATTCTCTGTTTAGCAGACAAAAGGTTGTTTTTAAAATTTTGGTTATTACCAAAAGTGCTAAAATGAACATTCTCTTAACTGTCTTTGTTGTCCACACAAAGCAGTTTCTCTGAGGACATATATGCAAAAGTGGAGTTGCTGGATTGTGGGGTATGTGTATATTCACCTGACTGAGAATGATGGATTGTTTTCCAAAACAGTCATTTTAGTAGACACAGCCACCAACAATAAATACAAATTTTTGTTAATGTGTACCTTCTTTTACACTTAGAATTATGAAATTTCTCATTTGCGTCAGTCAACCTGGTACAAATACCATGTAATCTTGACTTACATTCCCCTGACTGCTAATGAGATTGAACATATTTTCATATATTTGTTGGATATGCATATATCTTTTTTTCTTTGAAATGGTGGTTTAGGGTTTCCATTCATTTTCCATTGGGATGTCCCTTTACCTTTTAATTGGCTTGGGGACATTCCGTTTTTACTCATCTGTTAGAAATTTTGCAATTGTTTTCTTCAAGTTTTTAGGGTGGTTTTCAATTTCTTTATGGTATCTTTTGATAAATAGAATGGTTTAACTCTACTGTAAACAAATTTATTCAGGTTTTTTGGGGAGGTTGTTTTTGTTTTGCGTTGTTTTTTACAAAATGTCTTATTTAAGATATCCTTTCTCATCTCAAGTTTATAAAATACTCTTTTGTATTTTCTGGTTGCAATCTTAAAGTTTTGCTTTTTTATATATGACTATGTTTGTGTATTACAGTAATCATTTTTAATACATATCAAAAGCCATTTAAAAATAGTCATATCCATAGTTATGAGTTATATTCTTCCTAATATACCTCAAGGAAATAATTTGAAATATGGAAAAAATGTCTATATTCATGGTGATCTTCACCATAAATTTATTAGCAAACAAAACCAAAAATAGGCTAACTACCCAATAAGTTTTGACTGTTAAGAAAAGAATAATACAGCCACTTATATGGAAATTTAGATTTTCATTAAAGATATATCTTCCATTTTTTTTAAGATTTTATTTATTTATTTGACAGAGAGAGATCACAACTAGGCAGAGAGGTAGACAGAGAGAGAGGAGGAAGCAGGCTCTCGGCTGAGCAGAAAGCCCAATGCAGGGCTCAATCCCAGGACCCTGAGATCATGACCTGAGCTGAAGGCAGAGGCTTAACCCACTGAGCCACCCAGGTGCCCCAAAGATATATCTTCTTAGTAATACAGAAAAATTATATGATATAATGTTTAATGAAAAGAGCTGTGTAGCTAAATCTTGCTTTAATGTTAGCTATCATATTACATGCATATAATAAAGTTTAAAGGAGCTCACAGAAAACTGGTCATGTTTAAGGTTTTGCAGTGTTAGATCTCTATATATGCATTTTTGTGTATGCTTTTTTTATTTTACAGATGGTAATGTTGATGAGATTTTTATTTATAAAAGTAAATCACTGACTCTTTAATTAATTTTTATAGTAAGATGTTTCCTTAATGATTAGTAATTATAAACGTATTAGCTGATCAACATGACTAGTTGTTTTTTCAGTTATCTACTGCAAAGGAAATGTGAACAGTATAAAATAAACATGTTCAATTTTTACAGCTTTAAAAATGAAAATTCCAAAACCCCACAGTCACTCCTATCATATATTTCATATGCAATATGTATTTCTTTCTTAGGAAGTTTGGGCGTGCTGGCATGAGTTATTGTCATACTTGGAGAAGGCAAACAAGTGGCTAAATGAAGTAGAATTCAAACTGAAAACCACTGAAAATATTCCTGGGGGAGCTGAGGAAATCTCCGAGGTGCTTGATGTAAGTTGTGACTTGATCGAAATGATAATAATTCATGTTATGGATGCCCAGGACCAATTAGAAAAGAGCTGCCGGGGAAACAGTACAGAGAGTGTGGTTGCCCTGCCTCTCCCGGCTTTGGTGCTTTGGAAGAAACCTTTGTTTCTTCTGTAACCCTTCTAGTCTCAAGTTTGTAAAGATGATTTAAATAACCTTTTCCAGAGGACATCTGCCTTTTTCTATATTATAAAGTTCTACGTTGACACATTTCTTTACCTATTTAAATCCACCAGAGACTCACACAGACAGTGTGAAGATACTGTTTGGCTCCTTCAGAGCAGAGCTACACAGGATGATCATATAAACCATTACTTCCAGTTTAAAGCTACATTTATTGAATTGAAACATAATTTTAGATTATTTAAAAGCATAAATTTATACCTTACGGAATGCTGTGAGGTATTAAATGTGCATGCTCTGATATTAGGAATGTATCTTTAAAATGTTCATACATTTTGGTACTACAGAATATTAATACATTTTCAGGTTTTATCTTGAAGACGTTTAAAAAGTAAAATTTAAAGGAATTGTCAGGTGTAAACTTTTGATTTATTTGAACTTCTCACAATAATCATTTCTGTTCTATACATTTTATTGTACATTTGGTTAACCCTTTGTGTATAATGAATATGTAGTTTTGCCATCTGTATTGTATATAGGGCCATTTGCAATGCAACCCCTGTGTAAATATGCTAAAATAACCTACATAAATTAAGATGCAAAGAAAATGTAAAATGCCTCTTCAGATAGTATTAAGATTCTAGAGTGTTATAGTAGAAACCTAAACATCATATATCCAACTTCCTTATTTTCTCAAGAGGATTGTAAAACCTGAAGAGTTATCAGAGAATAATGAGACTGGTCTCAGGTGAACTATAATTTTGGCCTTGTCCTATTCAGGGATGTTAACTGACCGTGCATTCCTCGTCAATCAGCAATGTGATGCATCTTCCAAAAAAAGTTGAAGCACACACAGTGCATTAGTAGAAGGATGGTGTCCAGAACAAAGGGTGCAGTGATGCACTTATCCTATTAAATGATCAGACTAAAGGACTTCAGCCTCCTCTTTATTGCTTTTCTGTCCAAAAATGGCTGCTCCACTTACAAGCTATGTGTGTGGGGGAAAATTATGAAGGGCACGATTTCTTCTAGAGGTTGTATCTTTTTTTTTCTTTTTAATTTAGGAAGGGAAACTCTGCTCTTGAATTTCTACCTACATATCGTTTTTAGAGTTACATCACTTAGCCACCACTAGATATAAGAGAATATTTAAGTATTTTAAAGTATTATTAAGTATTAAGAATATTAAGTATTTTACCTTCCCAGGTTTAAGAGTAGAGGACCTCTAAGAAGAATGTGGCTGTGGATAATTTTTAAGTGGCCCATTCCACAGTCCTGCCACAAGCTCATGAGGATACACACGGAGAAACATCATATTTTTTTAAGTAACAATGGTCTTTGATGTTTTATTGTCTCAATTCAATACTGCTTTAAATTGTTTTTAACTTAATGATATGTAAATAAGAAGATACTGAGCATTTTGTGTTAATTCAGTATATTTAGAAAAATAAGGGAAATAGTAATTATTGCAAATGTCTTTCAGTCACTTGAAAATTTGATGCAACATTCAGAGGATAACCCGAATCAAATTCGCATATTGGCACAGACCCTAACAGATGGTGGAGTCATGGATGAACTGATCAATGAGGAACTTGAGACATTTAATTCTCGGTGGAGAGAGCTACATGAAGAGGTATGGCCATAAGAGTAAAAAATATTTTTAAACTTATTTGCATAAATACCTAACAAATACTTGCAGGTGTCTCAGGAAAAAAAAAAAAAAAAAAAGAATACTTTAAATATTAGCTCAGCTTCCAGGTTTTAGAAATTGTCATGTGCCAGACATGAGTACATTATTTACATGTGTCTTCTATCATTTTATCTTACAGAAACATTATAAAGGGTGAATTTTAACAGGAAACAGAGATATACCAAATACAGTAAAATGCTTAAGTCCACAAGCTGTAAATAGATTAACAATTCAAAATCAGATCTTATTTGACCACAGGATTCTTTTCCCTACCCAAATTAACCGATATGTGTAGGTATCCTCATCTCTTTCTCCTTCTTTCCCTTTCTCCCTCTCCCCCACCTCTCTCTCTCTCTCTCTGTGTTTTAAAGAATTATTTATTTGAGAGAGAGAAACATGAGAGCACAAGTAGGGAGAAGGGGAAGAGGGAGAAGCGGAAGCCTCCCTCCCACCCCAGGCTGAATAGGGAGCTAGCTATAGGGCTTGAACCCAAGACCCTAGGATCTGACCCAAAGGCAGAGGCTTAACCGACTGAGCCATCCAGGCATCCCTTCCACCGTTCTCAACATGTGCATACATGTTACAGTCATGTGTAATCTGTTAGTCATATGTGTGATTCTCTTAGTACTCTAGATACTCTTTATGCTTCCCAAGTAACACTAAAGAGCTTTAATTTATATATAACAGAAGAATTTTCATATGCAAAAATTATACCATGTGTTTTCTGAACGTTTTCAATCAAAATTAAGAGAAAGTAACATATTATTCCAAATCAAATAGTGTTTTGCATATACTCTCCTAAATCAGGAATGGATTATTTGTCATAAAGAACAAATACATTATAATGGAGTTTAGTTTCGTATCCATTTATTTCATGTATCTCTAACATGTGAGACAGTGTTCTAAGGTTAGCCAATCAGTAGGAAATTTTTCTCTCCATTACTCACAGACAGTGAGCAGTTAAGCAAAAATTCACTGATATCTTAGTGTGTTCAGAACATAATAACAACAATATCCTTATAAGATGCAAAAAAAAGGGGTTCCTGGGTGGCTCAGTGGGTTAAGCCTTTGCCTTCGGCTCAGTTCATGATCTCAGGGTCCTGGGATCGAGTCCCGCATCGGGCTCTCTGCTCAGCAGGGAGCCTACTTCCCTTCCTCTCTCTCTGCCTGCCTCTCTGCTTACTTGTGATCTCTCTCTGTCAAATAAATAAATAAAATCTTTTAAAAAAATAAGATGCAAAAAAACAAATTGTGTTAAAAGTTACCACAGAGGACTTGAAAACACAGAAAAACAGTGTAGACCTGTGTGGGTCAGCACAGGAAGGCATTTGGGGTAGCTTTTCTAAAGAAAATTCACTGTGAATGACTGGTGTTTTTTTGTTTTTTTGTTTTTTTAAGATGCAAAACATTTTTTAAAAGTAATCTCGACACCCAGTATGGGGCTCGAACTCAAAACCCTGAGATCAAGACCTGCATGCTCTACTGACTGAGCCATGAAGGCAGCCCTGTGAACATTTTAAAATCAGAACGGGAGATAGCCAAATGGGTGGGTATAGGAGGGTAATCCCAGACAGGTAGACATACACATGCAAAGAATTGGAAGCATGAGGCTGGTTATCAATGCACATCTGCAAACCATTAGGTTTTGCCTGAGTGTAAGGTACAGGTGGGGGAGTGTTGAAGGTAGACCTGAATAAGTAGGCATCAGCAAGATGACTGAGGGAAACCAATGCTTCTCAAACAGCCTGGTCTATAAGCATGCACTCAGAGAACACTGAAGGGTTTAGAATGTCAGGAGGAAGGGCCACCTGGCTGGTACTGTTGGCTGAGCATCCGACTCTTGTCTCTGACTCTGACATCTTGACTCTGACTCAGGCCATGATCTCAGGGTTGTGAGATCGAACCCCAATTTGGGATCAGCACTCAGTGTGGAATCTGCTGGAGATTGTCTCTCCCTCTCCCTCTATCCTTTCTGCTCATGCTCATTTGCTCGCTCTCTCTCTCTCTCTCTCTCAATAAGTAAATAAGTAAATATTTTAAAAGATTTTATTTATTTATTTGATAGAGATTAGAATTAGGCAGAGAGAAAGGAAGGGAAGCAGGCTCTCTAAGCAGAGAGCCAGATGCGGGGTTCGATCCCAGGACCCAGGATCATGACCTGAGCTGAAGGCAAAGGCTTTAACCCACTGAGGCACCCAGGTGCCCATAAGTAAATATTTTAAAAGAATGTAAGGGGGAAAGGAGAGGAGCAGTGCTGTATCAGCTTATATTACCTCTGCAGTGACTGTGGAGAGTAAGTGGTCTAAAAGATAGGGAGGTTTCAGGTGGTGAGACCAAGGAAGGAGTGGTATTTTTAGGTCAGCTGAACACAAGGGCAATGGTGATAGGTACAGAGAAAATGAAAAATCTAGGAGAGCATCTAGGTTTCTGATTCAGGTGACTGGATAGCTATTTTTCATAAACAAGATTGAGAAAATGAGGAAAAAAAAGCGAGTTTGGAGGTAAAAAATCACATGTCACTTTTTATCTCCATTGATCCTGCAGTGCCTGCTGAAGTTTGATACCAACCAAAAGTAATCCCTGAGTCAAGGACTTAGGTGCTATTAGTTAATTTGAGAGATAATACCAAGAAGGACACATGAGGGATTGGAGAAGGAAAGCTTAGAAAGTTGATAAAGGGTACTTTTAACAGTGGGTTTCCAGTGGGAGTGACCAGGCTAGTCCTACTGGGAACTTTAAAGAAATCATGTACAATACCAGTGTCAGAGAGCATGCTCTGAAGTGTCCCAGTGAGCTGATGGAAACTGGAGTGTTTATCCACCAATTTCCCTCTGTTTTTGTTTGAGGACTGAAAGAAGGTGCATAAAATCCCCCGCTTCTGAGCTGTTGAGCACAGTCCAATTAAAAAATGTGGGTGCTTGAGGTGGGTGCTTATGGAAATGCCATTACAGCTTTAGGTGAACTCAGCCATTGAGGTTAAGGGACTATGTGGTAGGGTATCAGCAGGGTCTACTAGAATTCTTAGGGAGTGTCTAGCAAGGATTTTCCATAATTCAGGAAAACAGATACATAAAGTTATACAGATGTGGGATTTACAGGCCACATGCTAGTTAAAACTCTAAAGTTCATGACATCACCCCAAGTAAGCCCAAGGAAAACGAATCATGGACAGAATTTAGGAATTATGCATAAAATTCAGGTTTAGGCAGGGACACCTGGGTAGATCATTCAGTTAAGCATCTGCCTTCGTCTCAGGTCATGATCTCAGGGTCTTGGGATTGAGTCCCACGTCAGACCCCGTGCTGAGTCTTTTTGCTCTCTCCTCTCTCATGAATAAATACAATCTTTAGAAAAAATCAAGGTTAGGCAGAGGAAGCAGTGTTTCCAAAGGAAATGAGAATAAATGGTCACAGAGGTTATGAGGAGACGAAGTTAAAAGCAGGGTGCTTAGGAGGTAGCAGTTTATAAAGAGAAGCCATGAAAAAAAAAAAAAAAAGTCAGATACAATAAGCAGGCCTGGTAAGATGAAGACAGAATTGGGCAAAAAGGACATTACTTATGACATTTACCAGAATGGTTTTGGTGGCATTTCCCTGGGGATAGACAGAACAGTGCTGGGGCATTACAGAAGACATTAGGGAAGAAGAAGGAGGAAAGCAAAGTTTGTACTATGCTTGTAAGGAGCTTGGCTATGAAGAGAAAGAATGATCCTAAGAGGGATAGTAGCTGGAGGGGGGGTTATGTAGGAAACCTTTTGTTGTTTAAGTGGAGGAGAGGTTTGATCCTGTAAATTAGAACGAAGTGTGGAGTAGGAGAGCCTACCCAACCCCTCAGTGACCATAGGGCAGATTGAGGGGGAGGTGCCTGTCTTTCCTGAACACTTTAGTCACCCTTTCCCCCTATCAATGTGAGGGACTAGGGATTAGCAAAGGGGATCCCAAAGAGTCCCTTGGCCTCTCACTTCTTGTTGCACTGTTGTTCGATGTGAGCAAGAGTAGTCATTTGTAGATGGCAACTAACTCGAAGTTCATTTAAATTTGGGTTTTGTTAGGGAATTGTAGTATGCTCTTACTTATATTTGACTTAGTATCAGAGTAGAAATTGCACTTCAAGCAAAAAACCAAAAGTCACATTGTAGAACCAACCTTGGCTAAGCTGTGAAAAGGCCCAAATTGTAATCTTTAACAGTGTTCAGAGTATCTATGCTCTCCTTAGGAACAGATCAGTCTCTAAACCTGACCTTGGCATTGCTCTTATTTATTTAATATTCTTGCAAACCTTTAGTAACAGAGAAACTACTTATGCTCTTATATTGCAAAGTGCTTTGGTGTGGAACCAGGCATTTTCCCCAAATAAATAAAAATTCAACTCAGAAACATACCTTGATTGAAAACCTACTCTGCTAAAAAAAAAAAAAAAAGAAAAGAAAAAGAAAAGAAAGAAAGAAAGAAAAAAGAAAACCTACTCTGCTATATCCATATTGAGTTACTAAAATGTTGGCTATAGAATCAGAAAACCTTAGGTTAGAATAGCCCCTTGTTATTAGTCAGGGTTAGACAGGCCACAGAAACTACACAGCTAGAAAGCTACCTGTGACTGGTGCTGTTGAACTGAGGGAAATAGGCTGGGGCACCAGGAAGCTGCCCGTGGATTTGTCCCCCACCCCCATGATGAAGTTTCCACTGGGTCACCCACAGAGCTTGCCAGAAGACACCTGTAGAGGGTGCTGCTAAAATTTATGGGAGAGTTAGGAACAGTGGAGTTGAGCTCCACCAGGCATCCTACAGGTCAACCCAGATCCAAGGGAGCAAGAAAGAATGACAAACACACTGGAATGGGGAAATCTTTACTTCCCCAGGTGTCACTTCCAGTGCCCTCTACTGACAAAGTTTAGCATCAGGTCAGGGGGCTAGGAGAAATATTTTGAGTATCAAATGCAGATCACTGTTTAGAGGTAGTTAGTTGATAACTGGCACATCCCTTCATAGCTCATAGCTTCACGGCTCCTGTTTCATAGTGATCTCCTGAGCAAAACATAAAATACTGTGTGGAAAGTGCTTACTGTAGTGCTAAAAGCATAGTACATATTCAATAAGTGATTGGCGTTTTATTTTTGCTAAATTGTGTACTATATTACCTACCCTTAAAGCTATGTGTGTAGGGCACCTGGGTGGCTCAGTGGGTTGAGCTGCTGCCTTCGGCTCAGGTCATGATCTCAGGGTCCTGGGATCGAGTCCCGCATCGGGCTCTCTGCTCAGCGGGGAGCCTGCTTCCTCCTCTCTCTCTCTCTCTGCCTGCCTGTCTGCCTACTTGTGATCTCTCTCTGTCAAATAAATAAATAAAATCTTTAAAAAAAAAAAGCTATGTGTGTATAATGTTTTGTGTTTGTGTGTATGCACGTGTATCCCACCAGGGGAAGAGATAAACAAATATATATATATATATTCCAATATGAAAAACAATTAAATATGCACACCTCTATTATTTAGTTAAATGCCAAAGACTGATAAAAGGACTCCTTTTCATCCCTTAAATCTTAAATTGGAAGGTCTCCACTTCTACTTCAGTAGTCAATTAGGCAGAATGTTATAGTAACAATAAATAACTTGAATTAAATAAACTTGAAACCACTACCAGTCCTGGCTATGCTTATATGAAATATCTAGCCTGAGAGTAATTTGGCAATGAGGAAAAAAAAATTTTTGATGCTTTAGAAGTTTGATGAAAACCATATATGTTGGAGATAATATCCTACTCAAATTCTGTGGTGCCAGTCATTAAAGAGCTGGTATGACTATAGATATATGATATTGACATAAAAGGATGAGTAGTAACATATTTTTCCCATTTCTCAAGGTCTAAGCTGGGTTCTTTGGTCATTTCCAAACTACGTAGGTAATAGACCAAAACCCAATAGGTTGTTAGCTAAATTAAACTTTTGGGGTGTTCCCATTGAATATTTGGTTTAAAAGACTGATGTTTTGATGCAGTGTGGAAAGAGTCTTGGGATAAATTATTGGAGGGTCTGAGGAAATAAAATGATTACAGTAACCATTTTAAAATTGATTTACTTTCCAAAAAAATCTATGATGCTTTAGATTGTTATAGTGAAAAATTCTAACATTGTTTCAAACCCTAGTTTCCTTGATTTTTGTGGGGTGGGGTTGGCTAAGGAAAAAGTTTTTCCATTAATAAACAAAGTGTCCCTTCACCTGAAGAGGGGCCTAAGCCCATTCTCTTCTCAATTAAATGTGTTTGTGGGGTTTTTTTTATACTTTTTAATTTTATTTATTTTATTTTTTTTTTAATTTTTTATTTTTTATAAACATATATTTTTATCCCCAGGGGTACAGGTCTGTGAATCACCAGGTTTACACACTTCACAGCACTCACTAAAGCACATACCCTCCCCAATGTCCATAATCCCACCCCCTTCTCCCAACACCCCTCCCCCCAGCAACCCTCAGTTTGTTTTGTGAGATTAAGAGTCACTTATGGTTTGTCTCCCTCCCAATCACATCTTGTTTCATTTATTCTTCTTCTACCCACTTAAGCCCCCATGTTGCATCACCACTTCCTCATATCAGGGAGATCATATGATAGTTGTCTTTCTCTGCTTGACTCATTTCGCTAAGCATGATACGCTCTAGTTCCATCCATGTTGTCGCAAATGGCAAGATTTCTTTTGATGGCTGCATAGTATTCCATTGTGTATATATACGACATCTTCTTTATCCATTCATCTGTTGATGGACATCTAGGTTCTTTCCATAGTTTGGCTATTGTGGACATTGCTGCTATAAACATTCGGGTGCACGTGCCCCTTTGGATCACTACGTTTGTAACTTTAGGGTAAATATCCAATAGTGCAATTGCTGGGTCATAGGGCAGTTCTATTTTCAACATTTTGAGGAACCTCCATGCTGTTTTCCAGAGTGGCTGCACCAGCTTGCATTCCCACCAACAGTGTAGGAGGGTTCCCCTTTCTCTGCATCCTCGCCAGCATCTGTCATTTCCTGACTTGTTGATTTTAGCCATTCTGACTGGTGTGAGGTGATATCCCATTGTGGTTTTGATTTGTATTTCTCTGATGCCGAGGGATATGGAACACATTTTCATGTGTCTGTTGGCCATCTGGATGTCTTCTTTGCAGAAATGTCTGTTCATGTCCTCTGCCCATTTCTTGATTGGATTATTTGTTCTTTGGGTGTTGAGTTTGCTAAGTTCTTTATAGATTGTGGACACTAGTCCTTTATCTGATATGTCGTGTGCAAATATCTTCTCCCATTCTGTCAGTTGTCTTTTGATTTTGTTAACTGTTTCCTTTGCTGTGCAAAAGCTTTTGATCTTGATGAAATCCCAATAGTTCACTTTTGCCCTTGCTTACCTTGCCTTTGGCATTGTTCCTAGGAAGATGTTGCTGCGGCTAAGGTCGAAGAGGTTGCTGCCTGTGTTCTCCTCAAGGATTTTGATGGATTCCTTTCTCACATTCAGGTCCTTCATCCATTTTGAGTCTATTTTTGTGTGTGGTGTAAGGAAATGGTCCAATTTCATTTTTCTGCATGTGGCTGTCCAATTTTCCCAGCACCATTTATTGAAGAGGCTGTCTTTTTTCCATTGGACATTCTTTCCTGCTTTGTTGAAGATTAGTTGACTGTAGAGTTGAGGGTCTATTTCTGGGCTCTCTCTTCTGTTCCATTGATCTATGTGTCTGTTTTTGTGCCAGTACCATGCTGTCTTGATGATGACAGCTTTGTAATAGAGCTTGAAGTCCGGAATTGTGATGCCACCAACTTTGGCTTTCTTTCTCAATAACCCTTTGGCTATTCGAGGTCTTTTCTGGTTCCATATAAATTTTAGAATTATTTATTCCATTTCTTTGAAAAAGATGGATGGTACTTTGATAGGAATTGCATTAAATGTGTAGATTGCTTTAGGTAGCATAGACATTTTCACAATATTTATTCTTCCAATCCAGGAGCATGGAACATTTTTCCATTTCTTTGTGTCTTCCTCAATTTCTTTCATGAGTACTTTATAGTTTTCTGAATATAGATTCTGTGCCGCTTTGATTAGGTTTATTCCTAGGTATCTTATGGTTTTGGGTGCAATTGTAAATGGGATTGACTCCTTAATTTCTCTTTCTTCTGTCTTGCTGTTGGTGTAGAGAAATGCAACTGATTTCTGTGCATTGATTTTATATCCTGACACTTTACTGAATTCCTGTATAAGTTCTAGCAGTTTTGGAGTGGATTCCTTTGGGTTTTCCACATATAGTATCATATCATCTGCGAAGAGTGATAATTTGACTTCTTCTTTGCCGATTTGGATGCCTTTAATTTCCTTTTGTTGTCTGATTGCTGAGGCTAGGACCTCTAGTACTATGTTGAATAGCAGTGGTGATAATGGACATCCCTGCCGTGTTCCTGACCTTAGCGGAAAGGATTTCAGTTATTCTCCATTGAGAATGATATTTGCGGTGGGTTTTTCATAGATGGCTTTGATGATATTGATTTATTTGCCCTCTATCCCTACACTTTGAAGAGTTTTGATCAGGAAGGGATGCTGTACTTTGTCAAATGCTTTTTTCAGCATCTATGGAGAGTATCATACGGTTATTGTTCTTTCTTTTATTGATGTGTTGTATCACATTGACTGATTTGCGGATGTTGAACCAACCTTGCAGCCCTGGAATAAATCCCACTTGGTCGTGGTGAATAATCCTTTTAATGTACTGTTGAATCCTATTGGCTAGTATTTTGGTGAGAATTTTCGCATCTGTGTTCATCAAGGATATTGGTCTATAGCTCTCTTTTTTGGTGGGATCCTTGTCTGGTTATGGGATCAAGGTGATGCTGGGCCTCATAAAATGACTTTGGAAGTTTTCCTTCCATTTCTATTTTTTGGAACAGTTTAAGGAGAATGGGAATTAGTTCTTCTTTAAATGTTTGGTAGAATTCCCCCGGGAAGCCGTCTGGCCCTGGGCTTTTGTTTGTTTGTAGATTTTTAATGACTGTTTCAGTCTCCTTACTGGTTATGTGTCTGTTCAGGCTTTCTACTTCTTCCTGGTTCAGTTGTGGTAGTTTATATGTTTCTAGGAATGCATCCATTTCTTCCAGATTGTCAAATTTATTGGCGTAGAGTTGCTCATAGTATGTTCTTAAAATAGTTTGTATTTCTTTGGTGTTAGTTGTGATCTCTCCTCTTTCATTCATGATTTTATTTATTTGGGTCCTTTCTCTTTTCTTTTTGATAAGTCAGGCCAGGGGTTTATCAATTTTATTAATTATTTCAAAGAACCAGCTCCTAGTTTCATTGATTGGCTCTATTGTCTTTTTGGTTTCTATTTCATTGATTTCTGCTCTGATCTTTATGATTTCTCTTCTCCTGCTGGGCTTAGGGTCTTTCTCCAGCTCCTTAGGTGTAGGGTTAGGTTGTGTATGTGAGACATTTCTTGTTTCTTGAGGAAGGCTTGTACTGCTATATATTTTCCTCTCAGGACTGCCTTGTTGTGTCCCACAGATTTTGATCTGTTGTATTTTCATTATCATTTGTTTCCATGATTTTTTTCAATTCTTCTTTAATTTCCCGGTTGACCCATTCATTCTTTAGAAGGATGCTGTTTAGTCTCCATGTATTTGGGTTCTTTCCAAACTTCCTCTTGTGGTTGAGTTCTAGCTTCAGAGCATTGTGGTCTGAAAATATGCAGGGAATGATGCCAATCTTTTGATACCAGTTGAGTCCTGATTTAGGACCAAGGATGTGATCTATTCTGGTGAATGTTCCATGTGCACTAGAGAAGAATGTGTATTCTGTTGCTTTGGGATGAAATGTTCTGAATATATCTGTGATGTCCATCTGGTCCAGTGTGTCGTTTAAGGCCTTTATTTCCTTGCTGATCTTTTGCTTGGATGATCTGTCCATTTCAGTGAGGGGAGTGTTAAAGTCCCCTACTATTATTGTATTATTGTTGATGTGTTTCTTTGATTTTGTTATTAATTGGTTTATATAGTTGGCTGCTCCCACACTGGGGGCATAGATATTTAAAATTGTTAGATCTTCTTGTTGGACAGACCCTTTGAGTATGATATAGTGTCCTTCCTCATTTCTTATTCTAGTCTTTGGCTTAAAATCTAATTGATCTGATATAAGGATTGCCACTCCTGCTTTCTTCTGATGTCCATTAGCATGGTAAATTCTTTTCCACCCCCTCACTTTAAATCTGGAGGTGTCTTCGGGCTTAAAATGAGTTTCTTGGAGGCAACATATAGATGGGTTTTGTTTTTTTTATCCATTCTGATACCCTGTGTCTTTTGACAGGGGCATTTAGCCCATTCACATTCAGGGTAACTATTGAGAGATATGAATTTAGTGCCATTGTATTGCCTGTAAGGTGACTGTTACTGTATATGGTCTCTGTTCCTTTCTGATCTACCACTTGTAGGCTCTCTCTTTGCTTAGAGGACCCCTTTCAAGATTTCCTGTAGAGCTGGTTTGGTGTTTGCAAATTCTTTCAGTTTTTGTTTGTCCTGGAAGCTTTTAATCTCTCCTGCTATTTTCAATGATAGCCTAGCTGGATATAGTATTCTTGGCTGCATGTTTTTCTCGTTTAGTGCTCTGAAAATATCATGCCAGCTCTTTCTGGCCTGGTCTCTGTGGATAAGTCAGCTGCCAATCTAATATTTTTACCATTGTATGTTACAGACTTCTTTTCCCGGGCTGCTTTCAGGATTTTCTCTTTGTCACTGAGACTTGTAATTTTTACTATTAGTTGACGGGGTGTGGGCCTATTCTTATTGATTTTGAGGGGCATTCTCTGAACCTCCTGAATTTTGATGCTCGTTCCCTTTGCCATATTGGGGAAATTCTCCCCAATAATTCTCTCCAGTATACCTTCTGCTCCCCTCTCTCTTTCTTCTTCTTCTGGAATCCCAATTATTCTAATGTTGTTTCGTCTTATGGTGTCACTTATCTCTCGAATTCTCCCCTCGTGGTCCAGTAGCTGTTTGTCCCTCTTTTGCTCAGCTTCTTTATTCTCTGTCATTTGGTCTTCTATATCACTAATTCTTTCTTCTGCCTCATTTATCCTAGCAGTGAGAGCCTCCATTTTTGATTGCACCTCATTAATACCTTTTTTGATTTCAACTTGGTTAGATTTTAGTTCTTTTATTTCTCCACAGAGGGCTTTTATATATCCCGAGAGGGTTTCTCTAATATCTTCCATGCCTTTTTCGAGCCCGGCTAGAACCTTGAGAATTGTCATTCTGAACTCTAGATCTGACATATTACCAATGTCTGTATTGATTAGGTCCCTAGCCTTCGGTACTGCCTCTTGTTCTTTTTTTTGTGGTGAATTTTTCTGCCTTGTCATTTTGTCCAGATAAGAGTATATGAAGGAGTAAGTAAAATACTAAAAGTGTGGCAACAACCCCAGGAAAATATGCTTTAACCAAATTAGAAGAGATCCCAAATCATGAGGGGGGAGAAAGGGGATAAAAAGAGGTTCAAAAAGAAAGAAAAAAAAAGAAAAAGAAAAGAATATAAAAGTATTAAAGAAGAAAACAAATAAGAAAAATATAATAAAGAAAAATATATATATTAGTTAAACTAGTTAAAAAACGTTAAAGAAGAAAAAGGTAAAAGTTAAAAAATTTAACCAGAAGGCGAGAAAAAGAAACAAAAAAGAAAAAAGAAAAAAATTTAAATTAACTGCAAGACTAAAAAAAATCACAGGGAAAAAGCCATGAGTTCCGTGCTTTGCTTTCTCCTCTGGAATTCTGCTGCTCTCCTTGGTATTGAAACCGCACTCCTTATTAGGTGAACTTGGTCTCGGCTGGATTTCTTGTTGATCTTCTGGGGGAGGGGCCTGTTGTAGTGATTCTCAAGTGTCTTTGCCCCAGGCGGAATTGCACTGCCCTTACCAGGGGCCGGGGTGAGTAATCCTCTCGGTTTGCTTTCAGGAGCTTTTGTTCCCTGAGCGCTTTCTGTAGAGTTCCGGAGGACGGGAATACAAATGGCGGCCTCCTGGTCTCTGGCCTGGAGGAGCCGAGAGCCCCGGGTCCCACTCCTCAGTGCGCCCTCAGAGAACAGTGCCAGTAACTCCCGTCTGCCTGACCTCCGGCCGCGCTCCGAGCTCACCGAGCCTGCGACCGGTTCGAGGTAACACCGAGCTGCGAGCTTACTGTCGGCTCTGTCTCTGCAGCCGGCTTTCCCGTTCCAATACCTGCAAGCTCTGCGACACTCAGACACCCCCGATCCTTCTGTGACCCTGTGGGACCTGAGGCCACGCTGACCCCGCGTAGGTTTCGCCCCGGTTTAGCCTCTGGAGCGATGTCCCTCAGCGGAACAGACTTTTAAAAGTCCTGATTTTGTGCGCGGTTGCTCCGCTGCTTGCCGGGAGCCGGCCCCTCCCCCCGGGGTCTATCTTCCCGTCGCTTTGGATTCACTTCTCCGCCGGTCCTACCTTTCAGAAAGTGGTTGTTTTTCTGTTTCTAGAATTGCTGCTCTTCTTCTCTTCCATCTGCCGATGGATTTTCAGGTGTTTGCAATCTTTAGATAAGCTATCTAGCTGTTCTCTGGCTAGCTGAAGCAGTCTCAGCCTGCTACTTCTCCGCCATCTTGACTCCTCCTCGGGTTTTTTTTTTTTTATTGCCCACCTAATGTTTCTTATAGCCACAATTATCCAGAACAAAGGTAACATCTACTTGCCCATTAAATCAAACAGCCAGTTTTTTATAGCCTATAAATATTTAAAAGAGATATGCCAGATCCTGTCCCTAATTTCAGAGTGTGAGTTTGCATTCAGAGATGTAATAAATTCTTTCCATTCCTTGAAAAGGCATTGTTCACTCTTCGTAATCATATGGCAATATATTTTCTACTCATAGTAATGATTTCAAAGATGGTGAGCAAACCAGGAAACAGCTCTAAAATTCATACCAAATCATCTGTTCTTTACAACTTATTCCAGATGACCCATGCTACAGATCTGTTAGTGATACAGCAAAACATAAAAATAATGCTAATGGCTTTGTGGTCCCAAAGGCCCAGTCCCTGCTTTAAGTGTTTTAGCGGGCAGTTTTTCATTTGTTGTCACAATAACCCTATGCTTTAAGGTCTTTTGCAGCCTGTTTTACAGACATGGTATGGGTATCAAAAGCCACAGAGATAGCGAGAGTCTATTAAACATTCAGGCTCAAGTCTCCTTGCACTTGGAGCCTCGGCACACAACCATTTGGCCACAGTACCTCCAATCTCACTGATCTTTTCCTTCTGTTCACAATAAAAGCTGCCTGGTAAGAAGTGAATATTGCAATTTACTGGTTTCCCAATTTCTAAGAAAAGCTTACAGCAGGAGCTTGAAAGTATTAGGGATGACTAAAAGAAATCATCTTAAGAGTCTTAAATATTAAAATCACACATTTAGAAGTCCAAAGTCTTCACCAGTTCTCTTGATTAGTGATGATTTCATCCTCCTTGTAAATTATTAACACCCCAACTTCTGTCCCTTTCAAAGCCATCTATAAATTCTTTCACCTGACATTAAATAATAGAGTAAACGAGAGGCAAAATCTGAACTAGCTAATTCTGCTTTAATAGTAACTTTAATGATATGCAGCTTGAGGGAGCAATTAATTGTTCCAGATAATTATGACTTTGAATTGCTCACTCACTGTCACACCTACCTTAGCACAAATAGACCAGAATGGACAAATACTGATTAAAGAAGAACTGCAAAGTAGTCCAGGAAAATAAGTGACAGTATGACCATCATGAGGTCAAAATTTTATTTGAAAGTCATTTGTCTAATAAAAGTATATGCTGTATGAGTTTTTCGGTATGTTTACTTCTTTAAAAATATCACCCTATGATAATAGTAATAGCTAATATTTGTGCAGTGCATTTTTATGTCATTCCTTGTGCTAAGCAATGATAAACAGTATAAAACTCAATCCCCACATTAGTTTTATGAGGGAGATTTGATGAACTTACTTAACAGATGTTGAAATGAAGTGTTCTAAAATGCCTTCTGCAAAACAACAAGATGCTGGGAATTTTCCAATAAGTATACCTTTAAGTGTTTTTTTTTTTTTTTTTCACTTGAAAGGAAGAATGTGTTAGCCTTTACAGGTGAGCGTCCCCCACCCCGCCAAAATATTGAGTGAAACTGAAGCCACAGAAGTAATCCAACTGTGAGGACTGACCATTGAATTGCCCTAGTGTTAAAAACTAACACTAGCAAGCCATACTCTTGGCAAATTAGGCCAAAATCCCCTTCGTTGGAAGAGAAAACTGAGTTTCAGGCTCAAGCCAAATTGGGGAGTTGAACAGAGATTGTATGTAAACCTGCTTAAAGTCACTCAATAAATATTTGCTATTACATCTTCTGTGAAATGATGAGTGGGAGTATTCTGTCTTTCTTCAGAAGGTACCAATATAAAATTAGGTCCATCTCTCTTCCCACTGAGTATAAAAGTCATGGTAAAAATAATTATATTCATCTCATTTGAAAAAATTTAACTATAAGCCTGTTCTTATGGGGATCTATTATTTGAGAGTATATTATTGATAAGGGTCAAGGAGTTCCCAAGACAAGAGATTAAGTTAAAGTGGCTCTAGGTTGATATCATCCTAACAGAAAGTGGCTCTAGGTTGGTCAAAAGCGAATCCAAATCCTCTATAAGAAAAATACTCTTAGTATTCTCTCAATTAGATTTTTTTTTAAGATTTTATTTATTTATTTGGGACGCCTGGGTGGCTCAGTTGGTTGGGCAGCTGCCTTCGGCTCAGGTCATGATCCCAGCGTCCTGGGATCGAGTCCCACATCGGGCTCCTTGCTCCGCAGGGAGCCTGCTTCTCCCTCTGCCTCTGCCTGCCATTCTGTCTGCCTGTGCTTACTTGCTTTCCCTCACCCTCTCTCTGACAAATAAATAAAATATTTAAAAAAAAAAAGATTTTATTTATTTATTTGACAGAGAGAAATCACAAGTAGATGGAGGGAGAGGCAGGCAGAGAGAGAGAGGGAAGCAGGCTCCCTGCCGAGCAGAGAGCCCAATGTGGGACTCGATCCCAGGACCCTGAGATCATAACGTGAGCTGAAGGCAGCAGCTTAACCCACTGAGCCACCCAGGCACCCCTTCTCTCAATTAGATTTAGTGAACTTTCAGCATACAATGAAAATAACCCACAAGCACAAGATATGAGGTGAAGCCATCACATAGAACACAGAGCTAATTTAAACCACCCCATCTATAATTTCAGATGGTAGAATTACCCGATTATTAGTATTACATAAGTAGATATAATATTTAAGATATAAATGATATTGAAAGTTAAACAAATGAAACATAAAGTTAAGATTTTGAAAAGGACAAAATTATTAGAATTAAAATTAACATTCTAAAATGTTAAAAGGGTATGTATATTAAACTGTTGAAGAAAAAAAAAATAAGAGAAAATTGAAAGATAATATACAGAATGTAGTATCGAAAACTAAGGAGGTAGAAAATATGAACAGAAAGACAGAATATATTGGGAGTAGACTATGAACATCTAACTTACATCTAAGAGAAGATTCTCAAGAAAAGAATAAAAAGATGGATATGGAGGAATATGTGAAGGATGTTGAAGAACAATTTCTGGAGCCAGTGACTACATGCAGTTAACCAGAAGGCACAATGTATAACAAGCAGAATAAAGAAATAGAAATCTACCCAGTGAAACTGCAGAATTCCAAAATCAAATATAAATTTAGGTATTACAAACCAGAGATGGAGACAGATTCCCTATGAAGGAATGAAACCTAGTCTGACATCAGATGTTTTTGTTTGTTTGTTTAAAGATTTTATTTATTTATTTGACAGACAGAGATCACGAGTAGGCAGAGAGGCAGGCAGGGAGAGAGAGAGGAGGAAGCAGGCGCTCTGCAGAGAGCCTGATGTGGGGCTCGATCCCAGGACCCTGGGATCATGACCTGAGCCGAAGGCAGAGGTTTTAACCACTGAACCACCCAGGCGCCCCTGTAATTATTATTAATCCCCATCTGACTTATTTACAACTGGAAGTTTGTACCGCTTGACTCCCTTTACCCATTTTCCTCACCCCCCAATTCCGCTCTGCTCTGGCAACCATTACTATGTTCTATGTATTTATTTTCTTTTGTTCTATTTCATTTTGGGTTTTGTTTTGTTGGTTGTTTTTTTAGATTTTACATGTAAGTGAAATCATTCGGTATTTGTCTTTGTCTTTCTGACTGACTTCACTTAGCATAATATACTCTAGCTCCATCCATGTCATTGCACATGTCAAGATTTCATTCTTTTCTATGAGTAGTATTCCATTATATATAGCATATATGTACACACACATCACATTTTATATCACATTCCATTATGAGATATATCATATTTTCTTTATCCATTCTTCCATCAGTGGATACTGACATTGTTTCCATATCATGACTATTGTATGTAATGCTACAATGAAAATAAAGGTGCATATATCTTTTGGAATTCCTGTTTTCATTTTCTTTGGATAAATACCCAGAAGTGGAATCGCTGGCTTGTATGGTAGTTCTATTTTTAATTTTTTGAGAAACCTACATTATGTTCTCCAGAGTGGCTGCACCAATGTACTTTCCCACCAATGGTGCACAAGGGTTTTCTTAGCAATGCTTGTTACTTCTTGCTTTTTTGATAATAGCCATTCTAAGAGGTATCAGATGATGTCTCATTGTGATTTTGACTTGCATTTCCCTTTTGTTTAGTAATTTTGAACATCTTTTCATGTGACTGTTGACCCCCTGTATATCTTCTATGGAAAAATGTCTGTACAGATTCTCTGCCCCTGATTCACTGTTTGTTTTTGTTTCTTTTCGTTTCTTTCCTTCCTTTCTTTTTTTTCCTTTTTGATAATTTGTATGAATTCTTTATATGTTATATCTGATTTTATATGTTTATATATATTTTTATGTTTATATCTGATATGTTTATCAGATACATGATTTGCAAATATTTTCCCCCATTCCGTAGGTTCTCTTTTCATTATGTTGTTGATTTGCTTTGCTCTTCAGAAGGTTTTTAATTTTATGTAGTCCCACTTGTTTATTTTAGCTTTTGGTGCCTTTGCTTTTGAAGTCAAATCCAAAAAATGATTGCCAAGATGTTAAGGAGCTTACCATTTGTTTTCTTCTAGAAGTTTTATGGTTTTGTGTCTTAAAATCAAGCCTAATTCATTTTAAATTAATTTTTCTGCGTGATGTACCATAGAGTCCACTTTCTTCTTTTCCTTTTCTTTCCTTTTTCCTTCCTTCCTTCCTTCCTTCCTTCCTTCCTTCCTTCCTTCCTTCTTTTATTTCTTCTTCTTTTTTTAACTTTTTAAAAATTAACATATAATGTATTATTTGCCACAAGGGTACAGGTCTGTGAATCATCAGGCTTGCACACTTCACAGCACTCATCATAGCACATACCCTCCCCAATGTCCATAACTCTTTCTTTTCTTTCCTTTCTTCCTTTAATGTTGCTCTCCAGTTCTCACAACAGCATTTGTTGAAGGGAGTATCTTTCCCCGTTGTTTATTCTTGCCTCCTTTGTTGTAAGTTAATTGACCGTATATGTGTGAGTTTGTTTCTGGGCTCTCTATTCTGTTCCATTTTTATGCCCAAACCATACTATTTTGATTATTATTGTTTTGTAATATAGTGTGAAATGGGAGAATGTGATGCCTCCCGCTTTGTTCTTTTTCAGTAGGGCTTTGATTATTTGGGGTCTTTTGTGGTTCCATGCAAATTTAAAAAATTTTTTTTCTAGTTCTGTGAAAAAGGACATTGGAAATTAGATAGATTGCCTTGAATATATAGATTGCTTTTAACAATAGACATTTTAACAATATTAATTCATCCCATCCATGAGTATGGAATATCTTTCATTTATTTATGTCTTCCTCAGTTTCTTTCATCAATGTCTGACAGTTTTCAGAATACAGGTCTTTTACCTCCTTGATTCAATTTATTCCTTAGTATTTTGCATTTATTTGATGTAATTTTAAGTGGGATTGTTTTATTTTTTGGTAGTTTTTTATTAGTATATAAAAATGCAGTGTATTTATAGGTATTGATTTTGTATCCTGAAACTTTAGTGAATTCATTTTTTAGTTCTAACAGTTTTTGATGGTGTTTCTAGAGTTATATATATATGTGTGTGTGTGTGTGTGTGTGTAGCATCATGTAATCTGCAAATAGTGACTTTTTTACTTCTATCCAACTTGGATGATTTTTATTTCCTGTTCTTGTCTAATTTCTTGGGTCTGGCTAAAATTTCCAATACTATGTTGAATAAAAGTGGCAAGAGTGGAGATCTTTGTCTTGTTCCTGATCTTAGAGGAAAAGATTTCAGCTTTTTACCTTTGAATATGATATTAGTTGTGGGCTTATGATATATGGCCTTTATTAGGTTGAGGTATGTTCCTTCTATACCCACTTTGTTGAAAGTTTCTATTGGAAATGAAAGTTGAATTTTGCCAAACATTTTTGCATTTATTAAGTGATTATATATCTTTTATCCTTCATTTTGTTAATATGTATATAACATTGATTGATTTGTGAATTATGATCTGCACTTACATACCTAGAATAAATCCCAGTTGATCATGGTGTATGATCTTTTTAATGTATTGTTGAATTCAGTTTCCTGATATTTCATTGAAGATTTTTGCATTTATGTCCTAGGGATATTGTCCTATATATATATTGTGTGTGTGTGTGTGTGTGTGTGTGTGTGTGTGTTACTCTTATCAGGTTTAGTATCAGGATAAAGCTAGCCTCACAAAACGTATTTGGAAGCATTCCTTCCTCTTCAATTTTTTTAAAAAGTTGGAGAAACTTAAGCATTAAATCTTTGAATGTTTGATTTATCAGTGAAGCTGTCTAGTCCTGGACTTCTCTGTCAGGAGGATTTTGATTACTGACTCAATTTTGCTACTAATAATCATTCTATTCAGAATTTCTATTTCTTTATGGTCTCATTATTGGATGATTTTATGATTTTAGGAATTTATCCATTCTTCTATGTTGTCCAGTTTGTTGATATATAATTGTGGATAGTAGTTTTTATGATTCTTTGTATATCTGTGATGTCAGTTGTGACTTCATTGCTTTCATTTCTAATTTTACTCATTTGAGCTCTGTTTTTCTTCGTAAGTCTAGCTGAATGATTGTGTATATATATATATATATATATATATATATACATATACATACGCATATATATGCATATATCCACATACATACATGAATATATATATATATATATATGTTTATGTTAGCCAGTATAAGGTACATCATAAGTTTTTGTTGATTGTCAGTTTTCTTCATTCTTTTAAAGAATCAGATCTTCATTTCATTGATTTCTTTTGTCTTTATGCTCTCTATTTCATTTGTTTTCAACCTGATCTTTTTTTCGTTCATCTAATCTTTATTATTTCCTTCTTTTTGCTAACTTTGGACTTTGTTCTTTTTCTCATTCTTTGAGATGTGAAGTTAAATTGTTTATTGCGGTATTTCTTACTTCATGAAGTATGCCTGTAACACTATGAACTTCCCTCTTAGAATTGTTTTTGCTGCATCACATAGATTTGGTATGTTGTTTTTCTATTTTAACTTGTCTCAAGGTACTATTTGATTCCTTCATTGACCCATTGGTTGTTTAGCAGTGTATTGTTTAGTTTCTACACATACTTGTGCATTTTCATCTTGTAGTTGATGTCTAGTTTCACACTATTGTGATTGGCAAAGATACTTGATATGATTTTAGTCTTCTTCAATTTATCGATGCTTGTTTTGTGGCCTAACAATTTTTCCTAGAGAATATTCTGTGTACACTAGAGAAGAATGTGTATTCTGCTGCTTTTGGATAGAATGCTCTGTATATATATCTATTAAATCCATCTGATTTAATGTGTGGTTTAAGGCTGATGTTTCCTTATTGATTTTCTGTCTGCATGATCTATCCATAGTTGTAAGTAAGGTATTAAAGTCTCCTAATATTATTGCATTGCTGTCAATTTATTTCTTTTAGGTTTGTTAATATTTTCCTTGATATAATTAGGTGCTCTTATGTTGGGTGCATAAGTATATACAAATGTTATATCCTCTTGTTAGACTGACCCCTTTATCTTTGTCTCTTTTTACAGTCTTTGTTTAAAGGTCTATTTGTCTAATTGTAGCTACAACAGCTTTCTTTTGGTTTTCATATACATGGAACATCTTTCTCTATCACTTTACTTTCCATCTGTGTGTGTCCTTAGATCTAAAGTGAGTCTCATACATATAAATAGGTCTTATTTTGTTTCTTTCCATTCAGGTACTCAATATCTATATCTATATCTATATCTATATCTATATCTATATCTATATCTATATCTATATCTATATATATGTGTGTGTGTGTGTGTGTGTGTGTGTATTTTAATTTGATGGCATCTTGAGTTTGAACACATTCTAAAATTCCACATTTTTACTGCCTCACCATGTTTTATGTTTCTGATGTCACATTTTACATCTTTGCGTGTTGTGTATCCCTTAACTAATTATTATAGTTATTTTTATTTCTTTTTTGTCTTTCAACCATTATACTAGCTCTTTACATGATTAATCTACTACCTTTACTACATGTTTACCTTTACCAGTGAGGTAAACATATAAACATTTAAAATTTTTCTTTTTTTTTTTTTTAAGATTTTATTTATTTATTTGACAGAGAGAGAGATCACAAGTCGGCGGAGAGTCAGGCAGAGAGAGAGAGAAGCAGGCTCCCGCTGAGCAAAGAGCCCGATGCGGGGCTCGATCCCAGGACACTGAGATCATGACCTGAGCTGAAGGCAGCGGCCCAATCCACTGAGCCACCCAGACGCCCCTAAAATTTTTCTTATTACTAATTAGTATCTGTTCTTTTCAATTTAGAGAAATTCTTTTAACATTTCTTATAAAGCCAGTTTAGTTGTGATGAATTCCCTTATTTGAAAAACTCGTTCTCCTTCAATTCTGAATCAGTATTCTCAGCTGGAAGATTTTTTTCTTTCAGAACTTTGAATGATTTCACCACCTGGGCTGCAGGTTCTGCTGGAAAAAAAAAATCTGCCACTTAATGTTGTTCTGTAGTTCCCTTAAGCTACCTTCAGTTATATATATATATATATATATATATATATATATATATTTCTAATTTTGCTGCTCCATTTGGGTGAGTTCCATTGTCCTATACTCTCTTTCACTGATCCTTCCCTCTGTTTCACCTTGTCTGCTATTGAACCCCTTGAATGCATTTTCACTTCAGTTATTGTATTTTTCAGTTTGGGGACTTGTAGTTGGTACTTTCTTATATTTTCTATCTTTATGTTGAAATTATCCACATGTTCATCTGTTCTCCCAAATTTGATGAGCATCTTTACGACCATTACTTTGAATTCCTTATTAGGTAAATTACTTATCTTTCTTTTATTAATTTTTTGAGGTTTTCTTTTCTTTCACTTGGACCATACTCCTGTTTCCTCATTTTCCTTGACTCTGGGTTTATTTCTATGTACCAGGAAAAACAGATACTTCTAGTCTTGAAAGAGTGGCCTTGTGTAGGAGATGAACCTCATCCGTCAACCTCTCCCTAGCTTTTGGTTTTCTCTTAAACCTTTGTGATTGTCTAAATTGCCTAGTTTATTCTTCATAGGTTCTAGTTGTTGAGGCTCTGCCAAAACCTATATTCCAAAGGGAGAGATCTCAGTCAGTACCTAGTTTCAGGCTGATTGGAATCCAAACCCTCGGGGTGCCTGGGTAGCTCAGTTGGTTAAGCATCTGCCTTCAGCTCAGGTCATGATCCTGGCGTCCTAGGATTAAGCTCCACATCGGGCTTCTTGCTCAGTAGGGTCTGCTTCTCCCTTTGCCTGCCACTCCCTCTGCTTGTGCATGCTCTCTCTGACTCTTATTCTCTGACAGACTGACCAATAAATAAATAAAATCTAAAAAACAAAACAAAACAAAAACAAACAAACAAAAAAAGAATCCAGAACCTCAGGCAGAACCTTTTAAAGTATAAAAATACGGGTACTCCTGCATGGCTCAGTCCATTAAACATCTGCCTTCAGCTCAGGTCATGATCCCGGAGTCCTGGGATGGAGCCCTGCAACAAGTATGCTTCTTCCTCTCCCTCTGCTTCTCCCCCATGCTTGCTCACGCACATGCTCTCTCTCTCTCTCTCAAATAAATAAATTAAAAACTTTTATTATTTTTTTTAAGATTTTATTTATTTATTTGACAGAGAGAAATTACAAGTACACTGAGAGGCAGGCAGAGAGAGAGAGAGAGAGAAGGAAGCAGGCTCCCTGCTGAGCAGAGAGCCCGAAGCAGGACTCGATCCCAGGACCCTGAGATCATGACCTGAGCTGAAGGCGGCGGCTTAACCCACTGAGCCACCCAGGCGCCCCATTAAAACCTTTTAAAAAATGTGTAAGTAAATACATATAATCCTTTGGTACTGTAGTCATAAACCCTGCTAACCTCCAGACCAGGCAATCTGGAGTTTTCCCCTGGGCCACAGTTGAAAATTCAGGGTTCTAGCTATGTTTCTAAACTTCTTTCTGGGGGGGGGGGTACTGGTGAGCTGTAGTGAGGCTGAAGGAGAGTCCAGAGATGGTGTCCGCAAGCTTATGTTTCTTCAGAGCATGTCCATTACATCTAGATTTTTGGCATACCTGAAGCCTGACCTTTAGGTTGAAGCTCCAAGGCAAGTAAGTGGGTGTTTTTCACAGGAAGACTAGGGATGTATTTCTGTCTGCTGTCTGTTCAGTGCCCTGGGGGTGGTAGCCTGTCAAGAGCTGCCTCTGATTATTACAATCTTGTAAGACCCAGGAACACAGGTCCCACTGGCCATCAGAGCCAGGTGATCAGGGGTGTTCCCATATGGGTTGCATATGCCTGCTGACTTCAGTGGAGCAGTAGGAGTGGGAAGGCCTGGGGCACAACCAGTAGCTTTAGCAAAGTGAAGGGAGAGGATAATGCTGGGATGCATCTGCCGGGTTTGGCAGATGGTGGGAAAGTGCAGGGTCTGTACACACCCACCGCATTAGTAAGCAGAGAGAGAACAACAACAAAAAATGCTGCCTGGATCCCTGCAGAGTCCCAACAGACCACTGCCCCTCTGGTAGATGATTAGCAAGATTAGCTGGACCCTAGGGTGAGTGAGGCATCCTCCAAGCCCTTTAAGAGCAGTATCTCAGTTCTCTAAGGCCCTTAGGGTCTCCTGAATATAAGCCCCATTGTTTTTAAAAGCTAGATGTTTTGGAGGCTAATCTCACTGGTTTAGGTCGCTGGGGTTAGGGTGCCTGATGTGGAGTTAGAACCCATTATGCCTCATGGAGAAACTCAAGAATTGTGAGATCCATCCCAGTTGTGAGTTGCTGCACCTTGACTAGTGTTTTTTGGTAAGACCATATTTCTGTTTCTTCTGCCTGTCTCGATGTCACCCCCTTTTTTTAATTTTAATTTTTTATATTTTATAAACATGTATTTTTATCCCATGGGGTACAGGTCTGTGAATCGCCAGGTTTACACACTTCACAGCACTCACCAAAGCACATACCCTCCCCAATGTCCATAACCCCACCCCCCCTTCTCCCAACCTCCCTCCCCCCAGCAACCCTCAGTTTGTTTTGTAAGATTAAGAGTCACTCATGGTTTGTCTCCCTCCCAATCCCATCTTGTTTCATTTATTCTTCTCCTACCCACTTAAGCCCCCATGTTGCATCACCACTTCCTCATATCAGGGAGATCATATGATAGTTGTCTTTCTCTGCTTGACTTATTTCGCTAAGCATGATACGCTCTAGTTCCATCCATGTTGTAGCAAATGGCAAGATTTCATTTCTTTTGATGGCTGCATAGTATTCCATTGTGTATATATACGACATCTTCTTTATCCATTCATCTATTGATGGACATCTAGGTTCTTTCCATAGTGTGGCTATTGTGGACATTGCTGCTATAAACATTCGGGTGCACGTGCCCCTTTGGATCACTATGTTTGTATCTTTAGGGTAAATACCCAATAGTGCAATTGCTGGGTCATAGGGCAGTTCTATTTTCAACATTTTGAAGAACCTCCATGCTGTTTTCCAGAGTGGCTGCACCAGCTTGCATTCCCACCAAGGAGGGTGTAGGAGGGTTCCCCTTTCCCCGCATCCTCGCCAGCATCTGTCATTTCCTGACTTGTTGATTTTAGCCATTCTGACTGGTGTGAGGTGATATCCCATTGTGGTTTTGATTTGTATTTCCCTGATGCCGAGGGATATGGAGCACTTGTTCATGTGTCTGTTGGCCATCTGGATGTCTTCTTTGCAGAAATGTCTGTTCATGTCCTCTGCCCATTTCTTGATTGGATTATTTGTTCTTTGGGTGTTGAGTTTGCTAAGTTCTTTATAGATTGTGGACACTAGTCCTTTATCTGATATGTCGTGTGCAAATATCTTCTCCCATTCTGTCAGTTGTCTTTTGATTTTGTTAACTGTTTCCTTTGCTGTGCAAAAGCTTTTGATCTTGATGAAATCCCAATAGTTCACTTTTGCCCTTGCTTACCTTGCCTTTGGCATTGTTCCTAGGAAGATGTTGCTGCGGCTAAGGTCGAAGAGGTTGCTGCCTGTGTTCTCCTCAAGGATTTTGATGGATTCCTTTCTCACATTCAGGTCCTTCATCCATTTTGAGTCTATTTTTGTGTGTGGTGTAAGGAAATGGTCCAATTTCATTTTTCTGCATGTGGCTGTCCAATTTTCCCAGCACCATTTATTGAAGAGGCTGTCTTTTTTCCATTGGACATTCTTTCCTGCTTTGTCGAAGATTAGTTGACTGTAGAGTTGAGGGTCTATTTCTGGGCTCTCTATTCTGTTCCATTGATCTATGTGTCTGTTTTTGTGCCAGTACCATGCTGTCTTGATGATGACAGCTTTGTAATAGAGCTTGAAGTCCGGAATTGTGATGCCACCAACTTTGGCTTTCTTTCTCAATAACCCTTTGGCTATTCGAGGTCTTGTCTGGTTCCATATAAATTTTAGAATTATTTGTTCCATTTCTTTGAAAAAGATGGATGGTACTTTGATAGGAATTGCATTAAATGTGTAGATTGCTTTAGGTAGCATAGACATTTTCACAATATTTATTCTTCCAATCCAGGAGCATGGAACATTTTTCCATTTCTTTGTGTCTTCCTCAATTTCTTTCATGAGTACTTTATAGTTTTCTGAATATAGATTCTGTGCCGCTTTGATTAGGTTTATTCCTAGGTATCTTATGGTTTTGGGTGCAATTGTAAATGGGATTGACTCCTTAATTTCTCTTTCTTCTGTCTTGCTGTTGGTGTAGAGAAATGCAACTGATTTCTGTGCATTGATTTTATATCCTGACACTTTACTGAATTCCTGTATAAGTTCTAGCAGTTTTGGAGTGGATTCCTTTGGGTTTTCCACATATAGTATCATATCATCTGCGAAGAGTGATAATTTGACTTCTTCTTTGCCGATTTGGATGCCTTTAATTTCCTTTTGTTGTCTGATTGCTGAGGCTAGGACCTCTAGTACTATGTTGAATAGCAGTGGTGATAATGTACATCCCTACCGTGTTCCTGACCTTAAGGGAAAAGCTTTCAGTTTTTCTCCATTGAGAATGATATTTGCGGTGGGTTTTTCATAGATGGCTTTGATGATATTGAGGTATGTGCCCTTTATCCCTACACTTTGAAGAGTTTTGATCAGGAAGGGATGCTGTACTTTGTCAAATGCTTTTTCAGCATCTATGGAGAGTATCATATGGCTCTTGTTCTTTCTTTTATTGATGTGTTGTATCACATTGACTGATTTGTGGATGTTGAACCAACCTTGCAGCCCTGGAATAAATCCCACTTGGTCGTGGTGAATAATCCTTTTAATGTACTGTTGTATCCTATTGGCTAGTATTTTGGTGAGAATTTTCGCATCTGTGTTCATCAAGGATATTGGTCTATAGCTCTCTTTTTTGATGGGATCCTTGTCTGGTTTTGGGATCAAGGTGATGCTGGGCCTCATAAAATGAGTTTGGAAGTTTCCCTTCCATTTCTATTTTTTGGAACAGTTTAAGGAGAATGGGAATTAGTTCTTCTTTAAATGTTTGGTAGAATTCCCCCGGGAAGCTGTCTGGTCCTGGGCTTTTGTTTGTTTGGAGATTTTTAATGACTATTTCAATCTCCTTACTGGTTATGTGTCTGTTCAGGCTTTCTACTTCTTCCTGGTTCAGTTGTGGTAGTTTATATGTTTCTAGGAATGCATCCATTTCTTCCAGATTGTCAAATTTGTTGGCGTAGAGTTGCTCATAGTATGTTCTTAAAATAGTTTGTATTTCTTTGGTGTTAGTTGTGATCTCTCCTCTTTCATTCATGATTTTATTTATTTGGGTCCTTTCTCTTTTCTTTTTGATAAGTCGGGCCAGGGGTTTATCAATTTTATTAATTATTTCAAAGAACCAGCTCCTAGTTTCATTGATTGGCTCTATTGTCTTTTTGGTTTCTATTTCATTGATTTCTGCTCTGATCTTTATGATTTCTCTTCTCCTGCTGGGCTTAGGGTCTTTCTCCAGCTCCTTAGGTGTAGGGTTAGGTTGTGTATGTGAGACATTTCTTGTTTCTTGAGGAAGGCTTGTACTGCTATATATTTTCCTCTCAGGACTGCCTTGTTGTGTCCCACAGATTTTGATCTGTTGTATTTTCATTATCATTTGTTTCCATGATTTTTTTCAATTCTTCTTTAATTTCCCGGTTGACCCATTCATTCTTTAGAAGGATACTGTTTAGTCTCCATGTATTTGGGTTCTTTCCAAACTTCCTCTTGTGGTTGAGTTCTAGCTTCAGAGCATTGTGGTCTGAAAATATGCAGGGAATGATGCCAATCTTTTGATACCAGTTGAGTCCTGATTTAGGACCAAGGATGTGATCTATTCTGGTGAATGTTCCATGTGCACTAAGAAGAGTGTGTATTCTGTTGCTTTGGTATGAAATGTTCTGAATATATCTGTGATGTCCATCTGGTCCAGTGTGTCGTTTAAGGCCTTTATTTCCTTGCTGATCTTTTGCTTGGATGATCTGTCCATTTCAGTGAGGGGAGTGTTAAAGTCCCCTACTATTATTGTATTATTGTTGATGTGTTTCTTTGATTTTGTTATTAATTGGTTTATATAGTTGGCTGCTCCCACACTGGGGGCATAGATATTTAAAATTGTTAGATCTTCTTGTTGGACAGACCCTTTGAGTATGATATAGTGTCCTTCCTCATCTCTTATTCTAGTCTTTGGCTTAAAATCTAATTGATCTGATATAAGGATTGCCACTCCTGCTTTCTTCTGATGTCCATTAGCATGGTATATTGTTTTCCACCCCCTCATTTAAATCTGGAGGTGTCTTCGGGCTTAAAATGAGTTTCTTGGAGGCAACATATAGATGGGTTTTGTTTTTTTATCCATTCTGATATCCTGTGTCTTTTGACAGGGGCATTTAGCCCATTCACATTCAGGGTAACTATTGAGAGATATGAATTTAGTGCCATTGTATTGCCTGTAAGGTGACTGTTACTGTATATGGTCTCTGTTCCTTTCTGATCTACCACTTGTAGGCTCTCTCTTTGCTTAGAGGACTCCTTTCAAGATTTCCTGTAGAGCTGGTTTGGTGTTTGCAAATTCTTTCAGTTTTTGTTTGTCCTGGAAGCTTTTAATCTCTCCTTCTATTTTCTTTTCTTTCTTTTTTTTTTTAAAGATTTTATTTATTTATTTGAGAGAGAGACAGTGAGAGAGAGCATGAGCAAGGAGAAGGTCAGACAACGAAGCAGACTCCCCATGGAGCTGGGAGCCCGATGCGGGACTCGTTCCCGGAACTCCGGGATCATGACCTGAGCTGAAGGCAGTCGTCCAACCAACTGAGCCACCCAGGCATCCCTCTCCTTCTATTTTCAATGATAGCCTAGCTGGATATAGTATTCTTGACTGCATGTTTTTCTCGTTTTGTGCTCTGAAAATATCATGCCAGCTCTTTCTGGCCTGGTCTCTGTGGATAAGTCAGCTGCCAATCTAATATTTTTAACATTGTATGTTACAGACTTCTTTTCCCGGGCTGCTTTCAGGATTTTCTCTTTGTCACTGAGACTTGTAAATTTTACTATTAGGTGATGGGGTGTGGGCCTATTCTTATTGATTTTGAGGGGCATTCTCTGAACCTCCTGAATTTTGATGCTCGTTCCCTTTGCCATATTGGGGAAATTCTCCCCAATAATTCTCTCCAGTATACCTTCTGCTCCCCTCTCTCTTTCTTCTTCTTCTGGAATCCCAATTATTCTAATGTTGTTTCGTCTTATGGTGTCACTTATCTCTCGAATTCTCCCCTCGTGGTCCAGTAGCTGTTTGTCCCTCTTTTGCTTAGCTTCTTTATTCTCTGTCATTTGGTCTTCTATATCACTAATTCTTTCTTCTGCCTCATTTATCCTAGCAGTAAGGTCCTCCATTTTTGATTGCACCTCATTAATACCTTTTTTGATTTCAACTTGGTTAGATTTTAGTTCTTTTATTTCTCCACAAAGTGCTTTTATATCTCCCGAGAGGGTTTCTCTAATATCTTCCATGCCTTTTTCGAGCCCGGCTAGAACCTTGAGAATTGTCATTCTGAACTCTAGATCTGACATATTACCAATGTCTGTATTGATTAGGTCCCTAGCCTTCGGTACTGCCTCTTGTTCTTTTTTTTGTGGTGAATTTTTCTGCCTTGTCATTTTGTCCAGATAAGAGTATATGAAGGAGTAAGTAAAATACTAAAAGTGTGGCAACAACCCCAGGAAAATATGGTTTAACCAAATCAGCAGAGATTCCAAATCGTGAGGGGGGAGAAAGAGGATAAAAAGAGGTTCAAAAAGAAAGAAAAATAAAAGAAAAAAGAAAAAAAGATAAGAATTTAAAAAAGGAAAACGAATAAAGAACAATATAAAAAGGAAAAAATAAATATATTAAATAAACTAGTTAAAAAACGTTAAAAAAGAAAAAGGTAAAAGTTTAAAAAAATTTTAGCAGAAGAAGAGAAAAAAATGAAAAAGAAAAAAATTAAATTAACTGCAAGACTAAAAAAATCACAGGGGAAAAAAAAAAAGAAACAATAAGAAAAAAAAAATCACAGGGAAAACGCCATGAGTTCCATGCTTTGCTTTCTCCTCCTCTGGAATTCTGCTGCTCTCCTTGGTATTGAAACCGCACTCCTTGGTAGGTGAACTTGGTGTCGGCTGGATTTCTTGTTGATCTTCTGGGGAAGGGGCCTGTTGTAGTGATTCTCAAGTGTCTTTGCCCCAGGCGGAATTGCACCACCTTTATCAGGGGCCGCGGTGAGTAATAGCTGGGGTTTGCTTTCAGGAGCTTTTGTTCCCTGAGCGCTTTCCGTAGAGTTCCGGAGGACGGGAATACAAATGGCGGCCTCCTGGTCTCTGGCCTGGAGGAGCCGAGAGCCCAGGGCCGCACTCCTCAGTGTGCCCTCAGTGAACAGCGCCCAGTTACTCCCGTCCGCCTGACCTCCGGCTGCGCTCCGAGCTCACCGAGCCTGCGACCGGTTCAAGATTACACTGAGCTGCGAGCTTACTGTTGGCTCTGTCTCTGTAGCCGGCTTTCCCGGTCCAATACCCGCAAGCTCTGCGACACTCAGACACCCCCGATCCTTCTGTGACCCTGCGGGACCTGAGGCCATGCTGACCCCTCATGGGCTTCGCTCCGGTTTAGCCTCTGGAGCGATGTCCCTCAGCGGAACAGACTTTTAAAAGTCTTGATTTTGTGCGCGGTTGCTCCGCTGCTTGCCGGGAGCCGGCCCCTCCCCCCGGGGTCTATCTTCCCGTCGCTTTGGATTCACTTCTCCGCCGGTCCTACCTTTCAGAAAGTGGTTGTTTTTCTGTTTCCAGAATTGCTGTTCTTCTTCTCTTCGATCTGCCAATGGATTTTCAGATGTTTGCAATCTTTAGATAAGCTATCTAGCTGATCTCCGGCTAGCTGAAGTAGTCTCAGCCTGCTACTTCTCCACCATCTTGACTCCTCTCCCTCGATGTCACCCCTTTAATGTTTATTGTGAAGTAACTGTTTAACTAGTTTTCAGGCCTTTTATAAATGGAGTTATTTTACATGTAGCTGTAGATTGTGTGTGTCCATGGGAGGAGGTAAGTTGTATATAAAATAATTTTTAAACTTAATGCTCTCTTTTCTCTCTTTATTCACCCCTTTTGATATTTTATGCAGGGTCATGGCTTGAAATACCCTTTATATATTAATGTTTTTCCAAAATACTATCTGTAGTACAAACCTCTGCCCTAAACTCTAGACCTTTATATCCATCTTGCTATTGTAGATCTCTACTTTGGTATTAATAGGAAACTAAAACTTGTCATACTTAGATGTGAGTTTCTATCAAACCTACCCAAGGTGGGTTTCACCATGTTTATTCTTGCCAACTCATTCTTTAGTTCTCTCAGGTCAGAAACCTTAAAGTAATTGTTGGTACTCTTTCTTTACCAACCTCTCTCCTAACAGATTTGAAAGGTAGTCTCAGCAGATCTACATGTGGTCTGGCAGGAAAGAAGAGGTACATCACCCACCCATATTTTTCTTTGTGAACCTGGTTATTATTTTAAATATCACTTACATGGAGCCCACTTTTAGACCTCTTTATATTGGTGGGTACTTAAAGAAAAAGAAATCAAGTACATTGGCTTCTCCCTATGAATAGGTTGTCACCCTAAGGAGGTATCAAAACTACTTTCTTGATGATTACAGATGTTAAACGTAAAAAGGAAAAAAAAAACCTGTCTCTCCATCTGTTTATTGCTGAGATATAGGTACATCTTTTAGCAAAAAATATTAAGCTAATTAGAAAAGGTATATATATAAAATAACTGATCAGATTACTTTTAGGAATAAGAATCTGAATATACACAAGTTAATGAGAAGTGTGTGAACAAAACTAACCATAGTTAAAGATTAAATCATAAGCTACTGAATTTTCTCTAAAAATGTTAGTTAGCAAATTGAGAATCAGTCAGGTTATAATATTTAACTTGTCCCTTGTTATATAAAACACTTAAAATAAGTTTTACTTCTCTTCTTCCTAAGTTGTCTATAAAATGCAGAACCTAATTATTTTTTTCTTGCAAGTTTTTATTTAAATTCAAGTTAGTTAACATACAGTATAGTATTAGTAATATGTGATTAATAGTGATTAGTAATATGTGATAGTAATAGTGATTCAGCATTGCCATACATCACCCAGTGCTCTTCACCAGTGCCCTCTGAAATCCCCCTCAGCCAGCTAGTCTCTATTGGCTGGATTTATTTGTTCAACTACCATTCAGTCCTTCACTTGTTAATTATAGTTGTCTTGTTCAGTTCCTGGAGGGGCCACTGTGAGGTTAAATTGAGGTAAAAGAAGAAATGGTCAGTGGTAAAGTGGAGGTAGTAAATGAATTCCTCAGGTTGTAAAAATGGTAACTATGTGACAGGATGGAGGTAGTAGCTAATTCTGTGGTAGCACTCATTTTGCAATTTATAAATATATCAAATTAACAGTTTAAATGTACACAATGTTATGTGCCAATTATATCTCAATAAAGCTGAGGATGAAAGAGAATTAGCATGCCTTTGAAAGTGAAAAAAAAGATAATTCATGAGGGAAATATAAGAGAGAAGGGCCAGCCAGTAACTTGAGTAACAGGACACACAAGGTATTTTATTGACTTTCAGGATGGTGAAGATTTAAACATGTTTGTAACATGACCAAAAAAATCTAATACATACTTGACATTTAAAAGCAAGGTCGTCTTACAGGAGAGGGTATATGAACAAAAATGGAATAATGGACTTTGGAAGTGGAAGAGAGTGAATTGAGTTAATACGAAGAAATTTTGAGGTGAAGAGTAGGAAGGCTGAGAAAGTTTACTCATGAAGGACTCCATACCCCAAAGGGAACTGTATCTTTTACAGGTTGTGTAGTGTTGGTGGTAAGTAGGAATGGGAGAATAGAGAACTGGTACCTCTGAAGAACTAAGGGTGGAAAGCATTTGTGGTAGGAGCTCTTCTGTTGTAAAGATGAATTTAAAATAAACAGAAGTGTTTGCAAATGATATCATAGACAAAGTATTAATGAGCAAAATTGTTTGTAGTATAAACAGTTGTGCAATTTCTACCACAGTTTTCTTCAAAATAATAATTTTATTCACAACTACCCACATACTGACACATGGACAATCAAAAGGAAAGGTACTCTTATTTCTGTTGTCTTCAGGCAATGTTTCCACTATGAATCTGATTGGATCATGAAACAACAACTCAGAGACTGGTGTTAGGGATCTTATTTTCCAATTATATTCACATTTGAAAGTCATTCATTCACTCCTCATTTTCCCTCCACTCATATGTCACTATGTCACTGTACTCTGGTGGCTCTAATTTGAGTTTCATTCTTTTCTTAAATTTCTCTACCTTATCCAATTTAGCTCGCATTCTTATTTCAATATTATAGCTATTGGAAATTTCCCCCAAATTATTGTAATTAGGATCAACTGCTTAATTTGTGGGGTCCAGTACACAAAGAAAATGCAGGCTTCTTGTTCTAAAATTAAGAATTTCAAGATAGTGACAGCAGGTCATCAAAGTACGAGACCTTCTATGCATGGAGACCTTATAAGCATGATTACATAGGTCAGTGTGACCATAATGCCAGAGCTGGTTGTCATTTTATATGCTTGGTTAATTTTAGACCTCAATTGCTTTCCAAAATTTTTCAGAAGTTAGAGAATTAGATGCATTTCTACAGAACAACATTGTTTAAAAACATTCACTGGGGATGGGTAACCAATGATAAATAGTACTTTGAAAAGTAGAATTTAAAAAAAAAAATAATTCTTAGTGTGGTAATAGTCGACATAGCTTCTAGAATTACATTTTTTTTCATGTTTTGATTTTGGTGGTGTTTTCCCTTATAGTGGAAGAAAGATATTGGATATCTTGATTCTTGATTCTTCGAGGTTGAATGCTCTGTGATAAAACTATTACCTTTCTAAAAAAATTGCACTGTAAGCAGACTGTTGTATCAAACATCTGTGTTCAAGGTGACTTCGTTTTTGAGCTGAGTAGTGGACTATGCTCATAGTTATTCTCATAATAATTTTAATTGAATAATTGGCGAGAGTGTTTACATTTTGAGGAGACAAAACCAACTTGCATAATATTACACATAGGTTATAAATTCTATAGCCCAGCCCTAATTAATGTAAGAAAAATAGACAAGACAGTATATCCTTTTTATTTTTTTGATTAGAGAATAACTATTCTCTTTCTCTATTTGCTGTATATTCTCTCATTATCTGAGAAAGGTATCTTCTTTTACCTTCCATCAATTAACATGAGTTACCTTGATTCTTGATTTTATTAATATTTTAGCATGCATCTTGTATTTTGAATTTAATTGCCCTATTTTATGAACACAGGAACTGAAATATTATGTAACCTTCACAAGAGCAAAGGTTGATGAGGTTGATGCAATTATGTTTCATTCTTATTTTAATCACTATAAATCATGAAGATGTAATTATTTATTGTTTTTGTAAGTAGTAATTCTGTTATCTTTAAATATAATTTACCCTACTCCAATAAATAGTGTTTTCTTGACTATTTGCCTTGGCATTTCTGAAATGCTTTACAAGATAGTAGTCAAAAATATTTTGTCTCTATGCATCCAACTATAACAGATTAGCTTTTTTGGATAAAGAGACAAAGGGACATATCAACACACATATACATATATATGTTTGCATATATATTTATATATATGTGAATTTATATTTCTGTATATATATACATGCATGTGTCAATATATGTATATATACATATACACAGACACTAATACATGCATTCTATTTTACTACCTAATTAATATTTAATTATTATATACTCTAAGTAAATTATTTTTGCTTTGGGAGAGCATTAAAATATTTATGAAGGAATATGAATATATACATTTAAGGATATTTCACCCTTAAATTTCTTATGATTTGGTGGTTGAACTCCTTGCTTTAAAGTTGGAATATCAAAAGAAGGAGTTAATGTATAAATTAAAAACATCTGGGGAGCTGGGTTACTCAGTCAATTGAACATCTGACTCTTGATTTCTGCTCAATTCTGATCTCAGGGTTGTGAGATTGAACCCCACGTTAGGCTCCATGCTTAGCGAGGAGTCTGCCTTTCTCTCTCTCGCCCTCTGCTGGTTTGTGTGCTCTCTCTCTCTCAAACAAATAAATACATAAACCTTAAAAAACATGGGGTTGCTTGGGTGGCTCAGTCTGTTAGTGAGTGGCTCAGTTGATTAAGCATCTGCCTTCAGCTCAGGTCATGATTCCAGGGTCCTAGCATAGAGCCAGTCGTTGAACTCTCTGCTCAGAGGGAAGCCTCTTCTCCTTCTCCCTCTGTCTGTTGCTCTTTGTGCTTCTGCACACTTTCTCTCTGTCAAAAAAATAAATAAAATCTTTAAAAAATCTGATGAGAAGGCCTAAAAATTAGTCAATTATAAAAACCAGATCAGTAGTATAGATTAGTAAATTATCATTTTAGGAATGAATTTTTGAGTAGAGGTTTTTCTTTCAGTTTTATTATCTATGAACATTTTCATAAAAACTGAAAATTTTCTGTTTTTATGTTTGGTTAGCCAGCATATGGTATGTTATTAGTTTTTGTTGTAGTGTTCATTAATTCATCAGTTGCATATAACACCCAGTGCTCATCACCCCATGTGCCCTCCTTAATGTCCCTCACCCAGTTATCCCATCCCTCCACCCCCTTTCTTTCTGTAAGCCTCAGTTTGTTTCCAAGAGTCTCTCATGTTTTGTCTCAGTTTCTGATTTCTTTTAATGAAACCTACATATAGTTTTCACTTATGACCCATTATAATTTACAACTAATATTTAATTGCTGTAAAATAAATTACTATTCTCAAGTAGGTCCATCTAGATCATCCATTTTCTTTTTACCACTCTCACTTCTTTTAAAGCTACTTTCTTTTCAAGCCACCTCCCAGACTTTTTGGTTTGAATGATCAAAACTGTTCTTTAATATTCAGGCAAGTCTTCCCTGAAATTACTTGTCCATTTTTTTTTTTTAAAGAAGGAAATGGGAGAGGGACATTCAAGAACATTTTTTTTTGCTATGTATTCTGGTATCTCAGGGCAATTCATGCATGGAGTGAGAAACAAAAGTATTTTCAATTTCATCAAGCTGTTTTTTAAGTCATAGGAAAGTAAATATTCAACAGAAAGTTTCCTTCAAGGATCCAATAAAGTTGGAGAATTGCTTTACTGCCTCTACCTTACGAAGTTGCCTATTTGCATTGAGAAAGGGCTAATTTAATAGTACTCTGTCCTTTGTTCTTTTTTGTTGTGACCCTAATTAATTGCATTTAAGTATTATTATGTAATTCTTATTGCATCATTTCTTACAAATCATTCTTGATAATTCATTTCAAATTTGCCAAATCATCAAAATGACACAGATGGAATAGTGTAGGAACTTTAATCTATGCATAGTCCCTCCCTGTGCCCTTTGATTTTCTAATCAGTAGAATTTGACTGAGACTGGGAACAGCATTTTGAAAATTTGCTCTACAATGTGATGATTATTTAGGTTTGAGAACTCTGGACTTGACTCTTATCTGAGCATGAATTGTTTAAGGCAGTCCCCTTTGCTAAGGTGCTGTATGTCTCAGATTCATTCCTAATGTGGACCATTAATTTTTTTCATCTCCATCCGCTGTTCATTAGAGCTGAGTGATCTCTTTATTTCAGAGATGAAGCTCATTTTCAACTCCTGAACAATTAAACCAAGAATGAGAAAAGAGAGGGCACCAGGGTGGCTGGAGCCCTGTATGGGGCTCCCTGCTCATTGGGGAGTCTGCTCCTCTCTCTTCCTCTACCCCTCCCCCCACTTGTGTGTGCACTCTCTCTCTCTACCGTCAAATAAATAGAATCTTAAAAACAAACTAACAAACAAACAAAGGGGAAAACACTAGTTCTCTTTCAAGTCTACATTTCCCTGGAGTAGAATGACTGCTTTCTAGGATGCCACAGCAAACTGGTGATGGCATGGAAAGTGCATTGCTCTTTTCCCCTATATGCCACACTTCTCTTCTGCCTAGACCAAAGTCTAGATGGAACAGACATTCCCCGTGAGACCAGTTTGGAAGACACTACAAAGTTCTTCCTGGCTGTGATAAATATTGTATGTAACTTAATCTTTAGCAATATCTAACTTGTGGCAAATGCAAGAGTTCTACAAGTGAGTGCCTACCACCTGATGCCTGGTTGCTCCGTTCTCACTTAATACAGCCCCAACACAATGGGTTTCATGTCTAGATGATGGTAAGGTGCCACTGGGGAGAGGAGGTAGAGGTAAGAGGATGTTGGAAAACAGTTTATGTCTCTTTCAGTCAGCTTAATATCTCACAAGAGCATTCAGTGACAGATGACCCTGGTGTCTAACAAAGAATCGAGTACAATGCAACTCTCTGCCAGTGTTTATCTGTTCCCCGTGCTTACATCCACACACATGAGTCTTCTTTCTGTACTCCCAGCATATTGCTCGGGAATTGCACAGCATATTTGGCAAGCAAAAGGAAAAGCAGCTGTTCACTGCCTCTTATTCCTGCTGTTCAAGGTGCACATCCCAGCCAAATGAATCCTATCAGAGCCAAAGACCCTGGCAGTAATTCCTTGCTACAAATGTAGTCTTGTCTATCTTAGCTACATGGAGAACAACAAATCTGAAAGCCTGGTAATAACCTGAGGACAAAATAGCACGCAGCACAGCTACTCAGCTAGATCTGAGGTATTTTTCAGTGTGGTGTGGACAAGTGGGGTGACAAGAAGGCCTAAACACACTCTGTCTTGCACTTCACCTTCTTCAGAACCATGGTGATCATCTGGAGTATTTGTGATAAATAAATATTACTAATCATCATGCATATGGAGAGGATGAAAAAGGATCATCCCAGGAGAGAAATCTTCCATTTTCTTAGATACTACTTCTAGTCAGCAGCCTGACTAAAATTGAACTCTACTGATGATTGACTGTACAGGTCAACAGAGTCTAGAGCATTTTATTTCAAGAGAACCTGAACATTAACCTAAGACCATTATGGGCCTCCATTACAGTAAAAGGAATCCTTCATAGATGTCTAATGTACATCAGGAAAGAACCATTTCAGGTTATTGGGACCACATTTGAGACTACCTGACTGAAGACCAAAATCTGTTTTATAGGCAGTCCTTCTGGCCATCCTTAACTGGTCTGTAAAGGGTAGTATGACAGATGTGCTTCTCACACATCATCTCAAGTCTAGGAAGCCAGAAACCCCATGTCTACTCAGTATCCTGAGGGTCTGAATTCCCAAGTGGAGAAATTGACTAGCACCAAAAGGTCTTCCACTCTGAGACCTCTGTCACATTGATGTGTTGGCAGGAGATTACTGCCCTTATCTAAGGAGCACCAAATGGCATGTCATTCAATGACAAGTTGACACAGCTACCAGTCTATCTACAGTTGGTCTCACTGGATTCTACCTCTCTAGAGGCCTTTACTTGTGTGATGACCTGAATATCTCAGCTTGGAAGCATCAGCTATGTTTTTTTGTTTTTGTTTTTGTTTTTGTTTTTGTTTTAATTGTGGAACCTTGCCTTTTCTCTGCCTATACTTGAATTGTGGAAAAGTCACTGCATCTTTGGTTTTCTGGGATAATAGAAGCAATTGTCAGAAATCAACTGAGTTTCTCACTAGCTACATTCTAACCTGTGTTTCTGACCTCTACTTATTGCTTCATTCTACAATTTGATCTTACCCCAAGATTTGGATTTTTACTCTTACCTAGACTCTGTGTGTTACTTATATGTGTGTGGTCTCAATCCTAACCCAATTTATCCCTAGACTCCAGTTCTGTCTCACTCTTCTGTATCAAGCACAATAGTCCATGAGGCTTTAATTATTTATAATATTAATAAATTATTAATTGCCTAAATTTAGAGTTTCATATTATGAGCACATGTGTGAACAGAGAGCACCTTGCCATTACACCAGAGAAGTTTTACTGACCAGGCAGTCTCTGAAGTTACCTTGAGAATACTGGGAGAAGATGAACTCTGTAGATGCCTTTCAGATTTACCGTATTATACTTCCAGCACTTCCTTTCCAAAGCTGAAATAATGCATTGGTTTGCTACGGTCAGAGCGGAAGACCAGTTTCATTTGTCTAACCATGAAGATGAATTGATGCAGCAAAAATCCAGAAATGTCTAAGATATATTACTGTACAGCTCACTGACCATTCTGTCAATGCTTTACTTGAAAATGATGGCTATCTGATGTCAAGTTCCATTGATAAAGTGATTCCCAAACGTTGCTTTTGAATGTGCTTCCTTCAGAGGTCACAGAAAAACTTCAATGATCTGCAGAGATCTGAAACAGATGAAGTTCCAACTAAACATGACCCCAGTGGATTTAACATTTATAGTCTTTTCCTGTAAAGGAAATCATAGACCGCTCCATGCACGTGGTTTTTGGATTTTTCTGTCCTGTGGTTTTAAACCAAGTAACCTTAACAAAAACAAATCCAGATAACCCTTGTAAATGAAGCAACATTCCTTTATATTTAAAGAATATACAAACACTTGTGTAATTATTGTAATTATTTGTAGTCTATCATGTATGCTAGCAAACATGCCACAAAAGCTAATTTTGCCAGAATTCCCCACAAGAATTATATCTAGAGTGGCTTAAATCAACACAGTTTTTGATTTGGGGCTGGTTTTTTTTTCTTTTTTTGGTATTTCTTGTCCAAGAACACTGAACTCTACTGATGGTTGACCATGCAGGTCAATTCTTTCTTTAGGAAAAAGTAGGACTGATTTGAAAAGAAACAAAATAGGCAACAAAGTGAAGCTTTTGATGGCTGCTGAGGCAGTGAGTTCCTGTAAGTTGTCCTTCCTGCTATAAATTATCTTCTCCCCATTCTGCTTTATTTTTTAAATCTCCATTTTCCTCCTTTTATTTTTAAAATCTCCATGATTCCTTTTGAAAAGCATTTCCTCAGTCTGCTGAAAGCATACCTAGCCATCTAGAAATGTTATATGCAACTCTGTAAGGATCTATTATTTTCCTTTCACCATACTAAATCATGAAATTTTTTTTTCCTCATCAACCCTAAATAAGTCTGAGTCTGTAGTGAGGTCCAAGGTGTTCCTCAAATTTAACTTTCCTTAAGAATGTTCTCCTGTCAGTTCTAAACAACTAAAAGTTGAGAGAAAGTGGTTTTGAGACAAATGGAACATTCCTTGTGCTCCTTAAATAATTCCTGACATTTTCATGCCTTGCCATATCTCCTTAAAGACCTTCAAATTATCCTTCAGAACGTTTAACAGGCAATTCACTGAAATTATACATCAGTTGGGAAAGTGTTTCATTTGATAGCAACAATAGTCCATACTTAGAACCTTGCTAGATAGATATAAAATGTGCAATCTGCTGGCTGTTGTATAAGCCAATGGCATTGCTGCATCTTTATAAGCCTTCTAATCATGCCATGCTACCATAATTCTCAGTGTTTCAAAGATAGTCCCTAGATCCTTCATGATCTATCTCTTCACATCTACCAGAAACCATTTCCTACCTTTCCCTGGGCCACATTGCAACTGTTCCTCATATCTGTATTTTCTTCTTTGCCTCTACTCAGTTTATCAAGCTCTGAATTCATTGACCATGACAGTAGTTTGCTGTATAGTTTGAACCAAGTAGGACAGAAACATGAAATATTTTGCTTCAAACTGATGGTTGTTTCCTCTTTCTTACTGGCATCCTGAATAGATCCCATTTTTTCCCAGGCTCTGTGAAATTAAAAAGTTAAAGGCAGCTTAAAATTTCAATCTCCTGGGCACCTGGGTGGCTCAGTATGTTAAGCTTCTGCCTTTAGCTCAGGTCATGATCTCAGGGTCCTGGGATCAAGCCCTGCATTGGGCTCTCTGTTCAGCAGGGAGGCTGCTCCCCACCATCTCTACCTGCCTCTCTGCCTACTTGTGATCTCTCTCTCTGTCAAATAAATAAAATCTTAGAGAGGGCACGGATTGCATGGAGCACTGGGTGTGGTGCAAAAATAAGGAATACTGTTATGCTGAAAATAAATTAAAACAAAACAAAACAAACAAACAAAAATTTCAATCTCCTATTCAGCCTACTATTCTACTGTCGAACTTAAACGATGGTGTAAGTGATCTGCAATAAAAGGGGAGAGTGACCAGTTTCCTCTATACCACTATCACTTTTCCTTACCGCTTCTGGGTCCTATTGTTTACCATTGGCCTGAGATGTAGGAATGAAGGAAACTCGCACATGTCTCCTATTAACTAGCTTCTTCAGGGTGTTCGTGTATTTTATATAACAAGGAAACAAGCATTGACTTTTTGGAGGGTCTAAGTGTAGGCTCTTTAAGTGGTCTTTTAAAAGCTCTCTGTCTTCCAAATTCTCTAACAAGGGAAACATGCCCAGTGACAATATCTTCAGGCCTCTTCATCATGGAGTACTCTTGCTCCTAGCAGAGTTTGTGCTAGACAACTCAGACATGGCTGCCTTTTTCAGTGTCTGCTTGACCTATGGAAATGCTACACCAAGCTTTAGGAACTACAGGCTACTCTCTTTCTTTGCTCTGCCATCGTTTCCAATTTCTTTTATTATACTTTGGTAGGCATAGAAAGCAAATAGAACATTCAACTGCATAAGCAGAGTCCAAGTTTGTAATTAGATGCCACCCCTATCTACTTAGAACTCCCAGACTCTACAAGTGATAGTGTTGGAACTTCCTTCCCTTGCGTGGGGCAGAAAGATTGAAGTACCACTTTTCATTCCTCACTGATAAGTAAATGGAAGATGCCATCACACTGGCCATGGATTCAGCCTGATTGTGATTCTTTTCAAACTCTTCATGGAGTTTTAGAGTAAGCAAGCTTGGTGGAGTAATGAAGGAAGAGCCAGATTTCCCACCATCAGTAAAGTTTTTAGAAAAGGCTTATTATTTCCATCTCTTAGAATGAGAGGAACTTAGGAGTCAGTGTTTTCAGTTCAAGACTAAGAATAGCTTATGAGTCACATAAGAGTTAGGAGGAAACAGCTAATCAAAATGGGTGAAAGGACAAGGGAGATACAGGCTTTCAGTTGTGCCATAAATACGTCATGGGAACAGAAGGTACAGCATAGGAAATATAGCCAATGGTATTATAGTAGCGTTGTGTGGTAGCAGATGGTAGCTACACTTGGGGGGAAAATAGCATAACGTAAGTACAGACTTGTCGAATCACTTTGTTGTACCCCTGAAACTAAAGTAACATAGTGTGTCAACTGTACTTCAATAAAAAAATGCTCTCAAATAATTCACCAAAATAATTGAGTCAAAATGAGTACTTTTGTTTAGTAATTGAACAAATTATAACCTCTCGATAGTTGACAAAGGTAAGCCAAAAGGAAGTAGTTGCATTAATTTACTGGCCCACTGAAATTGAGACTCTAGAAAAATAGAACTTTTTGGTGAAGGGCAGTCTGTGTGCACAGTGAGGTGGGGCTGTTAAATAATGCAGATTAGCAGGTTCTCTTTGGTCTCCATGTTAATTTCTCAAGAGCCACAAGAGTAGGATTTGGTTTTAGCACATGTCTTACAGGACTCCCACCCTTCACGCACTGCCCGTGAGAACAGTGCTTACCTTGTTATTGTTCTATTTTGTGCAAGGTAGTGGTATTCAAAGTGGGGCCAATTCATGCTCTCCCCCAAGCAGAAACTGCAAAAATTTGTAACTACTTTATTTGCATCCAAATTTGAGAAATAGTTTTCTTGAGTTCATCTTCTACTACTAAAATCACTCAAAGAAATGAAGCCTAATTGAACAATGGTTACCCTATTTCATTGCTTAGGGAAAAGAAGCTAAGACAATGATGAAAGTCAAACTATTTTACATGTCTGGTATCAATGACAAATATTTATAAATAATAAATAAATAATTATTTCACTACAAGGTGATCATAAGCCATATCCCCTTTTTTAAATGAACTGACATTTCCTTTGTCCTAGAAATTTTAATGAACACAATTTAGAGACTCCCTAGATAATTCCTTATCACAGAGCCTGAATATTTTTGTTTGTGTCTGTGTTTGTTACCATAAATTGCAGGAGACTGGGCAAGAATCTGCAATTACTGAGAAAATCCATAGTCCAGACTTCTGAAAAGCCAAGTGTCTCTTAAAATCTCAGCCCACTAATAAGAAGCCCCTTTTTTTTTTTAATGCTCGGGCTAATGAAAGGGCAATTTTACAATGTTAAGCCTGGATCTTTTATGCAATTTACAAAGCAAAACCGAGAGCTCCCTTGGCCTGGCACATAGTAAGCAACCAAGGAATATTTATCACATAGTTGGATTAAAAAAAAGTTTGTAAAGATACTAAGACATTAAAGTGCATCTTTTGCACATTCATGCTTTACATTCTGCAAGACTCATATCACTCTTAGAGCCCTTCACAAGGGACTCTACAGCAAAGGGCATCCTGATGAGATCCTCCTCCACAATTAGATCCAGGCATCAGAAGTCTTTCCCCAGGTTTTTCCAGAAAGCAAAAGCAAATAAAGTAAAACAATCACACACACACTTCCAAAAGAAGAAACAAGGGGTGCCTGGGTGGCTCAGTGGGTTAAGCCTGTGCCTTTGGCTCAGGTCATGATCTCAGGGTCCTGGGATAGAGCCTGGCATCAGGCTATCTGCTCGGCAGGGAGCCTTCTTAACCCTGTGTCTCTCTGCCTGCCTCTCTGCCTACTTGTGATCTCTGTCAAGTAAATAAATAAATAAAATCTTTTAAAAAATAAGACTAAAAGAAGAAACAAAATGATGACAAAAATCTCTCCCATTCTCAGCCCTACATCCCCCAGATACCTGAAGAAAATTATTTTTGTGGCTTCAAACTAACTCATGCTGTATAGGGAATAAAACTCCTCAGGTTTTTCTATTTTAGCATATATAGATACACATACACACATCTATATGAATTCTATCAATATAGACTATACTATATATGTATAATTCAATTCTGCAAAATATTTTGTGCTTAATAAGTATTTGCTGTTGGCTAAGAAGGTTAACTATAAGGGAAATGTATATTTCTAATAATTGTCTCAGAGGGTCCTATTTTAACAATGAAATCACCCACATTCCTGACTCACTTGCAATCATGATCTTACCTAGTATTAAATGAAGTAAAAATGATTGTATTTTATAGAGCCTTTAATAAGTATAGCAAGGACATATAACTCTCTTAATGAATGATAATTTGTAAAAAGTTATTGGGATAACATGTGTAATGTTCTTTTTTTCTATTTTTAAGCCTCATTAATATTTAAATACATTTATTTTGGTTTAAATTCCCACTTGTTATTTCACATGAGAAATTTATTATTTTTTAAAGATTTTATTTATTTATTTGACAGAGAGATCACAAGTAGACAAAGAGGCAGGCAGAGAGAGAGAGGGAAGCAGGCTCCCTGCTGAGCAGAGAGCCCGATGCGGGACTCGACAGAGAGCCTGATGCGGGACTCGATCCCAGGACCCTGAGATCATGACCTGAGCCAAAGACAGTGGCTTAACCCACTGAGCCACCCAGGTGCCCTCACATCAGAAATTTATTTACCAGAATGAAAAATTCATTCTTCCAGTTTCTTAGCCATATGTTCTCTGGTTTAAGTGTTTGTAATATTGGGGCACAAAGGTTATTATTTTTAAAAAAATAGAAATGTGAAAAACAAGTAATTTGCTGTAAAGACAACTATCCATTGCTAACAAAAATCATTCAGTTTCTGATTTTATACTCTAGAATACTTTGAGGAACTAATAATAAATTTCCATATATGTTGATTATTTTAACTTTGTTTTCCTTGAATTTTTCTGAAAACCATAATAAAATTTTTTTCATTATGCTTTTTCCTTTGTAGCCATTATTAGGATTTCCCTTTTTACTTTTGTATTTTTGTTATTGGTGGCCAACCTCTCAATATTGTTGTAACTCTCCTCATATTTGCTTTTTTTTGTCTAGTTCTATGATTCATCTTACTGATAAAAGAGTTAGCTGAATACATGGTATAGCATTTTAAAATAAGAGTTAAACTGTAATCTGGACCAGCAATGAAAATCCGAGTCTGAGTTAGGACTGCCTACCAACTCTGTTCAGTGAGATAGCACAGGTCAAGTGGACAGAGGGTCCTACAAAACCCACAGGCCTGGCCCCCCATCAGGATTTGCCTAACAAGATGTTTAGAAATAGAAGACAGCTTATATCATGATTAGTTCAAAGAGTTTTGCAAGCTAAGATTGACATCAGGTCTTTTCACTCCCTGAGATTAAAAAAAAAAAAAAAATCCATGTATTGGTCTTTCTTATTGACTGCCAGGCCAAACAAAAAACCAGCCTACCTGAGGTCAACTCTGACATCAACTCTTAGGTCATTTCATTTCTTTGAATCCATTGAGTCTCGTGAATAGAAAAGTTTAGATTTCTAAGTATAATTTTGAGACTAAATATGTGGTTTAACATTATGCCGTATTATTTCCTATTCAATTATATTAAAATTCTACAGGTGCACACAGGAAGAGTAGGCTGTTTTTGCCTTTAGACAGATAAAGGACCAGATTTAAACAATGCCTGAGTAGGCAGTTACTACATGCTGTGATTGGAAGGTTTCTCCAGCCACCTGTCACAATGGTGAAATTTTATCATTAGGGATCCATTTTTCTGGAGAAAGTCTGGCTAGGCTACAGACATTCTCTTGTACAATACAGACAATTCTGATTATAGTCATAAGCACTGTTAACAGAATTATGATATGATGTAACTTCTCATTGAAGTTTTGACTGAAGAAAGGGGAAACCATATATGAATTAGATTACAGGCCAAGGTCTTGGTCACTGATTTGAATCGAGTATTTTACTAGAAGTAGACTAAAGTTTCCTGTAAGTAATGTTCCATCCTATTCTGATACTTTTATTTTTTTAGTTTTTTCCCTATTCTGATACTTTTAATTCCAAGCAGACATACACAACACACCAAAATAAAACAAAAACACTGAAATTAAAAAAAAAAAAGCCCAAGTAGGGAAGACTTTACTCCAAAGGATGTATCTGAGTGATGATGACCTTTTTCCCAGTTTCTTTTCTGAATCCAATTTTCTGACTTCTTGAGTGCTACTCTGTTTTCCTCACTAAAAAGCTTTGTTACATCATTCATTCAGTCATGAAGAAAAGTATTGGTCTCTTTTTCTAGGATCTGGTATTGAGCAATGAACAACACATCCATAGTCTCTAATGTCATTGGCACTTAAAGTCTGAAATAGAGGAAAAAAAATAATGGGAAATTGCAATATGGTGTGATACGTAGTGAGCCAGAAATACAAAGTACAAGAGAGAACATAGGGTGTCAGGAACAGCCACCTGGTGAGAAAGATATCGACATTTCTAAGGTAAGAGCTAAAGGATAAATGTAAACTAGCCAATTAAAGGAAGTTGGGGTAGAATTGCTCGAGGAAAAAGGAGTAGCATGTTTAAGGCCAAGTATCAAGAGGGACGTAGTGTATACTGGGGAATGAAAAATAAAATTTCTCAGTAGCTTGAGCAAGGACTATGTGTAGCAGGGACTATGAAGGAATTTTAAAGTCATATAAAAGAGAATTTCATCTATCCTCAGGAAAAAAATACTCACTACAGGAATTTAAGCAGGTAGCCATCATTTCATTTTAGAAAGAACACACTATAGCTCTGTTGCAGATGGGTAATGATAGGGTAGGATACCAGCCAAGAACCTGTACTGTATTTGAGGCAAGGGCTGGCAATTGCCCCAAGTAATGACAGTAGATGGGGGGAGAAGAGGACAGAATCAAGAAATATTAGGAGGTAGAAGAAAGGATTGGGAATTGCTTGCCTGGTTTAACACAAAATGATGAAGGACATGATAGAGGAAGAAGAAATATTCAGAATCATGCCTAATAAAGGCAGTGAATAATTGCCAGTCACTGAAATAGGGGGAGGTGGGAAACAACAAAAAACAGAGCAGGAGCAAAAGCAAGTTGGGGAAATGGAAAGTAGATGAGAAGGGGGCCCCAAATGTGTCCATATTTGGTCATGCTATTGTTTTGGTTGCTGTGGATGTCCAAGTAGAATTGTCAAGTAGGGCGATATATATGCACTTATGGAGATCGAGGCAGAAATCTGGACCAGAGGCACAAAGTTGTGCGTTGTGAGGGAAAAAGAGCTAACTGAACTTGGAGGTGTGGGTGGAATGAAAAGAAAGAAAAACCTAAGGCAAAATCCAGAGGAAGATTTACAGTCCAGGTAGAAATACTAAGAATGCCCTCCCACTCATTTTGTAGTGCAAGACTTGCATCTCTTTTAGCTTTAGTCATAGTTGAGTAATGCTGTGTTCCAACTTGGCTTCATTAAAGAATAATGGCATTTCTAATACATTTTAAGCTAAAGAGCCCACTATATATTCTTTTTTAAATTTTTTAAAATATTTTTTTATTGAAAGAGAGTCGTCATACAGCGTTATGTTAGCTTCAGTTGTAGAGCCTACAGATGTGAGAACCGTGGATATGACCCTCACAAGCAGGGTCATTTTTGAAATGCTGCTCATGGTCTTTGCAAAGGATAGTTCTCTCATACCAGATAATCATGTCTACATATCATATAATAAAGAAAAATACTTGCTGTGATGCATAACTTACGGAATTCTCAGTAAGTCGCTTGTCCCAGTCCTTGCTTGTAGAACTATTCTTCTAAAGGTGAACAGATCCTTGAAGGGAAACTGTGCAGTCTGCTCAGCATGCTATTTATATTTGGAAAGTGTTACATTACCCTAATCATACCTATAGTAACAATCAAGATAATTGCAGCTATATTAGGATTACTTATTATTTGTTCCACTTCAGCAGTAACACAGATCCAATTGTGCCAGTTATTTCCACATTCCAAATTGTGGGAGAAAACGGGGAAAAAAGCCCATGCAAAGCGGGAAGAAATCGTATTTAGAATAAATCCATAACCAGATGGTTATCTGAAAATTTCTTTTTGAAAGGAGCTGATTCTGAACAGATTGTGTATGTGTCTCACTGGTAGAAGTGGATTATCCATCTTGAATTGGATTGTGATGACGATGACCCTATTCTAAGTAAACCAAATCTCTTGAACTATATAATGAGATCAGGAGGAACATTCGGCCTGAGAACGACAGATTGCAACGACTGAGATGATTTCACTACGTTTTGTTTTGTTTTGTTTTGTTTTTTCCCAGCCTCTTTCCTTGATATACATAATTCTGTAGTTTTTTTCCTGCAGGGATTCCAGATCCTGTAGTTCTGTGTGCTAATTCTTATTTCTTATTCTTATTTTTGTTTTTTTAAGCAGAGCTGAATGAGCGGCAGGAAGCTACGAAATCTATCTTACAAAAAGGTGATTGTGGCAGTGTAGAATCTTCCTTTACTTTGCAGCAGGATTGCAGAAAAACTATGGCGAGTAAACATTGAATCGCTTCCTTCTTCCTTCTTTTCTTTAGGCCGTGAGGAGGCAAAAGTTGCTAGAGCAGAGTATCCAGTCGGCCCAGGAGATTGAAAAATCCTTGCACTTAATTCAGGAGTCCCTCTCCTCCATTGACAAGCAGTTGGCCGCTTATATTGCTGACAAAGTGGACGCAGCTCAGATGCCTCAAGAAGCCCAGGCAAGTAGACTGAGAATGAGATACCATTACTTGCTGTGTTATTGGAACAGGACATTTCTGAATTTCTAAGTTAAAATTTATTGAACTAGTTGTACAGAGGATTATCTGATTAACTAATTTGACTGTTTGGAAGTAAGAGGGAAAAAGAGCTCTAGGTTAGTACTCTAAGATTTATATCTCAAAGTATGTAATGGAGGAATTTGAAATAGAGACACTTACAAGGCAGGGAAATTGCATTTGGAAGTCTGCTGTTAATCAGTATTTTCAAACTATACTTAAGCTAGAGGGAAACCTTAAGAAGGTAAATTGTGAAGAAAGAATTTGTAGGGTGCCATTAAAAAGGCAGGCTCAAGGATTTTATTATCAGCTTATATTTGTTATTTTGGAATTTTAAGTCTTATGATCCCTATATTGTTCTACATGTCATGTGTGGTAAGTAGTTGATAGCAAACTGAGATGTAAATTTGCATTTATTACAAATAGTCATACCACATGTACTCACATGTACTCACGCTGTGTTCAATCCAAATTAAGAAATGTGTTAAACCAGTTTTTCAAGAATGAGAGTTAAAATACTAATGAAAATAAATCTAAGTTGATTTTATACTGAATAAATTGAGGCTATATCTAAATTACCTCTCACTTTGGGAAGTATTTTTTATAATGCTATAGTTCTATTTATAAAAACTTTAAATATATGTAAAGTATCATTGCTATTATTTGTTTCAGTATCTTTGGGATTTTCTGAAAGTAAGGTAATAAAACTACTTTTCAAATAATAGGTCCAAATTAGGTACCCGGTAACCATGAATAACTCAGAGCAGAATACTAGGATGTGAGGGGCATTAGAAGGTTATATACCCATCCCAAGGACCCTCTTATCACTAATTGATGGAGATGCCTGAATGTTTTTATTTTAAAATGAATTTTTGGATTAAGTGGTTGCAGTGCAATTATAGTGCACTGAATCATAGTTAAATTGGTGCCCAGAGCACCATTGGACACAGTAGCATGAGGTAGTTTACCATATTGTCAAAGTTTGACCAGGAAAGTCCCTGAGAACACGGAGCTAGGTACAGGTGGTTTTGATAGGCTTACAAAGTCCAGGGCACAGGGTTTCCTCACTGACCATTGCAATAGGGGATAAAGAAAGTGTAGTTCATGGGAATCCTGGTGATAGCATTGATGTTATGATAGTTTTTCAGTGGGACAAGTGTAAATCCTAAATGGGAGATGATCGCAAATACTGTCGAGGATTTTAAGCTCCCTGGTATACGCACTTCTTCAAGCTTACATTAGTCCAGTGCTCAACCCTTAACTCTTTCTAAGACTGTCCCAATTTGAGTCACGCAGAAAACTTTATAGGCAGGCTTTATAAAAATGCATGACAGGAAGGGGAAATTATAATTGTGTTGAGAAGAGCTTCATGATTATAAACTAAAGGCAGAGTAGAATTGTTTCTTTTTTTAATTCAGTGACATAAACTTGGCAGAATGTTTGATTAAAGACTGCTCATAAGTTTCTGAATATAATTAAGGGAAACTTGGAACAGTATAAATATTAAATATTAAAATTGGACATTTGTACTATAAAATATATAGATTTTTAAGGATCACAGAATAAATGTATGAGTAGCAATATGAAAATATGAGATAGGCAATAGTTACTATTGTCTTAGAAACAAACAGGAACTTTTAGGGAAAAAAGTAATTTGTTTAGGAATACAGGATTCCATAAACAAGAATACAACATACTAGTTTTTAATACCATAATATAAAGTGTTTTGTTTGGTTTTGTCAAAAAGCTCCAGTAAAAATGTTTTTAATTACAACAGTTCAAAATGCTTGTAAATAACAGTACACAAGTCAATTAAGACATTTAAAATCTACTTGAAAAAAGAACTTTAGAGCACTAACAAGCTCAAATCCATTTTACGTGCATTTCTTGTTGCACCTGCATTTTCAAGATAATTCTTAACTTTGAATTCCCCAGCTGGTAATATATAATACTGGAAAATGCAGGTCACCCAAAAGCTATTGAAACATTCTTCCCCAAGATTTTATTTTTTAAGATGACAGCAAGTGAATTGTTTTCTGGAACAGAGTTATCAGGTACTCAGATTTGCTTCAAGGATTACATTTCCTGAAGCTCAATTTGAATCTCTCTCAAAAGAAACAAGTAGAGACTAAAGAGGTTGTTGGTGAAGTAAGAACATAAGCCAAATTTGTCAGACAAAGAAGCCCTTAAGCGTGCCACCAAAATGACATTTTTAAAGTGTATATCATAGGGGATAACTTTCATGGTTTGTACTAAAACAAAACAACTTGCTTCTTTAAATTTCCATCAAGGTTCACTGTTAATTAAAAGATTAGATGGACTTAGCTTTACCTTTTCAGAAATAGAGTGTTTGTCTTAGTATATCACTGAGAAGCCAGACAAACAAAGCAAATGCCATTACCATATTTGGTCATCTTAAATAATGTGCTCAGATTTCCTGTCACACACTGGCCCCATAGATTTGTGGATGTCTGACTCCACCGTGTGGTGCACTCAGAGTTTTGCTTCTAAATTTAAATCTGTTACTAGAGCTTTCTTTTTCTGCCTTTAAGACTGAGATTCTCAGGAATAACAAATTCTCAGTATTACAAACATATACACAATGTGTGTAGCTTTCCAACAGGTATGCTCTTATTATTTATAAAAGTAGACATAGATGAAGATTGTTCCTTGCTTTCCATTTGCCTTTTGTAAATAGGGCAGAAATGAGCTCCCCACTGCCTCAGCATGTTCACTGATTCGTTCTCTGTTATGATTACAGAACTGGGCCTTCTGATTCTAAATCAGATTAAACATATTTGCTATTTTATTTAGTAGTATGAGCTCGTAAGGAAATGTAAGATCGTACGACCACAACATCAACTGCCCAATGCCAGGCCATATAAAGCGAGATTTTTATTAAAATACAAAATTAAGATAACATCTTACTGATTCACCTAGAATAAAGCAAATGGGAGGAACTCTTCTAGATAGAGAAAATTACCTTCTAGGTGCAGAAATCAAAAACGCAAGAACTCTTTTAAAAATAGTATGATTAAAATATGAAAACCAATGAGTGTTTCTTTAAGAACAGTTTTATAGTATAAAATCAAATTATATAACTGCAGAACAACACATAGCATGAATATAGTTATCTACTCCTTAAGTGTCCTGCAGAACATACTGAAACACAGATTTAGTTTTAGTCCCTATGATCTGGAAGAAAAACCAAAGTTCCCAGGGTGTGCCCCACACCAATCATGTCAGAGTCTCTGGGGGGAGGGGAGCGCTCAGTTGTCAGAATTATTGGAAATTCTCCCTGGTGTTCTCACATGTGGCAAAGTTTGAGAATGACTTTGGAGAGTTCATTCTTGGTCATAGCTGACCATGACAGTCTTTTTCTCACATCACATTTCTCACTGCTCACTCTTTGATATTCACACCCATGACATTGTCAAGATTTCATTGGGAGGGAGTTGGGATGATTTTCTCTTCTATTTTGATTGTCCCCTTACTCTTATGGGAAATGAATGGAGGTAGAAAACATCATTGAGAATTCGTGCAGAAATGAATTAATTCAGGCAAATAGAATTTTCAGCATGGCTGTTTAAAGATGAATTTGGCTTGGTTTTCTTATTTTCTTCTTCTTTATCCCCTAATTCCACATATCTTAATTTGCCATTCACCTTGGATGTGCCTTTCAGTCATTCTGGGAGCCAAGATAATCATATACAAATAACCACCTTAAGGTCTGCAATTCTTAAAATTGCAAAGATATTTCAGTCTGCAGCTTTTCTTTCCAATTATACCAATAATTTCATAATTTTGAAATCTCCAGTATGTAAGAAAAATCCAATGTGGCTACCTATTGAAATGTTCTATATCACAAAATGTTTATGATGCACAGTTTGTTATAGAGAATATTACGGTGTCACTAAAATTACCACAAGAAGCAGTGGGCTGTCTAGCGGTGATTGCAATAGCTCAACATTCTGTTTCTTCTGTCCTGAAGATTCCTGATCCCATCTTTTGCAACATCATTTGCCACATAGTAGATTTATGTGCATGAGTAGAGGGGAAAAATGTAAAGCAAATTAGGAAACAAATTATCATCAAAGGAGAAGTCCTCATAATAATAGAAAAAGTGCTCCTATATTTTTCTCATTAATCTAGGACTTTCAGGTACCTCAGCTCCAGTATAGACTGAATTTCTTCCTTCCATCTCTTTTCCAACCCATTGGCAGTGTCGCTAAAACTTAGCGTCAACAAATAGAAAAGAGGGACTTTTTTTTTTTTTTTAACTAAAGAAAGCTGTTAATTTAAGCTGACTGTATTAGCCACACATCAAAACAATTTGTAACTGAGGTCTTCCTGTCTTACTGAAGCTAAATCTTATAACTTAAATATATTTGACCATTTTAAATGTAAGCATTCCAAACTACCAAAATGAGTGGCTTAAAAAATAAAAATCTGAATTCAGATTTTGGTCTATCAGATTAAGCTTATGATTTCATTACAGAATAAAAAAGACTTTTATAGTGTAAATAGGCACATTTGAGTGCTAAACGACTCAGAACAGTCAAACTTTACAGCCTACTTCACTGATTTATGTATTAAACAGTATAAGCCCTCATAGCAGAATTCATTCAGGATTTATGTGATAATGGAATAATTTAACCATAGAAAGAGAATATGAAGACCTATTACAGACATTTGGGTTCTGATGTTAAACCCCACATAGGTGTGGCATAAATAATTTCTTTTCTTTTTACTTAGCAATATAAATATGATGGTTAATCCAACACGATTGATTTTAAATCATTCTAACATTGCAATGCAACCTGTGCGTGTTACCATATAGAACTGATTACTCCTGAATTTATAATGACTGTTCTCATTTCAGTATGTTTAGTAGTGTGAGAAATAATTGCAAGCAAGTGCTACAGAAGATACAAAAGATTAGAAATGTACTACACCTCATTGACTATATTTCGAAAAATGGCACAGTATCATGTCCTCACAGGATGTATAATGAAAAAGAAATGGAAGTCTTTCTCATATTATAAATTCAAAACTGTACATCTTAATTCTTCAGTTCAGTTACAGCATCCAGTTGTGAAAAACTACACATTCCAAATACGAAAGGTGAAGCTAGCTGTGTCATGCTACAGTTGCAATGAAGACTCTTGAAGCACTGAATATTTTGAGGCAACTTAGATTGGAACTATTATTTTCTGTTTTTTTTTCTTATATAAATAGATATTTATTTTCAGAATAGCTGACCATGAGGTTATAAATCTAAAATGCACACCCAGGTAACCCTTGGTATCACATACACTGTTGTAGTTTCCTTGAAGCATTTATGAATATCTGAAACTCCCTTGTTTATTTTTGAATTAGTTTTGTTGTTGTTGTTTTCCCTATTGACCTCAATTACCTTCCCACCAAAGGTCAGTTTGTAAAAGATCAGGACTGCCTCGCAGATCTTCAATAAGTATTTGGTGAATTTGTTCAATTCCACAAAGATTTACCGCATTTAGTCACTAAATATGTGCCAGACAAATGAGTTAGGAGCTATTTTTTTTTTAAAGTGGATGAGCCCCAGATGGATTTTGCCATCTTGCCTTAAGATAGCAGGAAAGAACCAGTCAAATATACCATAATCATCAAGAACCATTTTTAAAATGAGACTTAATGGCATCATGACAAAAAAATAGAATTGTGACAATATCTTGTCATAGTACTTTATGATACTGCTAAGTTTTGGAACTTCAGAACACTTTAGAAATACTTTGAGGAGTACACAATAAAATTTTTCATGTGAAAAGAAGTGATTAGTGGAAAGTAAATATTCCAGCCTTTCCAGGTATTTCAGTCTTTTCAAGGTCTGTACCATGTCAATGATGACTACTTTCAAAGCATCTGCCTTGTTTTCTTTGATCATTACCATAATTTAATGAGGTAGGTAAGTCAAATACTTAAGCTTAAGAAAAGATTTAAAGAGGGTAGATTATTGATTAAAGCTGGGGATGGGTGTAGGGAGTTACTGAAAATGGACACACAGGATCATTTGAGGGAGCTATAGAAATGTTCTATAAATCAAATCATGACTAGTGGTTGTGCAACTTTAAATTTACTAAAATTTCTTGAATTGTGCATTTATTGAATTATATGTTAGATAAACTATACCTTGATAAAGCTATTTTAAAAGAGACTATGTAATAAAGAATATCTCAGATAGTATATTAAAGAGCAATTTCAGGGGCAGTACCTGGGTGGCTAAGTCGGTTAAGTGTCAGCTTCGGCTCAGGTCATGATCCTGAAGTCTTGGGATTGAGCCTCCCTCAGGTTCCCTGCTCAGTGGGCAGTCTGTTTGTCCCTATGCCTCTTTGTCTGCCCCTCCCCTTGCTCATGCTCTCTCTCACTTGTTCTGTCTCTCAAATAAATAAATAAAATAAAATAACAATAACAATAAAAATAAATAAATAAAAATCTTTAAAAAAATAAATTCAGATTACCACCAACTTTTTTAGTCCATTGTTTAAATACATAGTCAAGGGTGAAATGTGAGGTATTTTGTTAAATAATGTGGAATTAACTTAAATGGTGGCTATTTATTATTGACCATCCTGGGGTCCACTATAAGACCTTACATAGTAATATTATAATGTTTTATTTGTTCATAGTGAGATATATTTAATGAATTCTATTTCTAAAGTATTTTTCACTGAAGCTGGAACTTTACCTCAGATCTGTTTTCCCCACTTTGATAATTAGCTCTTTATCAAGCAAAAAATTAACCTGTAGCCACTACACTTCCTCAAATTTCTATGCAGTATTCAAATTTTCTCCCAAAGTTCTGTCTCTGTACTTACCTAGTTTAAAAAGTAATGATAATTGCTTGAAAATGTAGATTTATAATAGACTGTTGTTACCATTACCATCATTATCCCACTGTAATGATGAGTAGCATCATTTTTCAGATGAATTACAAGGAATAATAATTCCTCAGTATTCACATTTTTGGTTTTAAAAGGTTCTGTCCCCAAATTTACTATTAGAGTAGTAGGAGGGGGACAGAAGAAAATGATCATCAGCTAACTTCTTAAATTTGTTAACACGAAGCTCCACCAAAGTACTTGTAAATGAACTAAGTTAGAAGCTAAGTTTATTTTGGTGATACTAAAATGTTTGCCATTATGGCATAAACTTGCACATACACGTATATGTATATGTGTGTATACACACATGATTACATTTATGTATATATTTAACTTATTAAATATGTACGGGTTTCCAAAGTGCTTCAAAGACCTGAAAATAGCCTCTAATTAATTTGTTATAATACAACAAGCTATTTGGCCTGTTGCATCCACCTGATAAAGCTTAATTTATAGGTAACTTGTTTTCTATCTTGTCTAACTAACTTATAGGATCTTTTCACAACAGTAATAATAATAATAATAAAAAAACAGTGCGAATTTCTTCTTTCTTTTGTACTTATTGAAATATTCAAATGTATATTCTAAAACTCCTCAAAATTCTTTGCCCACTGTCATAATTAGTGCACTTTTTTTCATATCCCCAGTTGTTTTAAAAGTAGAAATAATCCAGGATCCTTTAGTATACTTTCTTCCTTTAATTTTGTGAATTCATATTATATGTGGCCATTTCCTTTTCTCAAATGTGCAATTTCAGAATTGTGATTTGTTTTAAAATGAGTAATCTAATAATGTTACATTTCTTCATTAATTGTCTCAACATGACATCTTCTAATATTTTTTTCTTTCTGAAATGTTTTAGTTATTTTCTCTGGAATCATCTTCTTTATTTGACATCACAAAAGCTCCAACAATCATTTGATAGAAAATGTTCTTCATTCCATTAAACACTTTCAACAGCTACAGCTTCAATTTGCTTGCCATTTTGTCATTAATTAAATACATGAGAATGGTCTGATGAGGTAAATCATGGTGAAAAGGCTTGCTCTCTTCTCAGTTAATGGTTAAGTGCTACATTGGAAATGTCCTTAAAGTTTGACTAATTTTTAGCTGTGTAATTTGTCCTCTACCATCTTTCATGGAAAAAATGGATATTTCTAGTTCCATTGTTGTTTCCTACTTTCTGTGTATAGTGCTAGTTATAAACATAAATGCAGTATTGTTATGTGTCTTTTCTTGGGAATGACATGATGTCATAATTTGCTTTATATAGTTTTAGGAAGAAAAAATAATCTAGTGATCCTGAGAACTCCTAATACAGTGTGCTTGGTGGTTCTAAATCAGTAGCCCTGATCTGCTCCTTCCTTTCCTTTCATTTTGTTTTTGTTGGAAATCACTGTTTTTCTATAAATCCAGGTTTATAACTCCACAAGATCAGTTCATTTGTTTCCTTCATATCCTGGTAGATGTATTATCTTGGATGAAAATAGAACTCAAATTTTACAGCTTTTATATCTTTTTTTAAAAAAGATTTTATTTATTTGGACAGAGAGAGATAGAGGGCACAAGCAGGGAGGAAGGGCAGAGGAAGGGGGTAGAAACAGACTCCCCACTGAGCAGGGAGATAGATGTGGCGCTCAATCTCAGGACCCAGGGATCATGACCTGAGCTGAAGGCAGACGCTTCACTGATTGTGCTTTTACATCTTTAGATCTTACAGATATGGTAGCCACATATGGAAATCCTTTTTCTTTAAATTAAATATTTTATTTTCAGTGTTTTCTTCTACAGTTATTTTTTCATTGTCTGACCATAATGTCAAGAAAGATGATAGTGTGTGTGTGTGTGTGTGTGTGTGTGTGTGTATTTTATTAGAGGAGTTTTAAAATGGGAGATTGTCCAGTATGCCTGAAAGTTTCAATAATACTCCGTTATTTAAGCACATGACTTACCTCTTTCACTGCAGACTTGCCCTAAAGTGATAAACAATTTTTAACTATGTGGTACCAGAATAATAATCTGATGAGGTTAAATAAAGTAGGTCGTGATTGATATCCTAAGTACAAACTAAAAATGAATTATCAATTGAAAGTAAGAATTGTAGAATTAATTTGTGAAGATGCTCACTAAATAAAAGTACGATGCATGTTATGAAATCTTCCCAAATTACAGTTGATTGGAAATATATTTCCATTTTTATCTTATATTTTTAGGAATTGAATTCTTGTTACTGAATATATAAATTGTGTTAGATTTTCCCAAATCTACTTATGTGATGTGTTCTGACAAAAAAAAGCAAAAAGCATAATCTTTATTTTTATTTTCTTTAGAGAGAGACAATGAGAGAGTATCACATACACACACACACACAGAGAGAGAGAGAGAGAGAGAGAGATGAGCTAGGGGGAGAGACAGAGGGAGAGAGAGAGAGAGAGACTCTTAAGCCGGCTCCACATTCAGTGCAGAGCCTAACACAGGGCTCGGTCTCTGGACCCTGAGACAATGGCCTGAGCCGAAAATGAGAGTCAGACAGTTAACAGACTGAGCCAGTCAGGTACACCCACCTTTTTTTTTCCCATTTTTTTTTTTTAAGAGTGAGTGCAAGAGAGAGAGAAAGCAAAAGGGTAATTTGAGCAAAGAATTATTCCTCTTGATGTCACAGTGTATGTTAGTAAAGGAAATATTCTGAGATGTTCATAACAGATACCTGTTTATCATTAATTTCCAAAATATATTTACTCACAGGGCTTTTTTCACATATAATCTTAATTTATAAAGAAATTTAGATCTCTAATTATATTAGAACAGTACTATAGATGTGAGAATTTTTCTGAAAATGCTGCCTGTAAATTATAATAAAATTCCAGGTTTCTGTGATATTCAAAACCAATTTTTCCCTTTTAATGATTTTGATTGTGATAATCATTCTAAGAGTATAGACACTCAGCCTCTCAACACTGTCTAAAAACTTGATATAAATATGAAGTCCATGTAATACTTTGCATTGAATTGTAAATTGCCAAACTTTCCTTTCATGTATTATATTGTCCTTCACATATCCTGGTGATGAATACAGGTTCAGTTTTGGGTTGTGTTTTTGTAAGTCATTGTCATTCTTGTTGTTTATGAATCATGTGTGGGATTACTTGATGCTTTGTGTAAATCATCATCAGAAGACCTGTGTTTCAGTAATCACTTAAGTTATCTTGGCTTTATTTTGCAATGCCAGGCTACGAGAGGCAGCTTTGTGGGGGAAGTCTTTAAATTGCAAAAAAAAAAAAAAAAAAAAAATTATACCAATGAGAAATAGAAAATTGAATGTTGAGTTGTACAAATCTTTTGTAGAGGAGGGACCCTGCAACTTAAGTTTCAGTAACTTCACACCAGTTCCCCCTGCCAAAGTAATTCTTACTCTAACAACATTTGGTTTTTCCTTCCCTGAAACAGAGGATACACTCTGCATATGCCAAACCCAATCTTTGCTAACATGGTTCTCATAGCCTGGAATGAGAACCCATTTTCTTATTCTCTACTGCTCTGAAACCCCTTCTCAGTCATATGTAATTTAAATTATGACAATTTATTTAAAGTATACCAGATTCTGTAGCAGAAATGACTGTGCCCCTTCTCTCTTATCATATAGCATGTTTTTTTTATTATATTACATATATTTCTTCTTTTTAATTCTAGTTTAATTTATATGTCTATGTTCTATCTTCCTAGAATAAAAGATCCTTAAGAATAGGGCAATAGGGTGCCTGGGTGGCTCGGTGGGTTGGGCCACTGCCTTCAGCTCGGGTCGTGGTCTCGGGGTCCTGGGATCCGGTCCCGCATTGGGCTCTCTGCTCAGCAGGGAGTCTGCTTCCTCCTCTCTCTCTCTCTGCCTGCCTCTCTGCCTACTTGTGATCTCTCTCTGTCAAGTGAATGAATGAAATCTTTAAAGAAAAAAAAAAAAGAATAGGGCAATAGTTTTGTTCTCACTATACGGTATTGACTAGTAGATGCAGAAGTGTTTTTTTGAGTTGGATTCATAAACTAAATACTATTAATGCACAAAAGAGATGAATTTTCTATCTTGTTTGACCAATCTCCATGTGGAGGACATGTTTATTTTGGAATCATAATTTAAGAGGAAGTATAGTTGTTCGGAGGACATGGAGTTTGCTACTTCTTACGTATGTTACTTAGAACAAGTAAACATTTATACCCTCATTTGTGAATGAGGATGATAAACTTGTATCTTAGTTTGATTAGGTGATTAAATGAATGTATGTGAATTGTTGGATAAGATGACACAGATACCTGCTTTGATGGTGATGATGATGAGGATCATTTCCTTCAGTGTTCTTCTCTTATCCTTTTAGTATAAAAAGTTAAATGAATATGTGTATAATTTATTTTTCCTCTACCTTGAGTACTAGACAAATGAAGATGTTCAAAAACATGTAGATATATATGGTTGCAGATGCATAATTCAGGCACTCTGTTCTGAGTATCTTTTATTTTTTTTTTCCTCACCAATCTCTTTTTTTTAAATTTAATTTAATTTTATTTTTTTCAGTGTTCCAAAATTCATTGTTTATGCACCTCACCCAGTACTCCATGCAATAAGTGCCCTCTTTAACACCTACCACCAGGCTCGCCCATTTTTTCTCATCAATTTCTACCCCCAGTTTCTACAATGATTATGAAACTTCCATCACTTTCCTTTAGACTCCTCCCCAACCCTTTTCTCTCTCTTCTTTATAAGAAAGAATGTCTTTCTTATAAATAAATAATACATAATGACACAATTTGGAAGTAAATATTTGTGCAAACTTGAACAGGTATTTTTACATACACTATAACATCTGATCTTTTTACCAAAGCCAGTGTAGTTGTCTACTGCAAACATGAGAATTTTCCGAGGACTACTGATAATGCTTCATTACTGGATTGTCATCATCTTCCTCAGTTTAGAGAGGAGAAAATTGAGCTTTCAGAAAGGTTGATGCTCAGGTGGTAAATCAGAGCCCTGAAATTTAAAGATTTATTTATTTATTTATTTTAGAGAATGAAAGTATACACACATGTGCATGTGAACAGGGGGAGGGTTGGGGTGGGGGAAGAATCTCAAGCAGGCTCCTCACTGAATGAGTAACCTGAGGCTGGGCTCAGCGAGGGTCCATCTCACAACCCTGAGACCATGTCCTGAGCCGAAACCAAGAGTTAGATGCTTAACCAACTGAGCCACCCAGGTGCCCCCAGGGCCCTGAAGTTTGAGTTCAGATTTCTCTTAACAGTCTTCTGTTCTGATTTACACAAAGCATCAATTATGGAGCTCTTTCTGCCTTTCTATATCTTTTTTTTTGCCTTACCTTTGGCTTCTGAAAAATCAGCACCCCTCTTACTGTCAGTATTTTTTCTTCTGCTGCTTATTGATCTTTGCTCTTCATTCCTTCTTGCTTCCCACAGGGTTTTTCTAATCAAATATCTTCTTATTTAAAAAAATCTCCCTTATCCTCTGACTCCTTTTACATAGCCTTAATACGTGTTCGAGTCTCATTGACCACATTACATTATATGAAGAAATAAAAATTCTTCAAAAATAATTTAAACTGGGGGCACCTGGGTGGCTCAGTGTGTTAAGCCTCTGCCTTTGGCTCGGGTCATGATCTTGGGGTCCTGGGATCGAGCCCTGCATCGGGCTCTCTGCTGAGTGGGGAGCCTGCTTCTCCCCCTCCCCGCCTGCCTCTCTGCCTACTTGTGCTCTCCCTTTCTCTGTCAAATAAATAAATAAAATCTTTATAAAATAATTTAAACTTCAGATGAAGATTTCCTGGTTTTTAAGCTTTATCCTTGGAAAAGCTAAGTTCTGCTCTTACCACTGACTGTATTTTAGCTATAGTGCTCATTGACCAGCTTCTCTTTGCTTAATATACTACTTAGAACACTGAAGCAGAAGTAACACAACTGGATTAACTAAAGTGAAAAAAAAAAAGAAAGAAAGAAGTTTGTCATTCATATGTAGGGATGTCTCATGGAAGCTAAGGACACGAATAAAATTTGTCTCAAAAATTGACTAGAACCTGTGTTTTGGTCACTTTCACCAGCTATTTATTATTATCTCTTGGTATCTCATGGGGTTGTAGGCAGTTGTTGGCTGGCTCTGCTGTGGCATGTAAGCTCAACTGGACTGGACATCCAAGGTGGCTCAATCACGTCTAGGAATTGATACTCATTGTAGCTGAAAGCTCACTTGGGATCATTCACTAAATCACTTACCCACCACTTCTTTATGTGGCTTGGGCTTCTCAAACCATGTCAGTTGGGTTTCAAGAAGGAAAATCTTAGGAGTCAGTGTTCCAAAAAGGTAGAAGTTGAAACTGCTTGTCCTCTTATGGGCTTTTCTCATAATTGACAAAACACTATTTTTGCCCTCTTATGTTGGTAAAGACAATCAAAAGGGCAACCTAAGTTTGAAGAGGTGAAGAAATGCCACCTCTTAATGGGGGAGTGGTAATAAGAGCACATAGTATTTTACAAAGCCAAAAAAAAAAAAGAGCACATAGTATGGGAACTGTTTTTATAGACATCGTTGGAAAATGCCCCATTTCCTTTAGCCTGTGATTGAAAGCCATCAGTATTTTTGTTTTTAATCTCTCTCTTTGGCATTTACTTCTGTCTTCTCTTTCTAGTCATTGACCTTTGCTGTTCCCCAATGGACACTGTAAACTGGGGACTTCATAAGTACAGTCTGCTAGAATATGTGATGATTCTCATCATGCACAGAGGCTGGCCAGACTTTGTCCTGTCATTTCTGAGAATCTGATGGACCTAATCGGACATAAGCATTGTCCATGTTTTAATTGTCTATGACTTGGGAGTGGCTAGGTTTATGGGGGACAGACATTGTTGGTATTGACTTACCTTTTTGAGGGAGTGAGCATTTTCCACTTAAAATATCAAGATTATAACCCCTCCCCCTAAAGCATCTGCTATTGCCAGTGATGCTTACTATTTATTCAGATTTCTGCTTTAACATTACCTCTCTGATGACATCTGTTGACTTCCTTGTTAAGTGTTACTCTGTCCTACCTACCTCCATTAAATTTTATAGATCCTTTATCACTTATAACTTTATGAATAACCTTATTATGCACTTACAGGGATCCATAGCCCCCAAACTCCATGGTTTCTGGAGAACAGCATATACCTATATACAAGGGAGTAATTCAACCAGTGAAAATAGATATACAGTACAAAAAAAAATATATATATATATATAGTATGTATTTGCATGAATCCTTGCTCTTAATTATTTTATGTCAGAATTGTAATTACTTAAGTAATTCATCATTACTTTGTCTTTATAATTGTAGGATCAATATGTTAAGGAATGATATTAAGGCATATGTGTACATTTATAGCCTTGTATATTAATTATCTTCTTCATCACTCAACGCATTTTCTTCAGATAATTTACACTACTCATTGCAGGATTGTAGTTCTCTGTGGTAACTAACTGCTAATCAAACTGATGTTATTTTCTAGTAATATGTACTGGAATTGACTCCAGTTGGTATAAATTTGCTTATACTAATATGCATTATATGAATTGTTTTACCTGAAAATTTTATGGGCACTCTGGTGTAAGCTAATCCTTTTCTTTTCTAACTTACTTGTGATAATCTGACAGCAGCTGATATTTAAATTAGAATAATTTGACAACTTGCTGATTTTTGCTGTAAGTGGCAGAAAGAAGTGATGGATTTATTGTTTTGGTCTCTGCACACTACATGATTTGACTGACTCCTGAAGCAGGATCAGAAGTGTACAAGTCAAATACAAACACACTTCTGAATAGAACTTGATCAAAAATGTCTACTCAATAAAGAAAATACAACAATTTTCATAGTTATTTAAGATTTAAAAATCAGTCTCTTTAGGAATATCTTAAGTATCCAAGAGACAAAAGGCAAGGCCAATTAAGGGATTTAAATTCACTTTTCTATATCCATAATTTCCCTGAAATTTAACTGAAATATAGTGCAGAATGACTGAGTAAATATCACAGTGAATATTATCCACATGGAACTTTCTCATTATATCTTGTCCTGTGTGTGTGTGTGTGTGTGCACGTGCGTGCACACTAGTGCTCAGGTTTGTGTCTGTATGTGTATGTGTGTGTCTCTGTATGTATATATATTGTTTTTGGTCAGATTTGAATGTAAATTCAAAGATAAAAGAATATCTGTCTTTCATATTAGATATAAACAGATATTTCCTTCCCAAAATATCTGAAATAGCTATGCATTATCACTGACTCGAAAGCATAATTTATTTTTCATAATAACCCAAATAGGAGAGAAATAAGCTATTTCACTTTTGGTAACTTTTGGTAAGTAAAAAAAAAAAAAAAAAAGAACTATTGTCATTCTAAAGGAGGCTACATTGTAATAATGCTTTAAGAGAGTTCCTGAATTTCATCTTCTTGGCAAGTGAGTTATTTTTTGCAATAACCTGCAGAGCTTGTTGACTAATAATGCTTTCCTCCCAACAGAAAATCCAATCAGATTTGACAAGTCATGAGATCAGTTTAGAAGAAATGAAGAAACATAACCAGGGAAAGGAGACTGCCCAAAGGGTACTATCCCAAATTGATATGGCACAGGTACATATCTTTGCGTAAACTAAGGAACTTGTTTTAGTTGGGTATTAAAACACAATATGTATTAGACAATTTGGTTATTAGAAAAATTGGGATTAAGGACATTATTTGAAAAATATAATACAATATATAAATAATATAGATTTGGGGGGTTGTACATCTTAAGGATAAAATATGTTAATAAATTACCTTTTATTTAGTATCACATTAAGAACAGCTACTGAATTCTCCCAAATGTATGCATGCTTTGTGCTATAAAAGTAGAAAAAAATTGCTTTACTTTTTTTTTAATCTTGTATATCTTCAGGAATAAAGAAAAACTTGTTAACAAAAATATGACTGCTTGTTGTTTGGAATTTTAAATTATACGGGTGCTTTCTTTTGTTGTCTTTACAGAAAAAATTGCAAGATGTTTCCATGAAGTTTCGATTATTCCAGAAGCCAGCCAATTTTGAGCAGCGTCTACAGGAGAGTAAGATGATTTTAGATGAAGTGAAGATGCACTTGCCTGCATTGGAAACAAAGAGTGTGGAACAGGAAGTAGTACAGTCACAGTTAAATCACTGTGTGGTATGTATTTCTGGGGACAAATACACAGCTACTCCTTGACTTTCCTTATTAAGCAGTCTGTGAAAAAAGAAAAGAGGTATGTGATGATGATCCTCCTTTGTAATAGAAGATTGTTTCAGATAACTGTAATAATTGCTACTATGTAATTTTAAGGTTAAGAACAAAATTTAGCACAGGTGTATTGAGAGACAAGAACTTTTTTCTGAAACAGAGAAACATCCTCTATAGGTGTCTTTTTTTGAATCTGTAGTTCTCAAAGGACTATGCAGAATTTAAGAGGAAGTCCCTTTGTTTAATTTTTATAGTACTTTTTTTTTAAAAAGATTTTATTTATTTATTTGACAGACAGAGATCACAAGTAGGCAGAGAGCAGGCAGAGAGAGAGGGGGAAGCAGGCTCCCTGCTGAGCAGAGAGCCCGATGATGCGGGGCTCGATCCCAGGACCCTGAGATCATGACCTGAGCCAAAGACAGAGGCTTAACCCACTGAGCCACCCAGGCACCCCTAATTTTTTATAGTACTTTGAATATGTATTTTAAATGGAAAATCTAAAAAGAAACACATTGTTCTGGAAACAGCAGCAACAGTAACAACTACCATAATAAAAACCATTCCAGAAATGAAAACCTAGTAAGCCAAGTGATCTATACAAGTCATGTCTAATTCTCTAGGTCACAGATTAAATGAGACAATTTAAAGACAAAACAGCTGGCAAAGGGCAAAAGCAGGATTCCAATCCAGGAGCTCTTGCTCTAAACCCTAGTATCTTTCCATTCAATGTCAGTGGTAGGTATATATTGAAATGCGACCAGACCTCAAAGACAGAATAAAAATGCATGGGGGGCATATGATTAGCCTGTAGCATAAATCTTCACAGGATTGTGGTATGTTGAGCTGTGTCCTTTGTTGCAATTACTGGAAATGTGCCAAGTCAGATGATGCCTCTGACAACATAAGGCTAAATTATGAGGGCATCTACTAGAGTAATACAACTGTTATTATAACTCTTTGATTAATATGGGCTAAGAGTAGAAATTCACATAAAATAGAAGCACTGAATATTATTAACTTTAAAGGTAAAAAAATGTTATCTAGTTAGTACTTTGTCTTTTAGGTATTGTTTCTTGATTTACTCCATAACATAAATGTAAAAGAAACTCTTGAGATGCATTTCAGTCATATTATTATGAGTGATAATGTATCTTTTAACAAAAAAATTTGTAGATATATATAGATATATTTCTTTGTGAAATTATGAACTATGTTTATGCAATGACATTTCTTCATAACACAGGCTGCATTTTAGTGACATTGTTGCTATAAATATTCTTACCCTGAAAAAGGAAATTTGAACATAATAATGTACACTTATTAGCTGATATTAGATGAGCAACGTGAGGGATTTATAGGAAGATATCTCCTCTTAAATTTTGTAAAAATAATTGAAAGCAAATGACCCAAGTATACTATGGTCTTGTTTAAATATCTTCCCAAAGGGACAGCTGTTCCCTTCTATGAACAGGTCTCTAATGGTACATCAGAAAACTGGTCTGCTAGTAAAGATGAGGTGAAAACAACCCTCCCTATAACCAGCTGTGATTGTGCCTTGACTCTACAGGGAAACCTTTTCAAGTTCATGCTCAGTTTGGTTCAGGTTTAAATGTCAGGAGCAATTCAAGTAGTCCTTCTGTAAGAATATCTTTTCTTTACAACTTTTATATATTTTTAAATTACTTAAGATGCCCTATTGCATATACTGTAATCATTATCTTTGCTTTCAAGAAATTTTTGTTTCATTAAAAAAACGTCTTCCCTGTAGGACTACAAATAAATATAAAGGATATTTCGCTCCCTCAGTGATAAACACTTTCTGTGCATACTGAATGACATGGTGTTAATGGCTAATACTACTTTGAACTAGCAACACAAGGGTAAATCATGGAAATTTTTTTTTAATGTCTAAAGAGTAAATTATTTGGACAAATATCTCTGATTCCAAAATTGACATAGTTTATTCCCTCCATACAGTTACTGATTGAATGTTTCTACATACCAAGATATTTATGTAATTTCTAAGATAAAAAGTAAAATTAAGTAAAAAAAAAATCAACTGGAAAATGCAGACAAGAACTCCAAATTATTGGTAAAGGAATATTAACAAAAAACAACCATCAAAGAAGGGATTAAGGTAGAAGTAGATTATGTATGTAGCTTTAATGAAAAAAGATATTTGCTCAGCCTTTACAAAAAGTGTTTTTAGGCATTGATTTTAAAGTGAGAAGAGAGTATAAACCCAAATTTTGTTCTAATTACAAAGAAAAAGCAATTACCTACTAGTAACTTTATTTCTTAGTACCAATAAAACAGGTCATTGTTCACAATCACCGCTGAACAAATTAAAGCAACAATGTATAATGTAAACTCATATATATCTGCCTACATATATATACCTGTACATACGTGTTTGCATGCATGCATTCATGTATACATGTATCTTTCCAGGAAAGTACTTTGTGTGATGACATGTGTATCATGAGGCTTTGTTAAAGCAATGTACTTTTGTTAAGTAATATATGTGTTCTTCAGGGTTGTGATATATATGTGAGTTTTTAAATAAAATTTTTGTGTCTGTCTATATTGATTTAATCAGCTGCATTAAGAAAATACAATTGTATAATGTAATTACCATATTTAAAATTACCTTCCTTCCTGGGGTGCCTGGGTGACTCAGTGGGTTAAAATTCTCTGCTTCGGCACCAGTCATGATCTCAGGGTCCTGGGATCAAGCCCCACATTGGGCTCTCTGCTCATCAGGGAGCCTGCTTCCCTTCCTGTCTCTCTGCCTACCTCTCTGCCTGCTTGTGATCTGTCAAATAAATAAATAAAAGTAAAAATAAATGTTTAAAATTACCTTCCTTCCTTATATATGACTTACTATATGTTGAAATTATGGTCTAGAAATTTAGATGTTTCATTCCCAGTAAAATGTGTGAAAACAACAATGAATAGGTCTGTCTTGTTTTTTTTTGTTGTTGTTGTTGTTGTTTTTGTTTGTTTGTTTTATTTGACAGAGAGAGAGAGATCACAAGTAGGCAGAGAGGCAGGCAGAGAGAGGGCGGAAGCAGGCTCCCCTCTGAGCAGAGAGCCTGATGCAGGGCTTTATCCCAGGACCCTGAGATCATGACCTGAGCCAAAGGCAGAGGCTTAACCCACTGAGCTACCCAGGTTGCTTGGCCTGAATGGGTCTGTCTTGGCCAGCACTGTTTGTCTAGTGAATCCATTACTATATACTGTACTAGGCTCTCAATAAATACCTGGTGAAAGAGTAAATTTTATAATATTATGTAACATTTAAAATAGGAATCATTTAACTTTTAGGAATAATCATTATCAACTTGGATTGTAAAACTGTACTCATGATGTATACTTACTTTAGTAAGAATAACTATCAACTATGCTGCAAAATGCTACTCCATTAAAACTGTAAACATGGAATGGCAATTAAGGTGATCTCTACCTCTGTTTCTTTTTATCAACTTTTATAATGTAATTTGTATACTATGGCTGATTATTATGTTTTGTTTTATGTTTGAACTTAGAACTTGTATAAAAGTCTTAGTGAAGTGAAGTCTGAAGTGGAAATGGTAATAAAAACTGGACGTCAGATTGTACAGAAGAAGCAGACGGAAAACCCTAAAGAGCTTGATGAAAGAGTCACGGCTTTGAAATTACATTATAATGAGCTGGGAGCAAAGGTGGGTGTGCACAGGAACCACAGACGTGGGCTACTTAACACTTTCCTTTGAAATGGCAAAGCACGAGGCAGTAATGATGCACAATGTCTTAGAAAGTCTTAATTATTTTTTTCTCAACAGATAGATACATATGTACATTTATGCATAGTCAGGGATAGAGATAGATTGATTCCCATGTGCAGTTCTTATTAAGAAACAAAAAATTAATCAATAAGGATCTTCTTTCCAATCCACATTAAAAGATATATACAGCTCAGGGAAGTTTTTATTGGCCCATCAGATAATTCTAAAAGCGTTTCTTTGTTCTAAACTTAGCCTTTTCATTGTATAAATTTACTTTGATGACTTAAAGGCTAGAGCCCTTTATAAACTAATGAACTTACTTACATTTAGATACAATGGAGTTGACACATTCCACATAGACCACTTTAGGTGTAATAGAGTTGTCACATTCCATAGAAGTTATTTCCCTGTATGGCAAGCCTTGCATAATCCACCACATTTGGCTAATAATGTAGAATGGATAGCCAGTTGAGTCCTATTGCTCCAAGATTATGTTTTTGTATTTTTGTCCTGTAACAGTCTAATGGCCAATTCCATGTTACTGTTAATTAAAGATGTTTTCATCTTTCTATTCCCTTTCCAAAACAGTGGAATGACTAGGATAGTTATCTCAATTCCCTCAAATCAAATATTCTCTGTATAGTTCTCATAGATTTAAACTCTTATGGTTCAGAGTAATGATAGTAATCATACAAAGTAGTCATGAAGGCATGGATTGTCAACGTCAAGGAGTGACCTGTACTTTTCTATGCTATAATTTTACATTACTCTAAACTTTCTAAAATATTTTTTGGTGCTCATCTAAGATTTAAAGTATTAATGTAGTAGTAAAATAATCGTTTCTCTCATTAAAAAGTCATGTTAACACATTATGTGGTATTTAAGGGGATGTGTGTACTTTATTAATAAATATCATGCTTATTTTCTTAAACTTATGCAAATAAAGTTACCTATTTAGTACTGGCATTTATGGCCATTTGTGAATAAATACAAGTTTAAGTACTTTAAGCAAGTATCTTTAAATAAGGAGTATTGGGGGATGGTTTCGCTCTCCTAATGCTTAGTGAGGAAGGATGAATAAAATTAAATAAGGATAAAAGCAGAAAAAAATAAAAATGCATATATTTTAATTTCATTCTGACGGAAAGAGCTTTACTGGGATCAATGACAAGAACAGAATATATTTTAAAGGCTCAGGTTCTCAACCTTATTAAATATAACAACATCAGTGAGAAAATTGTCACTTCATCTTTGACACAAATGTAAATTTGTGTCCGTATTTGTGAAGTAGCCATGTAGACACAGATTTCTAACGTTTCGTTCTGCAAGCCGACTGTTGGGTTGAGTCTTAAAGCTACTAATTGCAACTTTCTTTTCACTGAGAGGAAGTTATTTTGAGATTCAAATGGAAACCTGGAAATTACTATTGTTATTAGTTGATAATCTTTATTTTGATATTTTGAAAACCTTCAAATTTATATTTCACATGTCTTGAAAGAGATCTTACTGTCTTGTGGTGGCAAAGTATTTTATTTCTCATTGGATCAAAAAGTAGGGAGCATTGATATACGATAAATAGCAGAACACCAGGATAATCTTGAAATAAAACACATTTCACCTGCTTCTATAGTCCACCAAGCTACCTGTGGAATAAAAGACCCTTGAATCCTTCTGGAGAAGTTTGTCATTGTGGTACAGATAATCACAGAGGACAAAGTTGTATCTCCACTTGGTATCTCCTTTAGTATATATAGACCTTTACAGGTTCCATTTTTCCTATATTTAACATCAAGTGAAGAATATCTTAATAATAATCCTTATGCTACAACTTGTTAATTTCTAGAAAGTTATTCTCTATACTCAAGAGTTTATAATTTGACCTCTGTCACTTTACACTAAAAGAATGTATTAATAGATATCTTTTTAATAAGATTATACATATTTGGGGAAAAATGTAGTTTCTTTGTTTCTTCAAATATAAACTATTGTCTGGGCCTTTTTTCCCTTTTGTCTTGAATAATTTGCATAAAACCTTTGCCTTTGCAAGAGTAAATTTTACATGAAATCGTCATTGAATTTAAAACAATAAAAATGATGTCAGAAGACTCTTAGTGCCCCAAGTTAATTATACTTAAAAAGTGAATGACTCTCCTGAAGATGTAAAGCCCTATTTAACCCTGAAAATGCACTTTTGAAAGTTTGTTTATTTAGCCATTTGGTGCTTAATAATATCATTAAAGCAAAATGAAAGAGTACTAAGAAATCATGCTTTGCTTAATAATATGACAGAATACAGGAAAACATGTAGGGGAAGATTTATTTTTGAAATAAAGATTTAGAAACATTAATAATGAAAATATATAAAATATTGTAAGTCAGGTATTCCTTCTCTAAGAAAATACTGTCTGCATCTAAATCTTTAAAGCACCTTAGCAACATTAAATTGTATTTGTTAGTATCAACTTACCTTAATGGTTCCAAGAACAAAAGTTGAATTTCTTGTATGGCTTCTCTGTGCTCTGATTTTTATGGAAATATATGTAAGTAGCAATAGTTCTAGCAGCCTCACATACATTTTCCCATGAACAAGTGACTGCTGAGGCATTGTACTGCAGGTGGCACTCTTTTAAATGTATCCAATTTCCACATACACGCACACACAAAAGTATAAAACTCAATCTTCCTTAAGATGGCAGTGTCTCCTGTTTTATTAAAACCTATTTAACTGAATATAAACAAAATCGAATAAATAAAAATCAATAATGCATTAGTTCTGGGAAGATAGGATTTCTTCAAAATATTGAATTTGAAATTCTTTTTCTACCAATAGGGCAGAGCAAAAAATAACTATGCTTGGAAACACACTGTAAGGTATATATAAATTTTTCCCACACACAACTAAAAGTCTTAGTCAAAAGGGCAGATGTTTTTACTTCCCTGAAGGGGGAAATCTGTAAAAAGAAAAAAAAAACTGAATTTGCAACCTCAGCAACTAAACTTTTTTTTTTTTTTAATGTACAGACACCTCTGTTAAATAAACTAATACATTTTATTGAGTATTTGGAATTTATATCAAAGTTTCAATGTGTTTATTTTGGTTGTACCATTTTAAATTCTTTAAAGATATGCTTACTTGTGCATTTTTCATGCTTATGGCTGGATTTTTTTTAAGATTTTATTTATTTATTTGACAGACAGAGATCACAAATAGGCAGAGGGGCAGGCAGAGAGAGAGAGGAAGCAGGCTTCCTGCTGAGCAGAGAGCCCATCACGGGGCTGGATCCCAAGACCCTGAGATCCTGACCTGAGCTGAAGGCAGAGGCTTAACCCACTGAGCCACTCAGGCGCCCCATATGGCTGGATTCTTATATATTTGTGTGTGTGTGTGTGTGTGTGTGTTTGCAAGTATGATAGTGTGTGTATAGACAGATAGATTGATAGAGTGAACAGAAGAGTTTCTGGGCTTTTTATTAAACCAACCAACCTAGACCCTGAACACATTATGTTCAAATTATAGGCCCATCTAGAGAGGTGGTGGAAAAGTACAAAGTTGTTAATCCTCCATGTGAGAATGTGGAAGAATTTGATTTTGAAGGTTTTTAGTTCTGGACACTGAGAACTAGAACACAAAATCAGGCCATGATTTTTTCTATTAACAAGGGTGAAAATCTTGTTTTGGAATTTATTTTTTTTTTACCCCCGTTGGATGGTAAAATGTGTTTAAAGGGGGAAGTGGTTTATTCTTCATATTGTTTCTCCACAGAAGTAAGACATTTTATGGATGCAATGACAATAAAATTGACCATTTTAATTACAGAAATAATTTTGCCTCTTGAAAGAAACCATATTCTTTCTCCATTTTGATTTCTTACCAGTAAGAGCAACCTCATTTGTCTATAGAAGATTATAAACTTTGCCTATCCATTTCACAGATCACTCAAGGTTTTCTAAAAGAAATCTGTCATTTCTTCAGTTGTACTTACATCATTCATTATATTTAAAAAATGTGACCATAAATTATTTTTATTTGTACTAAAGAAAATAATTACAGCTTTTTTTTCCCCCCTACTTGATATAGGACACAGTTTTTGGAGAAAGGATATCATCTTTCCTAGACTGTGTTTATTCACCATTAGTACTGAGACTATGGGTTTTTTCTAGAAAATTATTTTTTAAATGTAGGAAAAAGGTTGTTTTAAAATGACAGAAATATTAAAGTTCCTATTAAGTGCTGATACCTAACCCTGAATTGAAAGGATAAACTAAATTACATTTTATTATCATTCTTTTCAGGTGACAGAAAGAAAGCAACAGTTGGAAAAATGCTTGAAATTGTCCCGTAAGATGCGAAAGGAAATGAATGCTCTGACAGAATGGCTGGCAGCTACAGATACGGAACTGACGAAGAGATCAGCAGTTGAAGGAATGCCGAGTAATTTGGATTCTGAAGTTGCCTGGGGAAAGGTAAAACCCGTATCACCCAAGGTTATTTTTAACATACAAAGAAACACACAGTAATGTGAGTTTATAAGGAGTTATTAATGTGCAACAGTAGTGGAAATATAAGCATTATCTTGCTTCACTTTCCCTTTCCTTGGAAATTCATCAGTAGCTCTTAATTCTGCGTATTTCGGAATCATGGTACAACTAGTGGGCAGCTTTAGCAAGAATCTCCCCAAGGCTTGTTTAGAATTAGGTAGGTTATGAATATAAGTCCTTAAAAGCACATTCATCGTTCGTCAGAAAGTGAATCCAAAGATGAGTTCAGTGTTCCCTAGCTTGCATTAGGCAGACTGCTCACGGCCCCCATCACTATGACCAGGGCAGGGATGTAGAGACTGCAGACGGTTGGGCTGGACAGGACTTGCAAGAGTAGCAGATTGCTGATGTCATAATTAAAAAAAAAAAATCTCAAGGGGTCCATGCAGCCACTGTCATTTCTACCGCTAAAGAGCCTAGACTTTCCTTTGATCCAAGCTGCTAAGTTCTTGCTCTGTCTCTTGACAGTCAGTCAGATATTTTTTCTCAGCTAAATTGTAAGGTCAGGGCACTCATGGCTTCATATTTTTTTCCAGTCGATTCATTATTAGATTACTTGAAAGTGCATTTATATAAAACAAACAGCCGATATTAATAATGTATTTTCACCTTAAACTTTGCTGAGACATTGGACCTTTAAAAAAAATTATAGCTGCACTCTACCCCATTGTTTTATTTTAAATTAGTGAACACTTGCCTGTATTGGTGAGATGTTAAAAAGAACTGTGCTTTATTTTTAATTCAACAAAGCTATTTAAATTATCCAAAGTTGGAAAATTTTAATTGCATTATGTAAAAATTTATGATCATACATTTCCACCAAAACTGAAAGTTGATTTTCTCTATGTAGATTCTGAAGATCAGTAGATGTAAAATGTTGTTACATAAATATTTTTCAAGTAAATAGTAGTGAATGATTTCTTCTTCTTCCCTCTCCACATAAATTTGTTGGTAGAGATAAGATATTGAATTGCATTTATTTGCTCAGGATTGTATACATTGTGAGAGTATTTTAACAACAAGTACAGAGGGTACAGTCTAAAAATTAAATGGCCTTATTTTCTTTCCTTATTAGCCAAATAAGTGTTATATTTTGTGTGTGTGATCGTTTGGTTTGAATCAATGGCAATCATATACTTAGATGCAGGCTGGGCTGCTGTAAGAAACAAGCAAAAAGTATCATGGCTCCAAGAAGATAGCAATTTATTTCTATCTCACTTAAGATAATTTTGGATAGGGGAAGTAGTTTTACTCCATGAAATTCTCTCAAGAAGTAGTTCCCTTTTATTTCATTGCTCTGCAGTCCTCTGGGTATTAGTATTCTTGTGGCAAAACTTGCTCACCACCACACCTCCCTCCCAGCCCACAAAGGGAAGGGAAAACAGGAAGTGGAGGGCACCATCTCTCTCTTAAAGATGTGATATAAAAGTTCCGTGCATTATTTTACCCATCTTTCATTACCAGAATTTAGTCACATGATCATATTTAGCTTCCAGGCAAGATGGCAAAAGATGGGTCCTAACTGGGTGGACGATGTGTTCTGCTAAAATGATGTGTGAATTTTTTTTGAGAAGGAGAATACATTCTGGGGGACATGTAGCAGTTTTGGCTGCAGCAGTATCATCCCTGTATTTTGCATCATAAGATAAAGGTAGAGAAATACCAAGGCCTTTGACTCCTGGTTTTCACTCGAATCATGATCTCAGGGTCCTGGGAAAGAAACTCCCCCAGAGTGGAGCCTGCATAATATTCTCTCTCTCTCCCTCCTGAACTTTGCTGGTGTTCTCTCTCTCTCTCTCTCTCTCTCTCTCTCTCTCTCTCTATATATATATATATATATATATATATATATCTTAAAAAAAAAAGTAGAGAAAGACCTCCAGCATCTGTTTCTCTTTATAAAAACCCATGTCCTACTGATGACAGTTTCTACTGTTAAGTTCTCATAAACAAACAAGAAGGCCCAGACAGTACTTATGATCTATTAGAGGATGAAATAGAGTAAAACATGCAGGGGCAAAGAGTAGTATGTGCAGAGGATGCATGAAAATCATCTATGCTTTCTTCTCAGTCACCCTCCCCTTAAAACACCCTCCCCTTCAAAATATCTCTGATTGTTCATACCCAATTTAGTGGGTATATTAGTTGGCCAGGTCTGCTGTAACAATGTTCCACAGGTAGCTTAAACCTCAGAAATTTATTTTTTCCCTGTTCTAGAGGCTGTGAGTCTGAGGTCACAGTTTTGGCAGGGTTGGTTGGTTCTGAGGCTTCTCTTCCTGGCTTGAGAATGGCTGTCTTCTTCTGTCTTATACAATCTTCCTTTTGTACTTGCCTGTGTCTAAATTTAACTTCTTATAAGGAAACTAGCCAAACTGGATTAGGACCCGCTGTGATGACTTTATTTTACTTCATTGCCCCTTTAAATTTCTTGTCTCCAAATCTGGTCACATTCTAAAGTCCTGGGGTTAGGATTTCATCATGTGAATGTTGAGGGGACTCATTTCACCTCATAAGAGTGTGGTAGCTTTATAAATATAATTTGGAATGCTACCATAATGGAGCACAAAGTAATCGAGCTAAAAGTAAAGGGGATTTTAAAAATTCTGACTACAGGGCGCCTGGGTGGCTCAGTGGGTTAAGCCACTGCCTTCAGCTCAGGTCATGATCTCAGGGTCCTGGGATCGAGTCCCGCATTGGGCTCTCTGCTCAGCGGGGAGCCTGCTTCCCTCTCTCTCTCTATGCCTGCCTCTCCGACTACTTGTGATTTCTCTCTGTCAAATAAATAAATAAAATCTTTAAAAAAAATTCTGACTACAATGTACAACTGACTGAGGTGAAATTATGAAAGTCTGCCACACAAGAACTCTGAACTCCACAGTCCCCATAAGGTCATTGAATAAGTCACCTAAGAAGATATTTTTGCATTAGCTTCACCAAAAAATTCCTTAAAATATCATACTATCATATAATTCACTTGACAAACAATTCTAGATGATTATTCTCGTATTAAAAGGCTTGAGTGGTCTGGAGATATGTCAGCTTATTGGGTCCATCTGGAAAGTATTTTCCATAAACCAAAGAGCAATATTATTTTCAGATCCAATAGGGGAAAAGTATGGAAAAAATGACATTTCTGTTTTTATATAATAATTTACCACCCTTTCTGGGTCTTTCAAATCACTAATCTGCTAATAATATGCTCTAAGACCCCTTAGTGGTAAAGTAAAAGCATACACATTTGCATCCAAATTACATAATTTGTTTAATGAATTCACTTGGAAGGTGCTGAGAACTTTTTAAAAACTCACAGTCATATAATAAAAAACATGTGACCTACAGATCTAAAGCAGTCACATTTATGATAATTGTTTAAGAGGAAAAAAAAATCAAACTCATGCATGAAACCCCATGATTCCTTAGTACATTCTGATTTCACATGCTGTCTTGGTAGATGGAGAACTTGACTCCAACTGTTAGTCTTATCTGCTATTTTAAAGGAGAAAAGTCACTTTTTTTTTAAATAAATTGAGTATTCATTTAAATGCAATACATTGAATGTACTTGCCAATCATTCCAAGTATTTTTGACTTGGAGAAAATTTGAATATGAAGAGTCAGTTTCTTTTTAAAGTGTTTCATTTATTTCTACTGAATTTCCTTAAGTTATGTTGATCTAAGAAAACCGTATTGATTTATATATAAAATACTCAAATGTCTAAATAAAAATCTTATACATCAAATTTAGTTACTAATGAAGTATTTACTTGACCTTTAGTTTATTCAAACAGAGCATACCTTCAAGTATATTGACTACAATTAAATCCTTTGAGTTTTACTTCTACTCTATTTTCTTAAATATTTTACTTATTTATTTGACAGGGAGAGGAAAAGAGAGCAAAAGCAGAGGGAGCAGCAGGCAGAGGGAGAGGGAGAAGCAGGTTCCCCACTGAGCAAGGAAGCCTGAAGCAGAGCTTGATCCCAGGACCCTGGGATCATGACCTGAGCCAAAGGCAGATGTTCAATCAGCTGAGCCACCCAGGCACCCCACTTCTACTCTATTTTAATTACACTTATTTATTGTGTATCTAGTTCCAGAAAAAATTATTTAGAGTGGCTTATGGAGATACACATGATTCATCTGGTCAAGGACAAATAAATTAGGAAACTAGAGAAAGGGAAAATTACAGTAGGAAACTTTTCAAAGAAATATGTCCAGAATATCCCATGGAGAGAAGAATAGGCAGAGGAGATTAAAGCTTCAAAATCTGGCACCAAGCTGGGATGCCTGGGTGGCTTAGTGGGTTAAGTGTCTGGCTCTTTGTTTCAGTTCAGGTCATGGTGTCAGGGTCATGAAATCAAGTCCTGCACTGGGCTCTGTGCTGAGCACAGAGTCTGCCTGAGATTCTTTACCCCTCCCGCGCCCTTCCCCTCTTTTCTTCCCTTGGAGTTCACTTGTTCTCTCTCTCTCTCTCTCTCTCCCTCCCTCAAATATTTAAATAAATAAAACCTTAAAAAAATTTGGCACCAAGCTTAGTATTGGGCAAAATAGAAAGTAAACATACTGGGGCGCCTGGGTGGCTCAGTGGGTTAAAGCCTCTGCCTTCGGCTCGGGTCATGATCCCAGGGTCCTGGGATTGAGCCCCGTGTCGGGCTCTCTGCTCCGCGGGGAGCCTGCTTCCTCCCCTCTCTCTCTCTGCCTGCCTCTCTGCCTACTTATGATCTCTCTCTCTCTGTCAAATAAATAAAATCTTTAAAAAATAAAAAGTAAACATACTTTTTTTTTTCTGTGCTAAGAACAGTTAACCTGAGATGTATTCCGTTAACATTTTTTAGGTGTACAATACTGTATTGTTAGCTACAGGCAAAACATTGTACAGCAGATCCCTAGAGTTTATTTATTCATCTTGTATAACTGAAATGGAAGTAAACATGCTTCTGAGATTCAAAGTGTTCAAATTATTAAAACTATCATTAAAATAGTTTTAGTGTACTAGTGAGAGTGTTTTTCTAAAATTTACATACAGAAGAAAAATTAGACAGGATCATCAGTGAGATAGCACCTTGATTAATATTCTTATAATAAACATAATAGGAAGGTTTATGTTGCCATTTTTCTCTGAGCATACTTTTGTGCAAACCAATGCCATGAGCCTGACTCTGGACTTTCCGTTTCTTTTTCATGAATATCAGGAGTTTGGCACTGTAGGGTCCTTTTGATAGGCTAACGACGTTGTAAAAGTGAGTTTTCCCAAACAAAATCTCTTGTTTAGGTTTTACTCCTGCTCCACGTTCTGTAGTAACATGTTAGAAACCATAGGTGTTAGAACACATAACTTTCCCAAAGGATACTGAGTACTATATGAAACATTTCAAGATGTTTAAAAGTATAATCTACCTGGGGAAGACTGTGAACCTGTGAATCTCTTAGGTATCTCAGATCAGATATTTGGTGGTCTCAAGAAGAGAATAAATGAGAGAAGTTCCAGAAGTAACTAGGGTGGTGGTAAGGCTGATTAGCTGGAGGCACAGCTGGAAGCAAGAAAAACTGTTCTGTCAGCTCCAACCGTATGCTCATGTTTCCACACTGCAGTTACAAGGGAAAAAATGAATATATTTAAAAGGTAGTCTAAAGTTTTAAAAGGTTAAAAAAAATTAATTCACTTAATGGGAAGCAGACATTTTAGAGTAAGAACAAAAATGAGACAAAAGTTTAATATGGGAATTGAATTTATACTGTTAATGCTAATTTGAAATTCCTAAAGCTCAGTAGTCCTTTCCCTGTATTTTGAAATTCAGACAGTCTCCCTCCATTAGAGTGGTGATAAAGAGGGAAAAATTAATATTAAGATTTTGAGGGATGCCTCGGTGGCTCAGCTGGTTAAGCATCTGATTCTTGATTTTGGCTCAGGTCATGATCTTAGGGTCCTGAGATTGAGTCTCATGCTGGGCTCTGAGCTGGGTGTGGAGCCTGCCTAAGATTCTCTTTCTCCCTCTGCCCCTTCCTGCCCTGTGCTGGATCGATCTCTTTTTCTCTCTCTCTCAAAGAAAAAAAGATTTTGAAAGAGTAGATCACTCCTAGCTACATGGTCTGGACAACAGAGATAGTTTGAGGAAATTGTAACTGTCATGTGTTTGATGGTTTCAGGATCAGGCATTTTTCCCCTTCATCCCTTACAAATCGCTGTTAAGGGAGTTTGCCAGGTTGAGATCAGAAACACTGATGTCTATAGAATAGAAAGAGACACAGTGGAAGGAAATGGTAAGATGAACTAGAAGAGATTAGCAGCACCTAGGGATTTTGAGTAGCAGCACTGCAGAGGATCTCTGAGCTGTCACGACAGCTTCTATCTTCTTGGACTCATGCATGGGCATTAACAATTTCACTTGCCAAGAGAACAAGGAAAAATGTGTGTTTTGTTCACTGGTGTTTCCCCTGCACATAAAATAACAATGACCCATAGTGCATGCTTAGTAAATATCCATTCAATAAAATAAATTGCAAATTAAGAGATGACAATTAAAACATAATGGCAAAGCAATTTTTTTTGAGAGAAGAGAAGAATGCTAATGTGCTTCTAATATTATGGTAAATTTTAGAACAAATGGGAACGTGAACAATCATCCAGTCAAATACTCCCATTTTATAGATGCAAAAAGGCCTGGCACACAGCAAATCTGCAATTAAAATCCAGTACTATCTTTGATTTCATTAGCTTTTTCCCACTATAATTGTTGTTGGAAGTTGTATTTTCTAGTAATTTTAAGGTAATCTAAGTGACAAAAAGTTGTCATTCACAATAAGAAAAACATACACAATGACTAAATTTAAAGTGCAGATTAAATAAATCTGTGTAAAAATAACAAAATGAAAATCCTGTGTGCATTTGTCTTAAAATCACTTTGATTATTTGGATATAAGTCAGTTGATTCTCAATATCCCATTATGGCTTCCATTATTTAACATATGAATTGAGTACAAAAAATAACTGTAGGAAAATAAATAATTATGTTATTAAATAGAAGTTTATATCTCTGATCATTATGTTTGGAAAATGTAAGCTTCAGCAAAGTTTAATCTATATTTTCTAATTTAATTTATTAATTAAATTAATGTTAATTAATTTAATTTATATATTATATATATTTAATATATATTTTCTGATTTAACCACTAACAGATTTCATGTATTCCCAATTTAGTTTCAGTAGTGAAAAATTCAAAGCCACTTAAATAATTCAGCTACATGAAAGCCCTTTTAATATTCACAGTGTTATGTAAAAATTAAAATGATCAAATATAATTCCATGGAAAATTATTTCGGTTCCTTAATCCATCAGCATTTAGGATATTTCCTATCTCCTATTTTTCATAAATTGACCATTAGATTTTATTAACAGTAGCGTCAGGATACCAAGAGTTGCCTGAAACAATCACACATACATACAAATGTTGAATTCAGTTGTGTTAAATATGCAAAATAATTGATGTCTAAATAGCCACTTACGTAACAAGTCATTGTGATTTTCACTTTAATTTAAGGGACATATTTTTATAATATTCAACATGAGGAAGAACAGTGATGAGTTTTTTCAGTTATCTTTCTGCTGTCACTTCAGTCCTAAAATTTAGTGACAATCACCCAATAAAATCTTGTGACAGAATGCATCATTTTGTTTGCCAATTGGTTCTCAGCATTGGCTGCACATTATAATCACCTGGGAATATTTAAAAGGCTATCAGTGCCTGGAGCCTACCCCCAGATATTATGATTAAATTGGCCCAAGTGTGGTCAGTGTCTAATAATTCAGCAAAGTTTGTGAACCACTAAATAATGCAATACGAGTACTCTTATGAGATCTACATTCAGCTTAGTCAACCATGTCCTGTATTTTTTTTTTTTTTTAACAAGTACCTTTCACAGTTTAAAGAGATCTGGCCTCTGGTCCTAGATTATCTGGATAATTGCTTCAACTCATCACTCCTCTTAGCTATAAAAGCATGAGAACTATTACTTATTTCTAAAGTCTGTTACACTATCATCCCCATGAAAAATTACGTATCTTTTTTTAAAGCAAGCATAGTAATTTATCTGTGAAGTGAAATAACACTAGCAGACCATTAACTTGGTACAATGAATGCATCAAGCAGCTGTTACTTAGAAAATAGAACATCTGTTAAATGCCATTGGAGTCACTATTCACTGTCATTATAGTTATAGCTGTAATTTCTGTTCTGCACATTCTGCTTTCATGAAATTCTTCTTTAATAGACAATACATTATTAATAAAAAGTCAATACACATTGCCATAAAATCCACTATTTAATGTTTTATGTTCTTTTTGAATCTATCATTATATTATTCCTTCACATTACCCTAATAATAAAATATGTCCTAAACCTCTCCCATGACAGAAATGTAGGGACCTGCAAAAACATTATCATATTTTATCACATTTAAGACATTAGATTGTATGATACACCATTGATTTAATTACAGCTATTGTAGATCAAAAGAAACACAACCTTAAACATAAATACAAATTCTTTTTTTTTAATTTATTTATTTTCAGCATAACAGTATCATTATTTTTTCACCACACCCAGTACTCCATGCAGTCTGTGCCCTCTATAATACCCACCACCTGGTACCCCGACCTCCCACCCCCCTGCCACTTCAAACCCCTCAGATTGTTTTTCAGAGTCCATAGTCTCTCATGGTTCACCTCCCCTTCCAATTTCCCCCAACTCCCTTCTCCTCTCTAACTCCCCATGTCCTCCATGCTATTTGTTATGCTCCACAAATAAGTGAAACCATATGATAATTGACTCTCTCTGCTTGACTTATTTCACTCAGCATAATCTCTTCCAGTCCTGTCCATGTTGCTACAAAAGTTGGGTATTCATCCTTTCTGATGGAGGCATAATACTCCATAGTGTATATGGACCACATCTTCCTTATCCATTCATCCGTTGAAGGGCATCTTGGTTCTTTCCACAGTTTGGCAACCGTGGTCACTGCTGCTATAAACATTGGGGTACAGATGGCCCTTCTTTTCACTACATCTGTATCTTTGGGGTGAATACCCAGGAGTGCAATTGCAGGGTCATAGGGAAGTTCTATTTTTAATTTCTTGAGGAATCTCCACACTGTTCTCCAAAATTCTAAGTGTCATGTCAGTTTCAGAAATCTTAATATGTGATTGCAATAATGTAATTTTTAAATTTTCTTCCCGTAACTGTATTTTGTACCTAAAGGTGAAAGAACCCTCCCCCATCCTTGATGACCAGAAATGGTATAATATTTATGTAGACTGACTAAATGCAGAATCCACGTGGGGAGGGGAACCTTTTAAAATATCCTTTTGGGTGTATTAGTTAACCCTTCATCCAGATGAGAGGGAACTTGCATAAGAGATTAAGAGCTGAAATAAACAAGAATTTAGTAGCATCTTAGTAAAGGGAGAAAGATATAGAAATGGTATTGTGGCTCCTTTTCTTTTTTAACTAGATGTGGGGCTGAATGAAATAGAACCTATGGGCAGGAGACAGAGTGTAAAAAGGTTGGGGATGGGGAGTGGGAATGATAGGAAGTCAGAGAACTTATCCTAAGAATCTAAATCACTGGGAAATTCCAGGAAGAGTTTTGGAAGCCATTGCACGTCTGGAAATGTGAGAGATCAAGCCCAAGTGTGCTAGGTTTCTCTGCCCCTGTTAGAAAATAGTAAAAATATATGCTTATAAAAAAAAATAAATAATAGAAATAAAAAAAAAATAGTTGCGGATATGTTTCTGTGGGATCAGATAATTAATTAATCTTACACTTTTTACTATTTCACCTTTAAATAATTCATCTTACACTTTTTTTTACCATTTCACCTTTAATAAAATTAACAAAACTATTTCCATCACATGATGATGTGATCATTAGAAACCGACAGAATGAGTTTTCTCATCCTGCTATAACCCATCAGTGAAATGAATTGCTAAGCTGATGGCTGAATCCTGGACCTCATGCCATTTTAAATTAGATTCGAGTGATTTAACTTTCAGATATGAAGAATGAATCAGAATGTATTTCCATCTTTTACTTGAACACATGGGTATCTTTATTAGGAGAAGTTAACCTATGCCATCCCTTTTTTATTATAAGGAAATTGGAATAGCCTTTGAAAATTGCTATGGCTAGGAAGAAATCAACAACAAATTTATGTCTTTGAAATCATGGAAATTAGTGTTTAATATTTCGACTGTATGCTGGAGCTGGTATCAAATGTTACAAATTAAACATATGGACAGTAAAAGTATGTTAGATTTTATGGCAGTTAATATTTAAACCTAGTTCTACTCTTAGCTGATATTTTTCCTGTGTCATTAAAAACCCCAGGTGCCAAGCATGTATTTGACATTAAGCTGCTGGTGAAACTCCTGGAACTGGACTTATGGCCAGGTCATAGGTCATAGTAAAAGTGAATGTGAATAATTCTGTTTGTTTTTTGTTTTACTCAGCCTTAAAATCAGCCCTAGAAGCTATCACATTACCACAGATTGGAAAAAAAAAAAAAACCTTAAAGTTGAGCTAAATGACTTTATCATTTAGTCACTGAATTTGAACTTGTCCATTCAGAAGGGTAGACCTGTCAGAACCTTCTCCATCCCTCACCCAGCATGTCAGCCAAAGAAGGCATCAATGTTAAGGATTGGACTGGATGTCTTTCTCCTCATCTCACCAACCCCTTAAAAAACTACGTCCCTTAGAGAGGCATGAGTGAGGGTATGCAAAGAATGGCCAAAACAGTAGTTGGAGTTCAGTCCAGTAATTCAGTTCTCAATACATTGACAAGTATAGACATTGTTATGGTATGGGTAACTAATAGAACTGGGAGAATGGTTCAATTCTTTTTAGTTTCCAGTAAATACTCCATATTTTTCTTTTTGTGGCTGCTGATTCTTTTTTTTTTAATTTTTCAGTGTTCTAAAATTCATTGTTTAGGTACCATACCCAGTGCTCCATGTAATACATGCCCTCCATAATACCCACCACCAGGCTCACCCAACCCCCCACCTCTCCTCCCCTCCAAAACCCTCAGTTTATTTCTCAGAGTCCGCAGTCTCTCATGGTTTGTCTCCCCTTCCGATTTCCCCCAACTCACTTCTCCTCTCCATCTCCCCATGTCCTCTGTGTTATACCTTATGCTCCATAAGTAAGTGAAACTATATGATAATTGACTCTCTCTGCTTGACTTATTTCACTCAGCATAATCTCATCCAGTCCTGTCCATGTCGATACAAAAGTTGGGGGGTATTCACCCTTTATGATGGAGGCATAATCCTCCATAGTATATATGGACCATATCTTCCTTATCCATTTGTCTGTTGAAGGGCATCTTGGTTCTTTCCACAGTTTGGCGATTATAGCCATTGCTGCTATAAACACTGGGGTACATGTGACCCTTCTTTCTACTATGTCTGTATCTTTGGGGTAAATACCCAGTAGTGTAATTGTGGCTTCTGATTATGACCTTCATATTTTCTGGATTGTTTGGCACTTGATCCAATCCTTAATGGTGAACTTCAGTTACAAGTATCACCTCTTCCTTAAAACCATTCATGTTCATCCCAACCATGACTCATCTTTCTCAAAGAAGTTCTTTCTACTGTGATACCAAATACTTGACTGCACTTTAGCCTTTCTCTGCAGCTACACTGTGGGTAAAATTAAAGCAGGATATGCAAAGACTACTTCCTTTCTACTCTCTGGCAGTGAATGGCACAGTACAGAGTGGATATTAAGCACCAAAAGCAAATTCACTAATTGATATTTTATTGAGACCTGCAGAAAGTCATATCAGTATATTTTTTGAAGTCTAAGATAATAATATTTTAAAGTCATATTTTAATTTAAAATAAATCTGTTATATTCTTGAAACTAAGATAAAAATACTTTTGTTGGAAAAATAAAAATCTATTCAATGAGTACAATATTTTTCCTAATGAAAAATAGCATTTATTTCATACCAGTTTTTTCTTGAATCCCGAATGTGAAGATATAGCTCAAGGATTTCTTTTATGATAAGAATGAAAAGAGTGAATCACTTTTGGGGCTATTATCACCACGATGGTTACTGCTTTTTTTTTTTTTTTTTTTGTTATGTTCATCATGGCAGTAACTTTCATGTCTTTGAGTGCTGTCTTAAAATACTAGGGAAGCTAAAGTGATGCTCGTGATTATCTACATTTCCTATTTTATTCTTTTCATGAACTGAATGAAGTATCCCTATATATTAAACATTTTCTCTTGAAAATTAGCTATAGAATTTTGGCAGATGTTTAATCCATAGTAGTTGGCTGTGATCCATGAACTTTTTGCAACAATATTTCCCAAATTCAAAATTTCTAACCCTTCTGAGATCTGGAAATTTTCATTGCCTTTAATTGCATTATCTGGAGTAGAAGAGACAGATGTCTGTGTATATAACTTTTTATATCAAAGCTAAAACAGTGTCATCTTTAAGACATTTTAAGAGATAATTACCAATCCAAAGTAAGATTCAACTTTGTGAGGTGTTATCTTTGCAAATACATAATCTCTGGTGACAAGCCACTAGTCTGGAATGAATGCAGGAAGGAGGGCATGTTCATTTGCCTGTCTTTCCATATCTTTGACAAATACATCTTGAGTATAAGTTTCATAAGGACAGAGACATTCTCTGTCATTTTATTTACAGTGCCAAGAATAATGGCTACCATATAAGGTTGTGAAGGTCGTGTTCCACACAAGGATGCAGATGAAAGGAATAAAATCTAGCCCATGAGCACTCACAAGTCAAGCTCCAGAAGGGCTGTTTTCATGCCAGGGAGGCATTTCTCATAATTTCCTTAAAGACATTAAGTAGAATAACCTATGTCATTGCTACAACAGTGATGCCTTTAGTAGGAGCTCAGTAACATTTAGGATTGCTAAATGAAGGAATTCCTTCTATGAACAGCTGGCTTTACCCATGCACTACAGATGACAGCTGCATCACAGACAACCCTCTACACGGTAGCCAATAAGTGCATTTGGCAATAATTACTCAAATCTCAGATATTTGTCCATTGAAAAAGAAAAACACAAATACAAAAGATTGTGTTGGGATAGGAGAAACAATATCTTTTGTGCACAAATCACTTTATACAGTCTTTTTATCAGATTTATTACCCCTATTTATGTGATGTGAGATGCAAAAACAAAATGCATACACATAGTGATTTTGAGTTCAGCAGACCTGATGGTGTGAAGGATAGGCAGCCACAGAGCATCTACAAATTAAAGATGAGGTACAAGCTGGCCTCAAAGAGACCCTCACTCTCAGTCTTGATTACTTGGCCCACTTCTGATACTCTCTGTACATTTTTGATTTACCTCTTTGCAGGTGAGTTCCCTCCTCTTTCGTATTGTTGCTACTCCCCAGTGATTTTGTCTTACTCTGGCTTTGGTTTGCTCTGGTGAAGATATCAATTCCATTTCTAAATGCCTGAGCTGGTGTGTTGTCACAGTCTCTGTATCTTTTACTTAAACTTTTTGTGAGGGGTGCCTGGGTGGCTCAGTGGGTTAAGCCTCTGCCTTCAGCTCAGGTCATGATCTCGGGGTCCTGGGATCGAGTCCCGCATTTGGCTCTCTGGTCAGCGGGGAGCCTGCTTCCCCCTCTCTCTCTGCTTGCCTCTCTGCCTATTTGTGATCTCTCTCTCTCTCTCAAATAAATAAATAAAAATCTTAAAAGTAAATAAACTTCTTGTGAGGTTCTGGCCTGGCTTAGCCCATAGTGAAATGTCCCACAACAGTGTGGGGGCAAGAAAGGGATCAGGGCAGAGGTCAGGAAGTGCAAGATGGTCACCTGGTCAGCCATGATACATCACCAGAAAAGGGCTGGGGTAGAGCTGAGTATAAACTTTTATACAAGGATCAGTTTTTCTATCAGCTTTCTACATGCTTTCTAATATTAAATGTGCTTGTTTTTAAATTTTGTAAATCAGGTCTTAGAAAGTGGTGGTGCTTTCTTAGGGGGTTCTCATATTACTTCTTTATTTTCACAGACCTCTAATTGAAATTAAGTATTATTTTTTTTCAATTCAGAATGCGAGCAGCAAACCCCAGTAATAGCTATAGTTCCTGCAACTTTGTCACCAGTAAAAATGGCAGATAATTCTATATCATATTCTATTCGTTGTCTATATTTCAAGACACCAGTTATATTCATCACTACTTTTAAATTACCCTAAACATCTGCTGCTAGATTATTATAGTTGCATACATTAGGAAAGAAAACAGGTATTACTATCTTACAGGTTTTAAAGATTTTATTTATTTGACAGAGAGAGAGAAATCACAAGTAGGCAGAGAGGCAGGCAGAGAGGCAGGCAGAGAGAGGGGAGAAACCAGGTTCCCTGCGGAGCAGAGAGCCTGACGTGGGGCTCAATCCCAGGACCCTGGGATCATGACCTGAGCTGAAGGCAGAGGCTTTAACCCACTGAGCCACCCAGGTGCCCCTATCTTACAGGTTTTAAAAAGATATTTTGTATATTGTTTTCCAATAGAACTCCTTTCCTTTAAAATCCAGTGGACTCAAGTTTATTTTTTTAATATTATTATGAGAAAGAGTCCTTATGTTTCACCAGATTCCAAATAGGTTTGTGGCACCAAAATCCTGAAAATTTCTTCTGTAGAAATACAAGAGCACACTACTTGCTAAATTTTCTAAAAGCCATTGTTTATTTGTGTATGGGTCTGTCTTCACCCAGTATATTTACAAATTAAGTAAATATAAATATGTTTAGATGGACAATATGTATGTTTATCCATTAAGTATAAATAAATAAATAGAAATAAATATAAATAGAATAAATAAATAGAAGTTCAACATGCTTCTCTGTGTGTGTATATATATATACACACACATATCTAGATAGATAGATATAGATATAGATATATGCTTATATATGCCCAATAAGGTAACTACAATGTATATGGTAGGATTTTCTTCATTCATGAAGACATATGGAAGTTTTAAATCATTGAAAAATCTTACTGTAGTAACTATACACACAGTCATTTCAAAAACATTAAATCTAAAGACTACCATATATGAATTACTCCAAGCTCAAATACTGTCCTTTTCACAGGCTACTCAGAAAGAGATTGAGAAACAGAAGGTTCACCTGAAGAGTGTTACAGAGCTGGGAGAGGCCTTGAAAACGGTTTTGGGCAAGAAGGAGACCTTGGTGGAAGATAAATTGAGTCTTCTGAATAGTAACTGGATAGCTGTCACTTCCCGTGCAGAAGAGTGGTTAAATCTTTTGTTGGTAAGAGAAGAAGCTAGAGGATTTTCAACCCCTCTCCATTATGAGAAAGAAATTATGTATGCTTTGAATAATAATATCTATGTCTGCAAATTCCTTAACTTTACATGAATGGTGGCTTTTAACACCTATAACTATATTTTAATATTTTGCTATGTCTCTGCAGTATTTTATATGGAGATCACCCCTAAGTGTGATTTGACAGATACTATTCTTTTTGCCTTTTAATGTTATAGAAAGCATGACAGATCTTTTAAGAATATTATCTAACCAGTATTATGTCATGGTATATCTCTATAAAATTAAGGAATACCAGAAACATATGGAAAACTTTGACCAGAATGTGGATTATGTCACAAACTGGATCATTCAGGCTGAAGCACTTTTGGATGAATCTGAGAAAAGGAAACCTCAGCAAAAAGAAGACATACTTAAGGTAGCAAATAAAATATTATGAAAAGCAATTTTCTAACTGTACACCAATCATCTCAGTAATCAAGGAGTTATTAATAAGAGTGAATAAAGTTCTTCCTCTCATCCTTCCTCCCTCTCCTCCTACTTTCATACCCTCCCTACTTTCTTAACTCACATGGGAGTTAATGACTTTGAAGAGTTTTATAATCTGGATATATGTCCATATCCACCTCTCAGCTAATTACACAAAACTTAAACACCAATGACAAAGAGATTCCAGGATTTATTTTGGTGTAATTTTGTAAATTCCTGCCCATTTGACTACTTAGTAGTGTGTTCCTCTATCTAACATAAGGATCAGTTTCCCTGTATCATTCACAGCCTATCTGAAATCCAATCATCTGGACATTTTGCCTGTGCAACATCCAAATCTTCATAATTAGTAACAGTACTCAGCTTATATAAATCTGGATGTTTTTATTTTTTACTATATGTAAAGTAAACATGGCTTCGTGTTCTCTCTTTGTATATCAAAAACAATTATTAGGATGTCCTGAGTCATCTTTCAGAAAGGCAACTTAATCTCCATTAAAAAAAAAGATAGCTATAAAAGGATATGAGAGGTATAATGTGCGAATTTATCTTATTGATGCTATGTTAATCTCCATTTGATAACATCTTTCTCAATTAAATAGGAAGAATTAAATTTTAACAAATTTTATTTAAATTAGTGATTCCTTATTTTGTTGTGCTGAAATAATAGTATTTAACTAGTGGGTTGCTAGTTAAAGAACACTCAAAAATTATATTTTCTGTCTGAACAACGCATATGTTAATGTTAATGAAATTGTTATTTTCCAAAGATTATAATTCATTTTTAATGAAAAACTATTGATGTATTTCAGGCTATCCCTAAAACACATTTACTCTGTTGTGTGTACCTTTTCTTGCTTTCTCTTGTCCTTCAATGTGTAGTTAAGGAATGCCATTTTAACGTGAATTTCCTCCAAGGTCTTTGAAATAATAGGACCTAAGTTATTTCATTTATACCCTCTCTGACCCCTTGAGTCAGGCAGAACCTTCTTCACTCCCTCTTTCAGTGACACAGAATCCTTATTTATTGGAAAGTCCATTTTCCCCCCATGATGCTCAGTATAATAAAAGGGAACTCAGAAGTATTCAGGAAGGAATAAAAAAATTTTCCTCAGCTACCTTTCCTTCTGAGGATATATTAAGGTTGTTCCACGGCTATGACATTGAGTAGAGTTAAGATAAAATAAGACTAAATATAAAATATGCTGGTTGTGGGCAACATAGAGAAGTCAGGAAAACAATCCTCGTTCTTCCTCAGATTAAAAATAAACCTAGATCCAACTTAAACAGGAGCAGTGATCTGTTTTCCTGAGATGGCACACATTCTCAGTCTTCTCCTCTATTTTAGGGAAGTTGGCTTTTTCCTCCCTCTGTATTCCTCTGCATGTGCTTGTTCTTTGTTTGTCTTTCTCTTTCTCACTTTCTGGCTCTCTCTCAACTTCCATTTAATTACTAACTTCGAGCCCTGTCTCTTGCTCACGGAATATAGCGTTTAAAGGCTGAAATGAATGACATGCGCCCAAAGGTGGATTCCACGCGTGACCAAGCAGCAAAGCTGATGGCGAACCGCGGCGACCACTGCAGGAAAGTAGTAGAGCCCAAAATCTCAGAGCTCAACCATCGGTTTGCAGCCATTTCTCACAGAATTAAGACTGGAAAGGTAGGAAGATCTGCTCCAAGGTGGAAACTAGTGATAAATGATCTCTTGCGAAGGTTACGCAGTACTCTGAAGGGGGCAGGCGACCCCCACAGCAAGGTTTTCAAAAAGAAAATGAAGGCCAAAATGTATTTAAGGAAATTTTAACACTGAATCTCATGGGCGATCAATCTCTCCTCACTATCCCCCACCAGTCTCTCTGTCTGTCTGTCTGTCTCTCTCTGTCTCTCTCTGTCATTTTTCCTTTCATGACACAGCTATTCTAGAACTGCATTCTGTACTGGTTCACTTATGTACTTTCAGGGGTAACCTTCAGCAAAGTACAAATAGCATGCTGCAGGCCAAAAACAACAACAAAAAAGCACAAAAGACATCTATCTAAGGAAAGCACTACTGACTTATTTTGCCAAATATAACATTGCTTGTGTGTAATATGGATCAAATATCCAAATGGGGCCTTGTACATCTCTTGCATGATCTAGGGTGTTTGTATCTCTTTATTGGTCGTGCACATGTGTGTATGTGTGTGTACTTAACTTGCTCTTGCTAATTGCCGATACTTACTGTGACGAAACCCATTAGGATACAATAACATGCTCAAGCAATGAAAACAAATAATCACAAAGCTTATATATCTTAATTTTGTAATTTTATATGTCTATTTATATTTATTCTATTTAATGAAGAACCAGGGAATATGGAACTTTTGCATGATAACCCTTTATATTTGTGTAACATTTAATGAAGACAAAATCTTTCCTAATAGGCAGCTTGCAAAAATACACAAAAATATATAAATCCAACTCTTTTGGGTTAGTGTTAAATTGCAAGGTAATTACCCCCAATTTTATAAAATGTCAATTGATACATTTTCAACATATGTGATATGCTTTCAAATACAAAAATGTATGTAAAATAAATATGTGTATTTACATATATAGATAATTGCTATAAATAATCTTAGATGAGAAAAATGTCTTTATAAATATTTGTGAGAAAATATGATATGATGTAGTATGTCAGGTAAGTGTTGACCCCTGGAACAATAGGAGAATATACTTGAATATTATTTTCAAAAATATGGACACCCAATAATAGCATGATTTACAATTACTATATTTTCTAACACATTCCAATGTATCACTGTTATATGTACTAGTATATATTTAAAAGAGTTTCTAAAATATATTGAAATGTGATATGAATTTCAAATACTTAATACCCACGAAACATAGATATCCTTCAGAAATCGCTCTCCCAAAGCAGAAAAGGCATTAGCATACCTTAATGCATTGCTGCTTCTTTGTAATGCTTAAGTTAACGAGTTAGTTTTACTCATTTATGTACTACTTTAAGGAAACTGTCCTCACCTGGAAAATATCTGAAAGGCTCCAAACTTTATTCTCACAGCATAGCTGGTTTTTAAAGAATTTACTCTGCTGTTTAAGTCCATTGTTTTTATTTCTATGGACTATCATTAGAGTATGTAATATATAAACAACCAAAGGCTATTTCAGTCATCTTAAGAAATGGATGCTGGTACTTCATTATTGGGTTTTGTATTCTTCCTGCCATATTTATCATTAAGCTATAGAATATTTCAGAGAAAACAAGGTATTGTTTTCTTGATCCTTGCAACAGTAGATTGAGACAAGTTATGTCACAGGATTGTGACTTGTAGATATTGACAGATGAGTAGAATTCAGCCTGTATGATAGATTGCCAGACTTAGCATGGCCAAGAGAAGTCTGTGAATTTTCATCCTATGTTCCGTACACATTTGTCAGTTACTTCCATATGTCTTGCATTAGACGAGCCACTTGCTGCACTTCTTTTATTGTCCTTACTGAAGAAAAGCATAAGAGATTTTAAATCAATATTTTCAATATATATATAAATTAACAAAAGAATCACATTGTCACTTTTCCAAGTACTCCTTTTTCTCTAAATCAATAAAGATGACTGAATGTGATAGTGACCCCATTCGGGGGCTTTGAGAGATAATTATGCTCTATCGTCATGATAAAACCAAAAACATGGAGGTAAAGCTTATCTGACATTTTGCTGATTTTTTCATTGCATTGTGCTACTAAAGTGTGGAAGTATACACGGGTGCAAAAGATACTTAAGAATATCTGTTATGAACACAAACCTAGTCATTGTAATCATCTGACATACTTAACACTAGTACATTTTCATGAAGATGTTCAATTAATGAGATAATTCCAGCAATCACGTAGTATAATATGAAGAGAAGTGACATAAAAGATGGAATCCGAGGTGTAATTTTGTCAGCATTAGGCAGAACATGTGATTTGTCATAAATAATGTTTATCAAATAAAGGAGTTAAACCAGATTAGCACCACCCTCAGCCCTGAAGGATTATTATTTAGAACAGGACGTAAAAAATGGTAACAGGAGAGTTAGTGGATGGGTGGATTTCTGTCCTTTTATCTTTCTCCTTCCTGTCGTAGGGTTCAAGAGATACAAGTTATGTACATAGAACATAGTGTAAAATTTCTGGTTTAGCTAAAATAAGGAGTAATTAGAGTAGTTCTTAATAGTTCTAAAGTTTGACAGTCCAGTGGTCTTTTGTTGATGCAGTAAGGAAATTAAAATAATGACCTGTACGTGTGTTTGTTTATAAAATAGGGTAATTCGGGAAGTGCTGAACTTCTTGGGGTGACTTGATCTCAAAGTCAAGCTCCTAATATGGTAGAGCTTATGCATGGTGAGATTGGGTTGGAGTATGCCCTTCTTATGTTTGAATCTATGGGCAGGTTTTATATAAAAGAATAATCTGGAAGAAAATCTACAGTGATTAAATAAAGTAGGTTGGGAATATATATGGATAGAAAGTAGACTCAGTATAAGAACTCACTTCAGGATCCTTTTAATGGTCAACTAGAAATGGCAATTGAGCAGAGCAAAATTTTACCCTGAAAACTCACCAACAATCCCTGGATTCATTGTCTGGTGAAGAATACAAAGTTTATGTCTCCTGCAAGGACTGTTCATGACAAGAAATGAAAAATCAGGAAGGCAGTGAGCATTGAGGTCCTCAGTTTAGATTGGTTGAGAACTTGTCCATGAGATGCAGCTCCTTGTAGTGGTAACTTTTAACTATGGGTGAGGGGGGAAAAAAAGGAAAACGTTCTTAATTTCAAGCCATGAAACTTGCTCCCAATGTGGTCTTGGATGTGACACTACCTTTCAGAGCCATGTTTTTATCTAGAAAAGTAGCAAGATGATATCTGTCTTATCCTAACCTCAAGAATGTGGTAAAAATTAAATGACTTAAGATATATAAAAGCATACATTTAAAAAACCTACATGTTACTTTATAAATACCAAATGGTAAAAATCATTAATATCCACAGTTATTTCCATCATATTATATGTTAGCCTTGAATGGCCAAATTTTGAGAATTGAGACAGAAATTGAAGGGAAAAATAAATGGAGGATTGGCTGATTTCTCCTTCTGGCCTCTGCTGGAAATGGGCTAGGATCAAGAAGGTGTCTTTGATATTTCCATTGTAAGGACCAGCCTTATAGATTATCAAGTGGACCAATATAAGAAATACTAGAAAGTTCTGCTTGTCCCAAATATGACATGAAATGCCACCTCTTCCCATTTTATTTAGGTTGATTGGTAGTATCTGATTGCATTGCTTAATCTCTCCTAATCTGCATGAAATCTGTTTGAGAAAATGACAGCTTTAATGGTCATGGTCAGAATTATAAAAATGAGCCAGTGGTAACTTCATCACCCTGGGTAAAGTCAGAGGAATCAATGGTCAAAGACAACATGTCTCAACTCATTCTGTCTTAGGGCTTCTGAACATGGTGGCATAGCAAAGTGATAGTGAGGAAGATACTGTCAGAAAAAGAAGATAACAGGAAAGAGGTACCTAGAGGGCAGAAATAAACAGAAATAAACTGACTACTCAGTACTGTTACTTACGGCATCTCTGCTTCTCTCAATCTTCTGAGAAGCCAAATTGGAGAGGGGAGTCTGCATTTTGGGAGAGATGGAAATTGAGGTAGAGTTTAAAGGATTAATGAAGGAATGGTTGGGAAATTACACCGATATGAATGATCTCTTAACAGCCATGTGGTATTTCATGTCATAATGTTTGGTTCTGTGCTATCTGTATTGCTAGCTAAGGAGTGATGAATTCAAAGAGCTTACTGTTTAATGGTGGAGTGAGATATGTTCATGGATATTGGGCCAAGAATGAGTGTATACTCAGTGAATTAACAGCCATTCTAGCCACACAGAGGAGGTAGCAGTTCAGGATAACCTATGAAAAAGCTCAAGAGTATATAGAGTGTTCAGTGGAGAGTACATTCAGTTTACTTTCAAAATGTAGAGCATTGAGCGTGAAGCTTAGTTGTGGATGATAAGACTGAAGAGGATGATTAGACACAGTGTGGAGAGGTCATGACAACTAGACTAATAGTTTATGCTTAATTCAGTAGGCAATGAGGAGTTCCTAATGTTTTTTTTTTTTTCAGTGCACTGTTGAAAGGTTAGTCCAATAGTAGTTGTGAAGAGAATTCAACTGAATAATAACAGAAGTAGGGAAACAATTAGGAAGCCATGGTGATAATCTAGATGGGAAACACTGAATACGTCAAATAAAGGGGTGTCTCTGGGAATGAAAAGGAGGTCATAGTGTAGAGCAGTAACTTTCAGATCTTTCTTTACATGGAGGAACTGTTAAAACACAGATTGCTGTCTGTCCCCTGCCCCTACTGCCCATAGAGATTATGATTCAATAGACCTTGAGTGTGGCCTGATACTTGCGTGTTTAAGAAGTTTCTGGATGATATCCATGCTAAGGATCTGAGAACCAGATGGTCTACAGCTTCTCTCTTTGAGAGCCAGTGATCTCCACACATTAAAAACTAGCCTAGGGGCGCCTGTGGCTCAGTGGGTTGAGCTTCTGCCTTCAGCTCAGGTCATGATCTCAGGGTCCTGGAATCGAGCCCCATATTGAGCTCTCTGCTCAGTGGGGAGCCTGCTTCCACCTCTCTCTCTGCCTGCCTCTCTGCCTACTTCTGATCTCTCTCTGTGTCAAATAAATAAATAAAATCTTAAAAAAAAAATCTAACCTAAACTTAAATTATTACATGTGAGTACCAAAAAGATGGTGAGCTAAAAAATGACTCAGGATTCAAGACTCATTGGGTATGAGAGTCTACACCTGAGTTTCAAGAATAAAATATGCATCAAGATATTATTTATCACCTTATAATACTTAATTTAAAAATAGTGTTGACTAAACATTTTATCTAGCTATGTCCTATTAATATAGGCAATTACTTTGTTATAAGAGATTATGAAGCTTATACATATAATTGGCCTATTTAAATTGTCTTCATTTCTATAGAGCTGAAATGTTAAATTATTGGCACTGCAACGGGCACCAACCAAAAGAAAAGTGAACTTGCTTTTTATTTCTTTAATTCTTTATTAAGATTTATGTGCAGGGCACCTGGGTGGCTCAGTGGGTTGAGCCACTGCCTTCGGCTCAGGTCATGATCTCGAGTTCCCGGGATCCAGTCCCGCATCTGGCTCTCTGCTCAGCAGGGAGCCTGCTTCCTCCTCTCTCTCTCTGCCTGCCTCTCTGCCTACTTGTGATCTCTCTCTGTCAAATAAATAAATAAAATCTTTAAAAAAAAAGATTTATGTGCTACTGGGGGAAAAAAGAGTTATGTGCTGTTGGGTATTTTATACCCTATATTCTTTAATTTGCATAATGGGCCTAAAATTCATGTGGCAGTTTCTCTATATATATTTAGTGTAATTATCACATGAGATTTGGACAGTCTGGCATTGTTTGTGTAAATATCCATAGTTTTGTTGCTATTATAATTACACTGTCAAGTTTTTGACCTCCAATCAGAGTTAGCAGATGGAAAAGTAATTGTTTTTTGGATCAGGGACTTTTCACACACACACAAACACACACCCCTTTGACAAAGCCAGTGATTTTCCCATTTAGTAATGAACATATCAGGAGGAAAAAAAGCCCTATATTGTTGGGCCTAATCTATCTTAAATAAGGATTTTTTATGTAAAAAATAATGTATGAATACTTTAATGAGAGTTTAGACAATGTTTTGGCTTTTTTAAACATCAGTGGGAAATAAATAATAACACAAATATTACCTAGAATGTCAAAATAAGATATATTGGATTTCAAAATTTTAAGTAATGCCTAATTTTCAGTAATCAACTTTATCGTTACAAATATATTGATCTTTTTAATACCTTCTCTGATGGAAGAGAACATGGCCCATTAATTGGCATGGTTATTCTTGTTTGTATATATGTATGTATTTGTATGCGTACACATATGTATTACAATACATCTGTATTGTACAAATACATATCGCATACACATACATACACACACTTTTTAGTGAAATTTTATACAAAGAAATTATAATGAAAACATAAAGACTTTGGTAAAGTTCCACAGGAATTGCATAATTTGTAGGGTACTAAAAATGTAACAATTACTGTTAATATCCTCAAATAATATTAACAAATTAATACCTAAACCATGTAGTACTATACCTGCTAATTTTATTTCACTGAAATAAATAAGAAATGAGCCTAGCAACAGAATCCCTATATTAACAACTTGTCACATTTGTAATTTGCTATCTCTTTATCAAGGTTAATTCTGTTGAAAATTTAGTCACAAATCCTTCTTACAATAATTTAAGATGTTTTCAAAATAGATGTTAATCTAGTTTGGTAAGCGATGTCATTTGCTAGAACTAACTGGCTCTTATTAGCATGATATTTAAATATGTTTAAATATTATTATTTATTATTATTATTATTAATATTAATATTATTATTTCAAATAACCATGCTATTTGGAGATTTCTGATTATGATCCTTTAAGAAGGAAACCTATTTCTCTGGTCAGTCATCAGATGCAAAAGTAATCATTTCTTGGACCAGGGACTTTCAGATATTTACAGGGGACTGTGAGAGTCAGTGGGTTGCCCATTTTCTCAAAGCCTGGTTAGAAAAATGTCAGATCCTGGCTCACTGCTTTGTGTACTCCAGCATGCTGAAACCCAGCATACTTTATTACTTCTGTTTATATTATCAGGTATTTCTTATCCTCATATTATATATCAATATAAACATGTCTAATTTCACATTAAAAATGATTTAAGTGCACTTCTTTGCATTTAAAACAAAAAGAACTGAACAAAAAAGCAGAAATAGAGAGGAAGGGAGAAGGGGAAGGAAAAAGAAGAAAGAAAAAACGCACAGCTGTCCAAAGTATTGTATTTTTGCTTTTAATTCATTTGTTTCCTTCATATATTTTTCAGTGCAATCCTTTCTTCTCCTATTTCAGCTACTACTACTTCTGGAAATTATTTAATCATGAGGTAGAGAAATGCTCCAAGTTATATTTAACAAAAAAGCAGGCAGTGGGCTGGTTCTTGAGCCACCAATATCTCTTAACCAATCAATATATTTTCTACCTAATTCTGAAAAGTATGACCATGAGATTAATCTCATCAATTCAAAATCCAATATACTGGGTAACTTTCCTTAATTAACTCCACAAATTTGGGAGTTACCATATTTTACATTCTCATCCTCAAAGCATCAAAGATAACCCAGTACCTTACCTAATTAGTAAAAGAATCCAACCAATCTAATGTCACTCTTCTAAGTCAATTTGCTTTATTTCTTTAATATAATTTCTTATTTTGTTTGGAGTTTGCTCTTACGAATTTAAAATAAGTGAGTGAATGAATCTATAAACTATGTGATTATCTTCATTTTAGTTAGATCTTTTTAATATGAGTGGTTTTCTTTGTAAGTTTTCTTCCCTGTCCAGATATTTGGATTTGAAATAGCTCTTCATAACATATTAGTAGTATGTCTTTTCTGTATTACAGGATGTTACTGGTCCTTGAAACTTTATTCCTTTTGGTTTCTATGAATTATATTTTTAAAACCAGCATTGTAATGATAAATAAATTTTCAAAACTGCAGAGTGGAAAGAGAAGACTGATTGGTTTGAAGCATATTTAAACTGATCTGTAGCGCTCAGATTATTTATTTGCAATTTAGATATTAGTGTAATTTGAATGTAGTGACCATTTATCACATTTATTAAGATTACATAGTCTATATTAACAAATGTTGACTTTGCTGTCTGTGTAAACACAGTCATTATTATGTTAGTGTATCTGTGCACGTTAGAAGTAATATTTAACTAAAAGTAAGGTTACAATTTAAAAATTATAAAGTGTATTTGAGTAATTTCAATGCTTCCAATTTATAGTGAATCAATTTGTAATTGATTTTGCCTTTTTCAGTCTGTTATTGTTTGTTAACTTGTTATATAAATCACCTTTAATGCTAAGACTTTAACAAAGCCTTAAATTTCATTAATCCTAAATCATACAGCAAAGCACAATTAATAGCTGTTAAGCAATCTGAAACATTAAAAATCAAGGAAAACAAAGTGTTGTCTTTCTCAGTTTCTCTGTCTCTTCTTTCTTTTGTGTCCGTTTATCTGTTTATTAAACTTTCCTATGTTTTACTTTATTTGTATTTGGTATGACTACACAGTCATGTTAAAGCCATTAAGATGAAAAGGTAAGTAAAAAATTAAATGGTGCAAAACTCATGCCTGGTTTATACTCTTCCCTACAATATTATAATCTTTGTTTGATTATTTTCTGTGTATTCTAAAACCTATCTTGTGTGCATGTCTAACATTGTGATTTAATTGTGATTCCAGTTCTTTTGTAGTCATATATTTTCTTTGAATTCAATAGAAGAAATTTCCTTAATAATTAAGATGATATCCACATTGTTTTCAATTTCTTTAAATAATTTATCATAATTCTGAATTTAAAAAGGCATTATATACTTTATATGTTTTAAACTTTGGTGACTCACAAGTGAGCTGTTATGGAAGGTTGCTTATTGTGCATTTCTCTGATGAGCTTTTATATAATAACTATAAATTACAAAGCAACAAAGACCAAAGAATGATATATAAAAATAATTGGTCAGAGGATTACCTTCATTCGGAGTGTTATGACCAGTGAACTCTTAAAGAAGCATTTAAATTTTCCCAAATCCTTGTATTTGAACAATGAGTATTAATCATACAGATGTCAAATGGCTGGTTTGATCTGGCCAATAGTATAGCCAAAATAATTGGGTTGAGTACTTATGGTTATTTTGGTTACAAAACTGGTTACTGGTTAATTTGATTAATATATTGGATGTTCTAAAACTAGTAGTTGGTATAGTAAGTATCTTTTCTACAGAAAAAAAGGAGTTATAATTGCTATGGAAAAGAGTACGTAAGATATGTTCTGAACTTCGGGGATTAAAAAAAATATACTGGTGAGACAAAGTATAAACTGATGAAAGTGAAATAACATTATATTCAAATATGTAAGAGATACTGAAGTACAGTGTAGGGTACTGTACACATTAAATGAGGAATAGAGACTCCTGATAGAACATGTGGAACCCACTCCCATAAGTTTTTCTATCCACAGAAGGCTACTGGAAAATTCCTCTCAGAGAACATATCTGAAAGCAAGTGAATGAGATGGACATTATAAGAATTGTCTAAATCCACTAAAATCTATTAACTAAAACATTAGCATCTTGACTCTCATTAGTAAGACATTACTCGTGATAGATTGCAAACTAGTAATGAGCTATTTGTTCTCTTCAAAGTAATAGTTATAATAATTGCTACTCATCTGTACTGTGTGAAAAGGTAACCATAAACCACATATGGCTACTGAACATTTAAAGTGTGGCTACTCCAAATTAAGAATTGCTGGAAGCATAAAATACATAGTGGTTTTTGAAGTCTTAATAGGAGAAAGTAAATATAAATTATCTTGTTAATTTTATGTCAATTATAGGCTTACATGATATTTTGGGAAATAAGGTAAATAAAACCTATTATAATTAATTTCATCCATTTGTTTTTACTTTTTAGTATGGCATCTGGAACACTTCAGAATACCTATATGACTTGCATTATATTTCTATTTAGCTGCATTACTATAGATGAACAAAACCCTTTGAATTTAGAGGAGAGAATTAACTATAAGTTGATAAAATTTTAGGGAAGTATTCATGTGAAAAGTGTCTAACATACCCATCATTCTGCCTCTGCATGTATATTTTCAGCAATGGGTTACTTACTACTTTAAAATTAGTGCTTTTAAAAAGAAAAAAAAAAACATGGCACTAATAAATTGTTCCTATATTAAACTAAAATTCCGGCTCCAGCTAATTTCTACCCATTGATTCAAGTAATTTACTTTGGAACCACACAGAATAATTCAAATCCCTAATCTGTATAATGGCATTTTTAATAAATGGAGGGCAATCTTTGATCAGGAAATCCAGACCCTACATATACTACTAATAAAATCTAAGTTTGCATTATCTTGTTTGATTGATTACTAATTCATTTTGTAGTAGTATTTCCTAAAAGCTATTTGTATCTGCTTATATTGTTTTTGTACTTTATGGCATCATTATTACTAGCATTTGACTAATCAGGTCTTTCTGATTTTATACAACAAAAATTGGGTTATTTAAAATTCCAGACCATTCAAGATCTCCTTGAATTGTTTATTCTACTACCCCATGATTGGTCATTCATTTACTTAGTTTGTTGGGCAGTATTTATTTATGAGAGCCTTCTATGTACCAGGAATGACTCTAGGTTGAACAAGATCGACAAATTCCTTATCTTCATGGGGTGTTCATGGAACTCATCCTTCTCATTGCATGTCTTTGTGCATGCTTTTTGTGTCCAAATAATTCCTGATGAAAATACTGCACAGAGAATAACAAATATAAAACACTTTGGCATTCTCTTTGAAACTACCCTCTGCAATGATCTAGATTAATTAATCAACAAATTTTGTTGTTCAGAATGATACAGTGTTACCAAACTAAGTCTCAGTTTCTCCATGCTCACCTTTGGAATTTAAAGATTTTGTCAGTTACCTTGGTAAATAGAAATACTCAGTCAACAAGCATTTATTTTATCCTTCATAAGCCCTATGTTTTCAAAAGAAGATCTTTTAATGGAGTCAATAGATGGGTACGATTTTGAGTCAATACTTGTCGAGCATTTATCATATGTCATATGGATACATAGGATTTAGGGAGAAAATGATAACCTATATTTACTGAGCATTTATTGTGTCTCAGACAATGTTCTAACTACATTTGATCCTCCTAACAGCCCTGTGAGATAGAGATCTTTCTTATTTTCATGTTACAAATAAAGAAACTGGAGCTCAAGGACACATAACTTGTCCAAGATTCCCCAGCTACTAAATGGTGGAGCCCAGATTCAATCTTGACATTCTCATGCAGGAGCTTAGGCTCTTCACCAGAAGATTAAAAAAACAAACAACAATAACAACAACAACAACAACAAAACATTCTAAGGACCAAAAATCAGGGAAGTACCCAGAGTTCACCAATAGGTCTGTAAGAAAGGTTGATACTAAGAGCACTTAAATAAGTCTAGAAAGGTCCTTGGGGCAATATTAGGGAAAGCCTTAACTATCATGTTAGAGTTTAGACTTGATTCTACTTGTACTTCTTGAATAGAGAAATACCTTAATGAAAGCCATATTTTGGAATATATTGACCTGATCATTGTGCATAGGATGGAACTGGTCATGTGAGAAGGAGATTATAACCTCGTAAGGAGTTTATTGCCTTAACTCCTGTGTAAGGACTACAAAGGTGGTATCTCTGGGAATAGAAAGCAAGTTGATCAAGGTGAATGAATTCACAATGATTTGACTTGATTAGATATTAGAGTGAAGTGTTGAAAATGATATGACTCACATTTTAAGCCTGGATGAATGGTCTTCTATTCAAAACTGGGGAAGCTGGTGTGCCAAGCAGGTGGGGAGGAAGATAATGAGCTCATTTCTAGACATGTTGAACTCTAAGTGAGAATCAGGTGGCTATTGGAGAGTCTAAGTTGAATTCAAAAATTCAGCCGAAGATGAATATCTGGGAGATAATTTGAAAGTTAGAGTTAAATTTGGGAAGGTAATACAATACATCAGGCAAGGAGTATTGAGAAAGATGCACGGAGGCCCAAGTTCTCAGCCTTTGAAACTACTCCCTATATTTGATTATGGGGAGATAGGGTGAGCTAGAGAGGGAGCATGCATACAAGTAAAATAGATAAATCTGCCTGCAAATGGGCCCTTGTTATTTTGACACCCAAACACTCAATAAAAGTTATTTTTAAAATACCTATCATTGTATTTTCACATAATTATGTAGAACAATGCATTTGCTCTAATTAAGTATTAGCAAATGTGTACAATTCAATAATATCAAATTCATATTGTTTAGTTATGATTTGAAAAGTTCATCTTTTTGCTTTTATAATACTTCTCAGAAATATGTTTTAAAAGTGTAAAGGTATGTTTACAATATGGCGTAGAAACATCCCATAAGCATATCTATAATACTCCCATTCTATACTGGTTCAAGAACTAACTATGACATTTCAAATTGCAAATGTTCATTAGGATTTAAAAATAATACTGAAAATAAGTCACTTTTTAAAAAGAACCCATAAATCCTTCCTGGTGTGTGTAAAAGTGCCTAACAGATAAGTGTCTATTCATGTTGTGTGCACGAATCATGTTCTTGTGAATAGGATTTGATTATTCACTTCTTCATGAGTAGATATTTGGTTTTTCCTTGAACACTTATCTTTATTGTCCTCTAGGAGATGCCAGTCAATAAAGAAAGAGTAAGATTATTACTGGGAATGTGATGGGGAACAGTAGATGGGGACCAGTCCTGATGCATGCCGTTGTCCTGGTATAAGACACCGGGGGTCATTCCTGAATTGGTTTTACAAATGGGCAAATGTTTAGCTCTGTAAGAAAATATGATTTCTATATGTCATCTATGAGTTTTCAGAAGCTATCGCATATAAAATATGTTTTAGTGTTTTAATGCAAAGAAATTGGATACAGGGTAAAGATCAATAGCACATTTATTTTATTAACTGTTTGAACTTTGATAATTAAATCTTACCTACTCCTTTGAATATATATATTTGATTTCCAATGTATTTTTAATCATCACTCCTCTTCAAGTCGTTTCTTTAGAAAAAAGGGTTTTAAAAATGTTTGAGACTACAGTCATTACAAATTTCAAAATCAAAGAAACTGTTATGTTTATGAAGTTGGAAAATAAATATTCAGATTTTTGTGTGAAACGTTCTGGGTTCATTCATTTGAATTTTTTTGTGCTATCAAAGAAAGTAGTCCTAAGGCAAGCTCATGGCATTGTTTGTCTTATGAGAGCATGCCTATCAAATTTTCCATGTTGAAAATGTCATTTAAAATATTGGAGCAGATTGCCATATAGTTTTTCTGAGGGTAAGGAGACATTTCTGCTTTTCTTTATGAGGTTACTGTTACTTGATGAATGAGGCAATTTCTGATAAGAAACATTTACACAAATGGTACTTATATCAGAATATTTTAAATAAGATCAAATTCAACTTTAGAATATTAACAATTAGCTCAAATATATGGAAATGAACTTCTGTTGAAAAAAGAGAATGATGAATTGCATTATCTTGTATGTATGCTCAGCTCTGATGATGTTAAATGTTTGTCTTTATTTGCATCCTCAGGTACTTTCCCAGTTGTATTTCAAAGCTTTCATAAAATATAATATGAGAACATAATGCATGCCATTATTTTAGCAACAGGAGGTTGAACAAATGTAATTTTTGGGGTTTATGTTTCTAATAAAAAGTAATTTTGATTTAAATTAGCACTATCTTTTTTTTTAGGCCTCCATTCCTTTGAAGGAATTGGAGCAGTTTAACTCAGATATACAAAAATTGCTTGAACCACTGGAGGCTGAAATTCAGCAGGGGGTGAATCTGAAAGAGGAAGACTTCAATAAAGATATGGTAAATTGGTTGTGATAAAAGTGTGAATGAACTAGGAATGGAAATGAATAAATATTTGGAAAGAAATTAGATAACTCAAGTCTCCAACTAAGTTCTCATTGCAAATCTTGCACATTTCGTGATTCTAATAATTTATTACAAATGCAAAGTATTCTGGTTGAACATTTATTATGGATGCCAAATTACTATGGTATGGTCACATGGGAGCACTTGCAGATCCTAGTAAGTAGTTCCACAGTTTTTCTCTGACCTATACTATTTTCAAACTCAGAGGACAAAATGTAATGGGGGGAAAAGAGTTAAATTAAAAAATAAACTGGAAATTTAGTAAGAAACTCAGCCATCAAGGATGGATGATGTTTCTGTCAGTCATGATTTTGGTAGTAGAATGTCTATTTCAGAGGAGGGGTATTAGACACAATACAAAAATTACTTATTAAAGTTTACCACAAAGTGGTTTTCACAAAAAGTTGATTAAATAGTACAATAGATGTCTAAAATGTTTATAAATCCATGCTGCTTATTTCATGGGAGTAAAGAAATATAACCATGTGGGCTGTTCCCAAACTCATAACATTCTCCTTCAACCCTGATTAATTTCAAAATGTCTGTTACATTTCTCTCTGGCTTGAATATTTGTGCATCACACCTCTTTTCACTGACATTTTTCTCCTTCCACATCCTGGTCACAAATTCCTTTTCCCTCTCCACAGCCATCACCAATATGGCCTTCTTGACCTCTACATATATCATGCTTGAGATTTCCCAGACATGTATCAATGTTAGGAACTTCTGAGACAATGCTTTTAAATGGCATTAAAAGGCAATATATGAATTTTAGATAGTTGGCATGTGAAACAATAGGAAAACTATTTTCCACCAATCTTAGTTCGCATTGGTAACAGTTCTGACTTCTAGAGCTGCCTGAGTCAGTACTCCCCGTGTATGGGGTTTGGTGGCCTTGCCAACTCAGCTCAGTGAAAGAAAGTCGAGAAGAGGCTTTCCAAGATGCTGAGGTAAAACTACCTCTCCTTCATGTCAAAGAAGAAAACAGAGGGCACTGAAGTGAAAAAGAGTACTCTTTACCTCTTGGGCTGTTCACCAACTCTGCCCTATGGCTAACACTTACCTGCTTGGGGGGAAGAAATGAAGTGGGTTTTGCTGATGTTGTTTATTTGTTTTGTCCTCAGCCCCAGCAAAGGAAAGACTAAAAGGGAAAGACTTTTTAAAATAAGTAAGGTCTTTCATAGATTATAAACATATGTCTGCGTTATATTATTTTATTACACTAATAATTGACAAATCTCAGATAAAATGTCATTCCTCTGAAAAAAATAAATACTTCTTCAGTTGCGTGTAGCAGTTTAAATATGGACTGCCGATTTAGATAGGTAGCATCTGAGTACTATGGATGATTGTACACAATACACATATATGTGACTTTTCATATTTGTTATTCTTAAGTCATCAGAGTACCTTGTACCATTCAAGTTGAGCCTCCTCAAAAGAAAGTTTTCATACACTCAGTTGAAAGAAAGATAGGAAGCTTGAAGTGAAAAACCACATGGTCACATATGCTACCATATTAGATGGGCATTTATTCAAATAGTTTTCTTTTGAAGTGAATGAAAATATTATTCTTGGAGTTTAAAAACTAAATGTGCAGTGAAAAACATTTTCAAAGAATTTTCCTGATCTATATTTTAATACTTACTGGATTGCATTTATTTAAAAACAACATGCATGTATGGTATATTTTTTTAAATTACTTGCAATATTCAGTAGCCATTGACTACATCATTTTTTACTAATGCCCTAAAATTTGTCCTAATTTGGACATAGAGATTATTTAAAGTAGATGATTTGAAATAAGTGTACATTTAAAATATGTTCACTTAAGAGTGAGTGTGTTAAAACGTTAAGAATCGTAGCCATCTGACACTTGTCCACATCCATATTTCTGCATGGGTTGGTTGACATTATAGATGACACATTTAGTTCAGATTTCCAAACTTTAATTTCTGGAAACCTACCAAAAATCAAAGCCAGAAGAATGCTTCACACCAATTGGTGCCTTGTGTGAAATGACGAACTACCTTACAATCCTATCTTCCTACATATCGCCCACTACCAGGTGTACCCTTTTGAGCTGGTTGGCATCCTTCCTAAATCTCTCTTTTCAAAGCTCAAGTAAACCATACGAAAGCAAAACTATGAGCACAGTATCTTAGAATAACTTTCCTGGCAAGTCTTAAATTGGATTTTTGTGTGTGTTTAAATGACATGTTTTATTATCTCTTGTTAACGATGTACAGCTTTTTAAAAACCAAAATGAAGACTGTACTTGTTGTTTTTAATCAGAGTGAAGACAATGAGGGTACTGTAAAAGAATTGTTGCAAAGAGGAGACAACTTACAACAAAGAATCACAGATGAGAGAAAGCGAGAGGAAATAAAGATAAAACAACAGCTGTTACAGACAAAACATAATGCTCTCAAGGTATTAGAGCTAAAATTATAATATACCTTGCCTGTGGGTTTTTTTTCTTATGTAGGATAAAATATATTGTGCATAAATAAAATCTGCTTAAGAATCTTAGTCACCAAAAAATATATTTTTCTTCCTGTTCAGTGTATGTGCTTTATTTAACATTTTTGAGTGGTGTCTTTGATTTTGAAAGAAGTGTTACTTAAAAGAAAATGTGTTTTTTGCCTGAGACAAATTTTTCTGAGTAGTGTTTGGGAAATATTACAGTACATTATTCATAGTGTTTATACATTTAATTTTCTAATGTAGCTTATTTTTATATTATTTTTACGTTTGTCTTAAAAGACCTGTTTAACTGCCAGAATAACCAATTCATATTTTTGTGGGTTTTCTGCTGCCTATATTTGATTGAAATTATGTAAAATAGGTCCAGTTTTTTTGTAATCTAGTATTTGTTTAATAAGACCTGAGATTCTACTTAATTTTTTTTTCATTTAACTTCATTTTGCCTTTAAGAGAGTCACTCTTTGCAACTAACTAATCGTCTACAGTGTCTAAATTCATTTATACAGGAATTCTCAAAAATAATGTCCTTGAAGAAGAACTGGTAGTCTCGTATTAACCAGCAGTAGTGGATAGCCTCAAACACTCATGTGACTCATCTGGATGTGTGCAGGAAGGACAGAGTAGTGTTGGCTTTACTATAAAAATATTTGGGAATTTCTTGACATGACACTGGACTTATGTAGAGTTTTGTGAAATAACTTGTGTTTTTTAATGTGCTTTTCAATGTTCCCTATTGGCATGCATGGCTGATTTTCTAATACTGTTAATTGCCAAGCCTTTCATTGTAAATCACTCTTGTAGAGCTATGTAGTTATGTGGGTAGATCTACGTACTAGGTGGTTGAAGTCTTCTTTCAATATGCAAATAAGAGTATAAAACCTTTCCCCATATAGTCAGACAACCAAATAAACACTGCTGAGAATGTAATTACACAATAATGTGCCTGCAAGGAATCCACAAGAAAAGTCTAATTGGCCAGTAGGTGTTCTGATGGTAACTGCTGATAAATACAGTAAATAGAAAAGGCCTCTTCCTTGAGGGAGTGCAAGAGCAAGCCGTAATGCGCTGAGAAAATCAGAAATCTGTGTAATTCACACACTTCCAACTGTGACTAGGCTTTCTGAAGCATCTATAGTGGCCATATGATGATATGTGTCCTACTGAACAGCAGTGTTTAATGGTTATCTGGCATCTCTCTAAAGAAATCTATATAATGTCTCTAAATATCTTCACACATTACGCATCACCTTGTGCTTAGGGAATGAAAGGGGTTTGAGATTTTATGACCACAAGCCCTTTCTCTTGGCAAAGATGTGACTTGTGTCACGAATAAGACATGGCTCAGGGCTCATTCACGTGGCTTTACCCTAGTACCTTTGAAAAAAGCAGCATTCCATCTGGCTCATCCCAGGCATGTATTACCTCCACAGGAGGTTTAGAAATTCAACTAAAAATGTAAACTGCAGTAAATTTTACATCTTTGATTTTGAACAAAATGGAGAATGAAATTTAGATCAGTCTTGCAAATAAGTGTTAAAAGTGATTATGAAAATCTACTCCACTTGCCAAACTAATCTACACCACCAAATTCAGTAACATATTAGTTATGTTAGTAACCCTGCCAAGTGGCTCCAGTTCCAGTCCTTATGAAATATTTCAAAGAAGGTCAGAACTTTTCCAGAGCAATGACTATTTCAGCCATTCTTTGATACTCATTCTTTTCTTTTGCTCCAGTTAAATCTGTACATGAAACCCTAATTACTACTGTTCTGAAGAAGTGAAAGCTGTATTCTGAGCTCTTATATTCCCTTGTGTTATCATAAAATGGCATTACAACAAATTCTATTGATCGGGGAAGACACTGGGTGTGCTTGTAAGGAGCAAGATGATTAATTTCCACCCTTTGTTGATTTATTAAGCAGTTGCCCTTATTTATCTCATCACGTCGATTGGAAACTATGCACTTCCGTTTTCTTTTTAAACTAATTCATCATTTTGCATTTGGAACACAATTTGATATAATAAGAAAAAGTTGGCAATGGAAGCCTGAAAAGAAAGAGCATTTTTATAATAGTTGTCATTTTCATGTACATTCACAGATATATATCTTTCACACTTCTATGTATATGTCTCAAAACAATTCATATGATAACTAAGATGATCATATGTTTCTATTCACAAAATATTCATGGCCTATGAAAATTTTACAGGGATGGCTAAAACCATGAATGTAGTTGCTTGATTATGTAAACTTAAAATTTTTTGATGAACCCAGGGCTGAAGATACAAATTTTAAAATCTGTATCTATTTTAAAAGTCAAGTACAAATTCATTAAATTTGTGCAAGTCTTTGGTTAATACAGGTATATTCGTATACTAAACTATTTCATGTAGACTACACAATAATTTAGTTGACTCGTTTAGTCAATTAAATATGACAAGATTCCTGAACAAATTTGAACATGCCAGGAGAAAATACTTTAAGTGAGTTGTCCAGTTTCCTTAGCTTTGTGTGAATAGGTCCTGCCACAAAAATACCTAATTTCATCATCTGTTTGTATATTTAGCACTTAAATGTGAATTTAAGTGAAGCGGTACAAGAAGATGAGGGGTTCATTATTTGTGAATAACTACAGCCAGAAGTGTACTCTCTCTTTCTCTCTCTCTCTTTCTCTCTCTCTCTATATATATATATTGATATTTTAATAATATCTGCACCATGAACAGGATTTGAGGTCTCAAAGAAGAAAAAAGGCTCTAGAAATTTCTCACCAGTGGTATCAGTACAAGAGGCAGGCTGATGATCTCCTGAAATGCTTGGATGACATTGAAAAAAAATTATCCAGCCTACCTGAACCCAGAGATGAAAGGAAAATAAAGGTAATGTTGTTTTAGAATGTCACTACTAGATTTTATTGCTATAGTTAAATTTCTCTGCCTTAACATGTGTGGATCATATTTAAAATTGTTGATGTTATTGCCTCTCTCTTTTAGTGTTCTCTCTGATTTGCTTCATTTCCTTGTATTGTGTTTTATTTTGGTAAATTTATTGTATTAAGTGTTTTTTAAACTGACATAATGTGGGATGAATAAAATGTTTTATTTTTAGACAGTGTAAAATGAATTAAACAACCTGAGGGGTTTGAAGGGGCGGGGGGTGGGAGGTTGGGGAGCCAGGTGGTGGGTATTGGGGAGGGCACGGATTGCATGGAGCACTGGGTGTGGTGCAAAAACAATGAATACTGTTACGCTGAAAAGAAATTTAAAAAAAAATGTCATATGTTTCCTGGTAAAATTGTAATTGATTTTGTGTATCTTTGTTCCAGATGAACAAATGACTTATCGGTATATGGACGACTTCTTTCTCATGTTAGCACATTCATTTCATCAGAGCATCTTCACACATCAGTGTCAAATCTCTATAGATTGATTTGCATATTGTCCAGAGATGTTTTTTCTGTTATTATTTTACACTTTTTATTTTGCTTCATTCTCTGTTGAGTTCCTCAAAACTTTAAAATGAAAGTAAATAACCACGTGTCCTCTAAATTATAATTTCTGTGGATGGTCCCTAAGAAAAATGAGTAGTCAGTCCAATTTGGGTCAGCCCCCAAAACACCAGAGGAATTGAAAAGAAAGAAAAATGTTAGATGAATTTAAATATGTTCTTAATTAGAATATCTAAAACTGAGCATATGAAAGATAACTGAAAATAGCATTTGGATTCTTGGTGAAGATGACCGTGATGGCTTCCATATTTGTAAATTACGGAACATGACAATAAAATGACAACAGCCTTTGAAATTTCTGAGAGAAGTATGTGCTGCTTGCAGGTTGGTTGATGTGGTTAGCTAACTGCCCTGGGCCCTGTATTGATTTTGCTCAATAGGAAATTGATCGTGAATTGCAGAAGAAGAAAGAGGAGCTGAATGCAGTGCGTAGGCAAGCTGAGGGCTTGTCTGAGGATGGGGCCGCAGTGGCAGTGGAGCCAACTCAGATTCAGCTCAGCAAGCGCTGGCGGGAAATTGAGAGCAAATTTGCTCAGTTTCGAAGACTCAACTTTGCACAAATTGTGAGTTGTTATTGGCAAACCCATGTATGTGTTTGCAACTACTACCTAATAAGAGAGGCCTACTAACAAATGAAAAAACAAAACAAAACAAAACAAAACAAAAACCCCAAAACAAAAACAAAAACAAAAAAATAAAACTTGGGTGCAATTTCAGGCTTCTAATAGCATTCTGAAAGTGAGCAGTTTCCCCTCCTTTTGGCTTCTGCAACACTAGTGATTAGTTTTTCAGATTAAAAGCACAATAAATTAACAGCACATAGGGAACAGGCCCTTTATCAGAAATGAAGACTGCATCTTAATTTGTTTTGCCACATCATTTTTTTCATAACATTGGCAATGTGAATTTGTCAATTGATCATACATTTACATTATTTCAGTGTCAAATCCAAAAATACATATTGCTTTCCTGAGACCATCCCATGCTAATTTTACTTTTTAAATGTATACATGGTAAATAATAAATCTTTGTGAGACATCTTCTTATATCTCCTTGCATAAGAACCTTATCTTATTGACTTAGAATAGTAGTTTAGTCCTCGTACCTGGCTTGGCTACTTAATGGGTTAAAAGGCTTTTTAGAAGTGGATGCCTAGTAAGATAGTTTATAACTGATAGCAGATTGAAAAATATCAAATACTGTGACCAATGAAATATTATAAGCTGAAGGGAAAAGGAACAACTGTTTTTCAAACAACTGGATGGATATTTGGTGATTTTTCTCCTTAAAAAGGCAATTCATAATCATAAATTTGTTCTTCCTAGCTCTCTATTTGTAATAGGGTATAAACCCATAGGATTTTTTCTAACAACTACATTTTTTGTTCCTATTCTGAGATATCATAAAGTGAAGAGGAATGGTTACTGCTATGTAATTATGCAAAAATAGTGCTTCTCACAAAACAAATACGTTAAGGCTGGAAAATAAGGATTTCTTAATATGTTATGTTGAATTATATGAAACCAACAGATACTCAATCATTTTTGACCTATGTAAATGACAGTTTCATTTGTTTCAATCTTCAGATGGGACTTTGTGGAATTTCTTGTGTGATATTGTTGAGTCTATTTAATATGGAGTATTTTAAAAATATGCCTTAGATACCATAGCTTTATTTTATAAGCATATAATTTTGTTATGCTGCTTATTAACCAAGAGAAAATATACAACAAATTATTGTCACTTCTTTTTACAAAACATTAGAAAAATCCATGAATACACTGTTTTTGATGAAATTCAGGACCCTAAGATTTAATAACAGCTGAATATCCTGAGAAGTTGGAAGAAGTAATATAATATATTGAGACTATATTACATTTGAAGTTCTATTCCAGCTGATTGCACATTTCAGCCTATTATTCTTTCTATTAGATGTTATGAACATAATATGTCATAAATCACTGCAGCTTACACTAAGAGAAAGACTGTGCCTGTGGATACAAAATGAATTGAAAGATTAAGGCAACCATAAAGAAAGTTCAAGTAAAATATTTTCACTGAATTTAATAGATCATTCAAGAAGTCCCTTGCTTTGATTTATCTGACTACTAACTAATTTCTCCATTCCAATTTTCCCCATATCTTGACACATCCTATATACAGGATTAGATTTTTTTACAACCTGGGTAAGGTAAGTTATTAACATTTTATAGTTAAATGGACACAGGATCAAAAATCTCCACAAACCACCTACTTAAAATGTCATTACATCCTTATACATAAAGGGCTCTCAATGCATATTTGTAAAACATAATGATGATTGGTAAAATAAACCTAGGACATGTAAACCAGCATAAAATTTTTAAAGTCATAGTAAAATGTTAAGATGTGTTTTCCCCATAAACGGTTTCTTCTTGATTTTATAACTAAATACAGAGAACCAAATTTCAGAAGGTGAGTACCAAACTTCAGAAGATTCCTGGAGTGGGGAATATATATATTTTAAAAGATTTTATCTATCTATCTATCTATCTATCTATCTATCATCTATCTAAGAAAGAGAGAATGCATGTGTGAGCACAGGCAGAGGGATGGGCAGAGGGAGAGGGAGAAGCAGACATCCCACTGAGCATAGAGCCAATGGGGGCTTGATCCCAGGACCCTGAAATCATGACCTGAGCCAAAGGAAGATGCTTAAAGGACTGAGACACCCAGGTGCCCTTGGCATATATTTTTATATGAACTCTGGGTATCCATGCTAACAGAAGTAATATCAGTATGTATGAAGAACAATCAATTTAATATTATAATTATATTTGGCTTTGAATTTTTATTAGGCCTAAAAAATGACAGATAGATAGATACAAGATGTATCTTTTTATTCCACTGGTTACTAATATATATTGAAAAACTGATTTCACATGTCCACCAACCTAGTTAGAGTCATCTTTCCCAATTATCATACAGTGAGGCCATTAGAGACTAGCCAGCCACAAGTGAATAACTTAACCAAAAGTTATGTTTGGAATAATCCCACAGTGGCTCTGATACAGCACAGGTCATCATAACTTCAGTATTCTTTACCTCCCCCTTGTTCCCCTTCTCTATTTGTCTCATCTTTCATTCTTCCAATTTTCCCTTTCTCGTCTTCTCTAGATGTAAGTTCTAGACTTCATTTGGACTTAATGATTTTAAGTTAGCCTTTCATATCTTAGAAGTAACAATTCCAGATTGCAGGGAGTACTTGAAAGTGCTTAACATTTGAGAGTTGTGTTTAAAATGAGAAATTAATTTTGCGTATTTTAGAGATAAAGTCTTAAAAATGGTCTAAGCAGTTTTAAATGTGTGCACTTCAGGGACTATGTCTATGTCAGAGCTGTATATGGCAATAATAAAGCTCAGACAAGGTCTGGAACTTTGAGGGAACCATGAGGCAGCCCTGGACCAGACAAGAATGCCCACGAAAGCAGAATAGAGTATTTCCAAACGATGGTCCTCAGGAAAATCCTAGAGACCCCAAAAAAGGGAAAACGGATTGGGATGAAGCACGTAAATTTTTCTCCAAGTATTCAGCAAGTTGAAGGCCCTGCCCTAGTTAGGAATAGAAGACAGTTCTAATTCTACTTCCTGTTGACTTGCAGACCTGGGTGATCAGTGAAGACCAAGCAATGATTGTAAACTGAACATAAGGAACTTTTCTGTAGGATGTTTTATAACACCTGTGTGGTCTAGTAAAAATAGCAGTCCCTGGGATGAACAGTCCAGAATATGAATCCCACTCTGTTTTCTAGCTGTATGCTCACGGGTAAATAAATATCTTTCAGCCTGATTTCCCTCATCTGCACAATGGGGAATATGGACTTTTGTGATAACAAAATATAGTAATATTTATAAAACACCTGTTGTATTATAGGAGCTCAATTAATCAAAATTTTTTCCTCTTTCTGTATATAACCCTGGAAAAGAGACATTTTTAAATTTTATGTCTTTATAGACTGTTAAGAGGATTCAGCTTGGCATGTACCATAGATTTATGTTATTAACAAGGATAGATATATTTTGTTCAGTGTAGATTACAAATTAGAGTCCCTCATCCTTGAAAACGTAGTTGTATCCAGAGTAACAAAGCATTTGCAGGAAGTTTCGTGCAAAGATGGTGATTCTACCAATGAAGGCATAGTTCCCCAAAAACATGTCAGGAGCTCTCTTTCTAAATTCTTACCATCTATGTACAAGTAGAGAAAGAGACACAGAAAAACTGAAGGCTTTGAAAATTTCTCAATAGAAAATTACATGTAATTTTTATTAAGTATAATTGTAGCATTTGAAAATTAATCTCCCAGAGCTCAAGAAAATGCAGCCAAAAAATTACACAAAGAAAGTACCACCACAATCCAGGAACTCCTAAGCAAAATAAGCTCATAGACTAAAATTACAATGGATATAAAAAATTCATTTTATGGGTGATATTAACAGATGCCAAAAAATAAAAGGGAGAATGCACGTCCGAGGAAATCAGAGATAAGAGAACAATCAGCAAAGGACATTAAAATAAGTGTTTAATTTTTTTTAAGTAATTGAGTTTTTTTAATGTTCAAAAAGATTTTTAAAAGGATGTAGTGGAATTCATACAATAAAAATAGGCCATTTTGAATTGTGAAAAGGAAGGTTTGAAAAATAAAACATCTTGAGATTAAAATATAATTATTAAAATAATAACTCAAGCAGCTTTTTAAATAGTGGATTCATCATAGAAGAGTAATGAATATATTCATTGAAGGAGATTGAGGATAATTTTGCTTTGCTGAAAATACTGGAATATGTAGAGAATGGAATAAAAAACTCACATATATGCATGAAAAGAGTTCTGGATTGAAAAAGTGGAAAGCCGGGGGAAGAGACAGTATTTTATATAAATGACTGACATTTAAGAAAATTGAATAAATCTCAGTTTACAGGAATCCTCAAGTTGAATAAAGCTCAACGAGACTGGAATAAATAAAAACAAGTCATACCTAGCAAAGTCTGAATGAAACTCAGAACATCAGTGGTGAGGAAGGTGTCATAAAAGCTACTAAGGATCAAAAACAATACCTACAGGGTGACAAAGTTGACAGAAGACTTTTCATCAATAACAGATACTGGGGGAGCCTGGGTGGCTCAGTGGGTTAAGCCGCTGCCTTCAGCTCGGGTCATGGTCTCGGAGTCCTGGGATCAAGTCCCGCATCGGGCTCTCTGCTCAGCAGAGAGCCTGCTTCCCTCTCTCTCTCTCTGCCTGCCTCTCCATCTACTTGTGATTTCTCTCTGTCAAATAAATAAATAAAATCTTAAAAAAAAATAACAGATACTGGAATACAATGAAATAACATCTTCATATGCTAGGCAAATTTTCAAATGTCCTGTAAACTGTGATTCAAAAGTGAAGACAAAATATTTTCAGACATACAAGTACTTTCAGATAAGCAGAACTATGAGAATTTATTACCTGTATATTCTTGCTGAATTAATAAGCTATATGCTAGTGTAAAAAAGCAAAATTAAGCCAGGAATAAGGAACAAGCTATATAAAGCTATCTAGAAGTCTATATATAAGGAAGGATTTTTTTTTTATTAGTCTTGTACTCAGACACCAAAACTGTAGCAAGGGAAACAGAAGGCTGTGAGAATGTAGAAGTGTTTTGACTCAACTTAAAGAAGAATATAATAAATAAGAGGCTCATTGTAGAGGGTCAAACAAATATAAGGTTTGTACCTAATGTGTTCAGTATGAATTGTTGCTAATTAATATGTTCCTCAGAAGCAATAAATAAATAAATAAATAAATAAATAAATAAATAAATAGTAACCCTTTGGAATAGGTATGCATACATGACCTGTCCCAGGAATGGGAGCAAAAATAATGCAAATATCAGAGTAAAAGATGGCAAAGAAATGTCCCTTTTCTAAATACAACAGCTCCACTTGTCCTGCATATCCTATAACTTCAAAGATCAAGTAAATAATGCTGATATTCAACGTTTATATCTGACAACTTCTTCAACTTCTTTTAGATGCCTAACAGATATGTGAAATGTTAACATACCCTAGTCAGGAATTAACTGATTGTCACCTCTACATAATTTGGCTCCAAACCAGCTCTGTGGGCATTAGTAAATCACCCTGTCACTTAAATTCAAAACCTAGACATCATCCATAATTGTTCTTTTCTCCTCTGTAATCCTTGTAATTCATTTCAATTTCTTTTGGTTCTACTCAGAAAATACAGCTTTAATCAGACCACTCAGTATCTGCATTGTGGAAACCCTAGTCCATAGCACAATGATCTCTCATCTGGGTTACTTCAACAGTCTCTAATCCTTGCTTCTGGTCTTTGCCCACCTACATGGTATTCTTTCTGTGAAGCCAGGGGCTCCTAAAGCATAAGTGAGATTCTCCCAAACCCCTGCTGCTCACTACCCTTTCAATGAAATCCCAAGATTTTACATGATTTGGTTCCTGCCTATCTTATTACTCCAACTTTGTCTCCTTTTTTGCCATTCTCCCTGTCATACAGGTGTAAAATTGTCTCCTCCATACTTAAACACGCCATCACCATTTCCATTTCAGGGCCTTCATACGTTTTGCTTTTTCACGGAATATTTTTCACATAGACTTTTACATGGGTGCTGTAACTCAGCTGTCCTTCCACTTATCAACAATAAACATTTAGTAAAACTTTGACATATAATCTGGACAGGTAATACTTAACAAGGTTTTTTTTTTGTACTTTAAGAATATTTTTATACTTCTTATAAGTATTTATGTCAATTGGGAATTTAAGATGATTCTCTAGAACAGCAGATTTCATTGCAGTTACTTCCAGAAGTGTTATACTGAGACAAGACAAAGTTTAACACTGAGGTGGTAGAGTGAATATGAGCAAGATTACGATACTATATTATAAAGGTTAGTTTTTAGTATATCACAGTAAATTACAGGAAGGTATGTTAACAAAATTAGAAGTATACATTTCTAAAAGAGGCAAGTTCTTGAAAAGTAGGCAGAAAGTGAGTTTTGTTAGTAGTTTCACTTTAAATGCGAAAGAAATGTATTAAATAAATTAGTCCCTTAGGTGAATAATTTTTTAAGAAAAAAACACTTTTATAGTGTGAGCATTCCTCCACTTTTAAAAAATTGTTTGAATTTGAATAGAACCTTACATCTCTATAAAGAACTTTCATGTATATCCAGTTTGTTTCCACTAATAACCTTCTTATTAATAACCTTATTATTTTCATTGTTATTTTATACTAAAGAAAATATAAATGATGTTAATTATATTTGTCCAAGGGCACATGTAGGAAGGAGAAGACACTACACGTGGACTCAGTGCTTCCTGAAATAGAGAGTTGTTCAAAAGAAAGAAGGGTTTTCTTTTTTCATTAATTATTTTAATGTATAATATATTATTTGCTCCAGGGGTACAGGTCTGTGAATCATCAGGCTTACACACTTCACCACGCTCACCATATCACATACCCTCCCCAATGTCCATAACCTAACCACCCTCTCCACAGCCCCCTCCCCGTAGCAACCCTTAGTTTGTTTTGTGAGATTAAGAGTCTCTTATGGTTTGTCTCCCTCCTGATCCCATCTTGTTTCATTTTTTCCTTCCCTACCCCCCAAATCCCCAACTCTGCCTCTAGAATTCCTCATATCAGGGAGATTATATGATAATTGTCTTTCTTTGATTGACTTATTTCATTCAGCATAATATCCTCTAGTTCCACCAATGTCATTGCAATTGGCAAGATTTCATTTCATTTCTTTTGATGACTGCATAGTATTCATATATATATATATATATATATATATATATATATATATATATGTATATGTATACACACACACACACACCCCTATACCACTTCTTCTTTATCCATTCATCTTTTGATGGACATCTAGGTTATTTCCATAGTTTGGCTATTGTGGACATTACTGCTATAAATATTTGGGTGCATGTGCCCCTTCGGATCACTACATTTGTATCCTTAGGGTAAATACCCAGTAGTGCAATTGCTGGGTCATAGGGTAGCTCTATTTTCAACTTTTTGAGGAACCTCCATGCTGTTTTCCAGAGTGGCTGCACCAAATTGCATTCTTACCAACAGTGTAGGAAGGTACCTTTTTCTCTGCATCCTTTCCAACATCTGTCATTTCCTGACTTGTTAATTTTAGCCATTCTGACTGGTGTGAGGTGGTATCTCACTGTGGTTTTGATTGGTATTTCCCTGATGCCGAGTGCTGTGGAGCATTTTTTCATGTGTCTGTAAGCCATCTGGATGTCTTTGCAGAGATGTCTGTTCACGTCTTCTGCCCATTTCTTGATTGGATTATTTTTTCTTTGGGTGTTGAGTTTGATGAGCTCTTTATAGATTTTGGATACTAGCCCTTTATCTGATGTGTCATTTGCAGATATCTTCTCCCATTCTGTCAATTGTCTTTTGGTTTTGTTGACTGTTTCCTTTGATGTGTAAAAGTGTTTTTTATTTTGATGAAATCCCAATAGTTTATTTTTGCCCTTGCTTCCCTTGAGTTTGGCAATGTTTCTAGGAAGAAGTTGCTGTGGCTGAGGTCGAAGAGTTGCTGCCTGTGTTCTCCTTGAGGATTTTGATGGATTCCTGTCTCACGTTTAGGTCTTTCATTCATTTTGAGTCTATTTTCATGTGTGGTATAAGAAAATGGTCCAGTTTCATTTTTCTGCATATGGCTGCCCCATTACAGACTCTTGCCCCAAGCTGCTTTCAGGATTTTCTCTTTGTCACTAAGACTTGTAAGTTTTACTATTAGATGACGAGGTGTGGACCTATTTTTTACTGATTTTGAGGGACTTGTCTGTCCCTCCTGATTTTGATGCTTGTTCCCTCTGCCATATTAGGGAAATTCTCTACTATAATTCACTCCAATATACCTTCTGCCCCCTCTCTCTTTCTTTTTCTTCTGGAATCCCAATTATTCTGATAATGTTTCATTTTATGGTATCACTTATCTCTTGAAATCTCCCCTCATGATCTGGTAGTTGTTTGTCTCTCTTTGCTCAGCTTCTTAATTCTCTGTCATTTGGTCTTCTATATCACTAGCTTTTTCTTCTGCCTCATGGATCCTGGCAGTAAGAGCCTCTGTTTTTTTTACTGTACCTCATTAATAGTTTTTTTAAAATTTCAATTTGGTTAGACATTAGTTCTTTTATTTATCCAGAAAGGGATTTTATTTCTCCAGAAAGGGTTTCTCTAATAACTTCCATGCCTTTTTTGAGCCCAGCTAGCACCTTGGGAATCATCATTCTGAACTCTAGTTAAGACATATTACCAATGTCTATATTGATTAGGTCCCTTGCTGGTGGTACTGCCTCTTGTTCTTTTTTTTATGTTGAGTTTTTTCCAACTTGTCTCTTTATCCAAATAAGAATACATGAATGAGAAAATAAAATACTAAAAGGCTGGCAAAGACACCAGAAAAATGTATGCTAACCAAATCATAAGAGATACAAAACTGGCAGGAGAAGAATGGGGGGAAAAAGAAGTGAAAATCAAATATATATATATATATATATATATATATATATATATTTTTTTTTTTTTTTTTTTTGAATAGAACAACCCACTTGATTTTTGGTGTATTTTGGTCTCTTAGAAGAAACTACCACCCAAAATTTTAAAGAAAAAAAAACTTATATATATACAAAATAAGGGTAAACACAATGAAGTTATGGAATATGACTGTAAAGATGAAAACTTTTAAAAAATTCTAAATAAAGGAATTGATAAGATAAGTTGGTTGGATAAAGAAATAAAAGTGGAGAGAATGTGCTCAGGCTGGATACTAGAACAAAGCCATGTGCTAGATTAAGGTGCATTTTGATCTATTAGAAGAAATTGTATCCCAAAATTTTTTAGAAAATAAAAACCTATATGTATACAAAAAATAAGGTTAAATACAATGAAGGTATAAAATATAAATATAACAATGAAGATTTAAACAGATTTTTTTAAGAAAATATTGTTAAGATAAACTAGTTAAAAATGTTTAAAAAAGGAAAGAGGAAAAGTTGAAAAAATATTAATAAGAAAAAAATAAAATAAAATAAATTAACTTTGCAAGACTGAAGGATCGTGGGGAAAAAGCCATGAATTCTATGCCTTGCTTTCTCCTCACTCTGGAATTCCACTGTGCTCTGATCAGTGAGCTTGGTCTTGGCTGGATATTCTTGCAGATCTTCTGGGGGATGGGCTTGTTGCAGTGATTCTCAAATGTCTTTGCCCGCGGTGGACTTGCACCCCCTTTTCCAGGGGTTGAGCTAAGTAATCTGCTCTGGTTCCCTCTTGGGAGCTTTTGTTCCCTGAACGCTTTCTGTAGAGCACTGGAGGACAGGAATGAAAATGGCGGCCTCTCAATCTATGGCCTAGAGGAGCCAAGATCTCAGTCCCCACTCCTCAGTGCACCCTTGGAGAAAAGTGGTCAATCACTCCCACCTCCCTGGTCTCCAGCTGCACTCTGTGCTTATCCCGCCTGTGACTGAGCATTTCTATCTCTGGCACACGGCCCCCTTTGGAGTCTCCAAACCCAGCAGATTTCTGCTGTGCTGCTCCTCCCAGAGGATGAAGGTGAGTGTTCCCGGATCTGCCACTTGTGCGGTCCCTGCTGCAAGAGCAGGGGTCTATCTGTGCCTTGGATCATGGTCTAAATTAATCCGGAGCTGAAAGCTAACTCCTCGGCTCCATCTCTGCCGCCAGCCTCCCTGCTCCAATACCTGGCATATCTGCCACACTCAGACACCCCTGATCTTTTTGTGTCACCCCCAGGGACCTGAGACTACACTGTCCACGCAAGGGCTCCACCATCGCTTAGCCTCATGAGCAATGTCCCTCAGTGGAGCAGACTTTAAAAAGTTCTGATTTTGTGCTCCATTGCTCCACCATTTGCCATGAGCCAGCCCTTACCCCCATGGTCTATCTTCCCATTGCTTCAGATTCACTTCTCTGCATGTCCTACCTTTCAGAAAATGGTTGATTTTCTCTTCCTAAAATCGCTGTTCCTCTTCTATCCCCTGTTGAGTTTGTAGGTGTTCAGAATGGTTTGATACCTATCTAACTGAACTTCTGGGATGTGATGTCATTTCAGTCTGCTCTTCCTCTGCCATTTTGCCTCTACCAAAAGAAAGAAGTTTGAGAAATACTGAATTAAGCAAAGTTTCTTTACTCCAGAACTTAGCAGGGGTTTTGATATGCAAATGTGATTATGAATTTCTACAAGGGAAATAAATTCTGCAGACTTTCACATCTGGATAGTTGCAGTACAAAAGGGGAAATTTCATTTCAGTTTTATGATAGGATTCCTGCTCAAGTAGTTGTGAAGAACTAGTGTTCTTCAGGAAAAAAAGAAATAGGAAACGATTGCTATACCATTATGCTTTTGTTAATTTAGACTTTATTAAAAGAAAGCATTGCTTCATAAGAAAATTAACCACAGAGCTGACTGTCATCACCTCATGTAAAATAATGCCTGAACCCAGTTTTGATATTTCATTGTTCATTTTTTGGTATATTTTCTCCTATCACAAAATAATAACAAATTAATTTTGAAACTAAGGGGGAAACATCTTCTTTGCATAATTGCTACATAGACATTTTTTCTTTGCTTTGAAATAACAACAAAGATTGTCAGCTGCCAATGTAAGATCCTTGGAGGATTTGGGAACATAAATAATTTTCTTAGAGACAGAATATTCTTTAATAATCAGAGTTGTGAATGTAAAAAACTAATAGTGGTTGCTATGGAACATGAACTAGGAGGGAGCTGCTTATAAAAGTTTCTTCCTCTTAGCTTCAGTTTTGTAGTAACATATCACAAGAGTTAAGAAAGAAACCAAGTAAGTCAAGGTTCTGTGTTTCCTAGATTGTGATCATAATATATACTGCAATTTCTATAATAATTTTTTTCTGTTCTCTAGTTATGTAACAGAATCAGTTTAATGTTTGTTTGTTAGTACAGTATTCAGGTAGAATCACCTTCCAGGAAGATGACAGACTCACTGATTCCCTCATCCCTCTTTTTCAAATGTAAGGAAATTCTGAATGAAATATAATTTTTAAAAGAATTTTAAAGTTATAACTGAGCTCAAAATATATAATGGAACCTTCCTTCCCTCTCTTTGCCATAAATGAGCATATTTTCTCATGTGATAGTGAAACTGGATTGAGGATCCAGTGGTTAAAAGAATGTTTTAAAGATCTTTTACATGTGGTCTTATACAACATCTGTATAGATATAGAAAATGAAAGGTCCAGTTTAAACATAGAAACTTCAGTGTTTTTACTCCACGTGTGTTTTTACTCCACAAATGTCTTTACTCCACATGTGCATGGGTAATACATCAGTCCAACCTACAAGCCGAATTCTGTCTTTCAAGGATTCTGGCTGGGGATGAAAAATCTTTGATAATTAAAACAGTGTAGGAGGTCTGTTATATACTAACCATAAGCCTCTAGATTACTAAGCTGAGAAATGAACATAAAATGGGTCCCATATTGTTGAAATCAGTGAGGTCTTCTCCCACAGTCATACAATAAGTTATTCTTTCCAGAGTTCTGTAAACACACAATTATTGAATGTTGGCTCACTGCAAAATATTACAACCCATAGGAAGAAATGAATTCATAGTGTTTTAGAGTCATCTAACATCACAAGTGAGACAATTAGTACTTCACAAACTTAAAATAATAGAGAAGCACTTGATATAGAAAAATAAATATGTTGAAAACAAGAAAGGAACAAAATAACATTAATTTATAAAACCACCAGACACACAAAAAAAAGGTACTTATGATGATAATACCTTAAGTGAAGCTTATAGAAGCCCAAAACTAGTCATTGAAGTAAAAAGCTAAGTGTATGTGTTAAACACCTAATTAAACAAATGTGAAGAGAAAATTAGAAACTCATTATAGTAAAATGATCAGAATATATCACATAAAAACAGAAAAAGTAAAATATGAAAGACAGACTGAGAGAACAGTGTAAGAAGTTTATGACTAATATAATCACAACAGGAGAAGACAAGGAACACAGAAGAGACAATATTTAAGAGGCAATAGCCAAAAATTTCCCAGAACTTAAGAAAAACAATCCACAAATGGAGAAATACATTGGTCCCAACAAAGATGAATTAAATTATGTATGGCAGAACAGAATATATAAATACCTTGTAAAGGAACAGCACACAGATATGTCACCACAAGGGGCTTATTTAATTGAAGGTTCTTACAATAATTAAAAATATCTCCAAATTTCTATCAGATTACCATTGCAAAATCAAGACAAGACCATGATTTATAAAAAAAAGGCTCTACCCATGTTAGATGAACTAATATTAAGTTGTGATCTCTATATTTGGAACAAGAAAACCTAGGATTATATCCTGCATCTTTCATTATCCATGCAACTTTGACTAGATATTTGAGCCTCGAGATAAAATTAGTAACTCTTTTCTTACAGGATTAAGAGAGATTATGAGCCACCAAAAATGTTGAAGCAGTTCCAAAATATTTTTATTCTGGTCACTGGTTTGAAGGACAGTATGCACAAGGGTTGGTGTCCAGAGTTCACACTGATAGGTGTCCTAAAAAGGCAAAAGCCAAAATCTTAAGTTTCTCTCAGTTGGTAGTGTCAAATAAACCTGACGAAAGCAAATATAAATTTTTCTCATTTAGCACTGCTTAAACCTAGACTTTACTATTTATTTTAAAATTGTTTATTTAGAGAGCAACAGAGAGGGAGAGAGCATGAGTGGGAGGGGCAGAAGCAGAAGAGAGAATCTCAAGTAGACTCCAAGCTGAGTATGGAACCCAATGCAGGACTCCATCTCATCACCCTGAAATCACTACATGAGCCAGAAACCAAGAGTCAGACACTTAACAGACTGTGCTGCCCAGGTGCCTCTAAACCTGAACTTTAAATAATTTCCACAGATAAAGTTCCAAGAACATGTATTTAGAATTAAAATGGCACATGGGGGCTTAAGTGGGTAGAAGAAGAATCAATGAAACAAGATGGAATTGGGAGGGAGACAAACCATAAGTAACTCTTAATCTCACAAAACAAACTGAGGGTTGCTGGGGGGAGGGGGTTTGGGAGAAGGGGGTGGGATTATGGACATTGGGGAGGGTATGTGCTTTGGTGAGTGCTGTGAAGTGTGTAAACCTGGTGATTCACAGACCTGTACCCCTGGGGATAAAAATATATGTTTATAAAAAATTAAAAAATTAAAAATAATAAAAATAAAATGGCAATTCACACAAGGAAATAAACAGCAGAACACAACTTCCAAAGACAGAAGATAGTGAATTAATGAGATACAGAATGTAAAATATGTTAAATATTTTCAAAATAGTAATAGTTTGCATCCAAAGTAGGAACTAGGGACAAGATGCAGTAAGAAGATGATGATGAGGTTTCAAAAAGAGTTGACTAGAACTTCCAGAAATTGAAAAAATTTAATAAATATTTCAATGAATAAGTTTAGCATCAGATTAGATATAAAAGATATGGGGAATTAGAAAATTGGGATATAGATAAAATAAATTACCTAAAATGCATAAACAGACCAAAATACAGAAATATGAAAAGAAAAAGGATAAGAAAGGGAGTGAGAAAGTCAAATATATAAGGAGAAAATGGAAAAAAGTCAATATTTGAAGTGACAATTGCTTAGGAATATCCAAAATTATTGAAATCTCAATAACCAGGTTGAAAATCCAGCAAATCTCAAGCAGGAAAAAATTTTTTAAAAATACACCCATATAGCCTCATAATGAATCTGATGAATTCCAAAAACAAAGAAAATTTCCCACACAGTTTAGGACATAGATTACCCAGAAAGTATTGACATGTATAAATGACAGCAAATTTTCAAGCAACAGTAAAATCCAGAAGGTGGTATGAGGTCTTCAAAAATAATAAAAGAAAAACCACCTAGGAACCTAGAATTGTATACTTATAGAAACTTAAAAAAAAATAACACTGAAATAAAGACCTTACCAGACAAAAATTGAGTCCATTCACTAGCAGGAGATCTTCACTGTAGAGTTATCAGGGTTGTTAGGGGTTTTTGTTTTTGTTTTTGTTTTTAGAATTAGCCATGTTTAAAGTTATTCAGTTATCCATCCATATACCTTCATGTTGTGTTAAAATAATTTTATATCCTAAACTTTTACTAAACATTATATCATCCTTTTCTTTGTTCATAAAAATAAGTTCCATAAACATTTTTAAAGCCCACATAATATTTCATGGCATGTTTGCATCTCATGGCTGGTTTCTAACCAGAAGGAAAATGACCCCAGATGGAACATTTGAGATGTAAAGAAGAATGATGGGCAAAGAAAATGCTTAACAATGGAGAAATCTAAAAGTGTCTGGAGAAGTATAAAAGTGTCTGATTTATTTATTAAAAAAAACAAAGTGGACACACTCAAGTGTGGGAGTTTTGAGTTCTTCACTTTGTTTACCTCCTACTTTTCTGGCTGTTCTTTGTCAGCATCTCATGGTGCTACTACCTCTTTCTCTACTGTTGAAATGTCTCAGTGCTCAATCCTTGGACATTTTCCCTTTTTAAAAAGAAGATTTTATTTATTTGGGAGAGAGAGAAAGAGAGCACACAAGCAGGGAGAGGGGCAGAGGGAGAGGGAGGAGCAGATCCTCTACTGAGCCAGGAGCCCTAGGCAGGGCTCAATCCCAGGATCCTGAGATTATGACCTGAATCAAAGGCAGATGGTTAACTGACTGAGCCACTCAGGCATCCTGACAGTTTACCCTTTCTATTTATACTCCATGCTTTGCTCTTTTCGTCTAGTCTGGTAACCTTGATGTCAGGTACAACCTCATGACCACTACATATTTTTTTAGCCGGGCCACTCTTTTCCCCTGGACTATAGTGGCAACACTACTGCTTCAGTTTCAGCTAAAAATCTTTGTTTCCCTTTAGTTATTTTCAGCACAATAGACATGCACATCACTTGAAAATATAAATCAGGTGTGTCTTTAACTATTCCAAATGCCTCAGTGAATTCCCATCTATTTTCAAGTGAAATCCAAAATCCTTACATTAATTTCAAGGGAGATAGGACCTGAATTCTTATTATCACTCAGGCCTTATCTCTTAATACTTTATATCTTGTTCACTCTGCTCCACCTCCATTGGCCTTTTCACTCTTCCTGGAACATATCTGGCATGCTCCCTTTGCATTGTGTTCCTTACACCTGGAATACTGTTCCCTTAGACATCTGCACAGCCCCCTCCATCTCTGCATTCAAGTCTGGTCTTGAAAGTGTTCTGAGTGAAACACACACACTTGCCTGACCCTTTCCCCACTTATTTTTCTGCATAAAAAGCACTACCAGGAAAGTTAGAAATATTTCCGTTCTTCATCTTAATATCTATCTCTCTCTGTAGAGTGAAAGTTCCAAAAATGCAGGAATTTTTTCTTTTTTTTTTTCCTCACTGCTGTGTCCTCACAACCAAAAGCAAGGATTAGCAAGTCATACAGGATACATTTGTTGAATGAATGATGAATAAAATGACTCTAAGATCCTCTTAATGCTCAGAAAGAGACCATATAAAAAGTTTTGGGCATGTTAATAGCTTTGGAGTAACCACTAACCCAATAAAAGGGAGTATAAAATTTTTAAAGTCCAGAGAGAAAAAATAAATAGATAAATGATTGAAATAAAATGAATAATCCAAACTGGATACTGGGGCTTAAGAACATTAATTGAATTGGCCAAAGATAGTAAGCAACTACGTTAACACAGGACTTTGGTTTTTCTGAATCTTTCCAATCCAAAGCCCTTACTGTAGATAAGGTGTCAGTTGCATTTTAATATTCTTGTAAGTTTAAATAAGTTCACCACTTTATAAATGAGTTTCAGACAACATGTAACCTCAGGAATATTACCTCAAATGACTGGGCTTAAATAGCACAATGAGTTAAAAATAGTAATATAAATTTTTAAAACCAGATTCCCTATTTATATTAATATACACAGTCATTGTATAGTTAGGTTATGGTAATATTAGGTACATAATTTTGTGTGTCCACCTTTTGAATTAAAGCTATAATGAGTGATTCCAGTCATTTTGGTGTCAAATATATGAATAAAGTTGCCTTTCTTATAGTAATGTACTATATCATATTTTGCTATCAGGAGGAAATTTAACAAAATCTTAAGGAAATACCATTGATGTTAAACATATTAATGTATTTTTCATAAATATTAGGTATAGCAAAATTGAATCTGATGCATTATTGACATGTACACTTTTATTATGTATTTTTATCAGTAAATTTAGAGTAAATAGAACTTATTCTTGGCATCAGAGTAACTTGTTTCACTAAAATAAATATTCTCTTCCTTGGAATGACAATATTTGAAAAATGATTACTTTTGATAGAACTATTTTTTAACTGTTTACTACTTCTCATTATGAATAAGGGCACTAAGCAAAATTCATCTTTTCTGGGTCTAATGGAAAATTATTTTGAAAATCATTTATTGTGTTGAGGGACAACACAGTTATCTTGCATCCTAGAAGTATAAAACACTAGATTTTTACAAAGAGAATCTCTAATCCCAAAAAACAACCTAAACGGATGAAAATTTGTCAAGCAACTTGGCCTGACTTCTCATAAAATTAAGGATAAAGATTCCAGCATCAGGGTATAGTTTTAATTATTAAAGTAACAGAGATTTGTTGATATTGTCTCTTTGGTGGAGGGGGGTGGTTTTGTTATATAAGTGTCTTTACTTTTTTATTTGCTTTTAATGAGAATCTCCTAATAATTATAAGGGTGCAGCAAAATCAGAATTCCATATGCTTACTGGGAGTCTTTATAGAAACTCAAATTTTATTTTGGATACATTGAATTGGCATTTCATTCATTTAATAAACATTTATCTGTTGCCTCCTATGTGGCAGACAACACAAAATATAAAATAACACTGGCAAATCCATGGCAATCATACAAAAGATGTGATATTTGATAAATATATCTCATACAATGAAGGGGGGAAAAGTACAAGAATTTATACATAGCAATTTGACCTCCATTTGCAACATAACAATAAAAAGTGTAATTTTCTGCAATCTAAATTTGCTTTCAAAATATGGAACACCAGCTGGAAGGGAGCTCAGATGGCTTCTGCAGTGGAGTTGGCAATATCCTTCTGAGCATGCCCGAAACAACTGGTTAAAAATAATTAAATCACTTACACCATCTGTGAATCATTCTGATTCTTCAGTGATTACTTAAGACTCTCATTGTATGGAACATATTCTTAGAACAGATGAATAAAATTAATTCAAATGTATTGCTTCCCTAAGTTTGATTTTCATGAAATAAACTGTTACCATGTCTTCAAGTTTGCTAAGTTACCTGGTATTTTTTCTGCCCTCTTTCATGAACCAGTGGCTTTTGAAATCTTAAAAGGTATTTGAATTGTAGTTTTGTATAAATAATAGAAATGCATTTATTCAGATACTTCCTTATGGAACATAATTTTCTTTAAAAATTTTCATAATTTTACTCTTTTATTTATTTAATCTTCTAAGTGTAGTACTCAATAAGTAATAGACAGCTGTCTACTAAAAGGCCAGTTGAAAGTCCAAGTAGATTGCATTCTCAGATTTAACACCATATGCTTTAATCGAGAGTGATTTTAAAAAATTAAATGGCTGTTTTAATACCTATAAAGCAGAGGAAAGCTATATTTCGTGGTGAGTAGTCCATGGACAAAACATAAATGGATAAAATGAAAGCTAAGAGTCCATATATGTACAAATTTACCATGTTTAGATCAATTCATAACTTAGAGGCATTCTTAGCCATTTAGTTAAATAAAAATGATTAGGGATTTATTTCTAAGATAAGGCAACTGGGGGGGTTTGCAGGAGAACTATGCAAATAGTTATCCATAATAGTTATGAATGTCTCGATGGCAAAATATAAATAACTGTATTGTTTAACAAATACAGTAATAATATTTATAACTACTTTTGGGTGTCTACAAAGTTTAGATTCTGTACTATGATTTGTACTTAGCCAATTACAGATATACATGAAATAATAGAATAACATCATGAACGCTCTAGTTTCTTACCTCATCGATAGGTACACTTGACTATTTCCTACATGGGAAACTATTTTGAGAGAACTAGACTCTTTCATATATTAGCTTCTAATGAAAAACAGCTTCTTTAATGTACTGCCACAATGGCTTCCTCTCCTTTAGACTTGCAAAAATATCCTCCATATCATAGTCTTTGCAGTTGTGGTCTCCTTTTCTTGGTACTTTCTGGATCTTTGCCTGCTAGTGTCTGCTCATCTGGCAGGACGTAGAACAAATACATCCTTCAACATCCTGTCTGATAGAGTTGACAACATTCCCTTCACCTCCTCCATCATGCCAGATTATTTTCCTTATAACACTTACCATGATCTGAAAACATTATGTTTATTTGTTTACTTATTTATAATTTGTCTTCTACCATTGGAATTGTGAGCTCCATACGGGCAGGGAATTGTCTTTTTTTTTTTTTAAGATTTTATTTATTTATTTGACAGAGAGAGATCACAAGTAGACAGAGAGGCAGGCAGAGAGAGAGGGAAGCAGGCTCCCTGCTGAGCAGAAAGCCCGATGCAGATCTCAATCCCAGGACTCTGAGATCATGACCTGAGCCGAAGGCAGCAGCTTAACCCACTGAGCCACCCAGGCGCTGTGTCTTTTTAATTAATATTTTTCTTATATTTAGATTCTGCCACTGCATAGGTGTTCAATAAAAATGTGTCGAATAAATGGAAGAATGGATCTTCTTGTGGAATTCCCTACAGTTCAGTTATTTGTTCTGCATTCTTACAACATTGATGCCCCAGTGCCAGTGTACCAGTGTCTGAAAGTTTTCACTGGTCCTTAGGAAAGGGGAAAAAATAAGAGTAAATATGTTAAGCTTTTCAAAGAGCTAAATTTATACAAGAATTGTCCTTTCTTCAAGAAGTATGGCTTTCTACAGTTGATAGTTGGGGGGTGAGGGGGAGAAACATTAAAATAGCCTTTCTTCCATCTTTACTTTTTTTCTTTCTCTTTTATTATTATTTCACGACAGTGTCCTTTACTAAAAATAATAAAACCCAGGGTGCCTGGGTGGCTCAGTGGGTTAAGCCGCTGCCTTCGGCTTGGGTTGTGATCTCAGGGTCCTGGGATCGAGTCCCGCATCGGACTCTCTGCTCGTCGGGGAGCCTGCTTCCTCCTCTCTCTCTCTGCCTGCCTCTCTGCCTGCTTGTGATCTCTCTCTGTCAAATAAATAAATAAAATCTTTAAAAAAAACAATAAAACCCAGAAGTTTTGAGGTTTCCTGACATTGGGGTAGCATTTTATTGACTTATGAAACACAAAGTCTAGGAACCTTCCATTTGGAGGAACTTGTTCACACGAAGGGGCACCACTTCTGCCAAATGCCTGTGTTCGTTGCTTGAAATTTTGAGAATGAGGAAAGGAAACTCATGATTACCTTTCATTTTTATGCCCTTCTGGGCAATAAATACTGATTCAGCATGTGTTATCCCCTGGAATAAGTTTCTGAAATTTCTTTTGTAGTTCCTGAGAAGCAAATACAAGAACAAATATGTAAAATGGTCGTATTTAGGGTATCACAACAACTGCCTCCTATATTACCAATATATATACTTACATAAAATGTACCAGGATGGCATTGGCTCATTTGTAAATATTTTTATCCTCTGGATTTAAATTCTTCTTGTATTCATTTCAGAGGCACAGACTCCATAATAGCATCATTTAGTAGTGCTATTTGGAATCCAAAAAATAAAATAAGTTAGTTGCTTTAACTTAAAGTGTTACCTTTCTTGTGCTTTATCAAAGTTGAGAACTGAAAACAGGAAGATTCCAAAGTGGAAAAATGTAGTGCATTTACATCAATAAGCATGTTTTCTTATAGTCTTCATTTCAAATAACCATACAGAACTTTCTGATTTACACAGTGCTTTTACAGTCACCTTCTTAGTTAATTTTTATACTTTAAACCATCTGTATACAAAAAAGTAAGCAGATTAAATTGACATTATGAAGAGTTTTGAGAAGTAAAAAATTAGTATCACATTTTTAAGTCAGCAAACAGCTTTGTTTTGCAGTTGCTTTTACAAAGACTTCTAAGAAATGGAAGTTAAGGCCTCTGATAATTATCTTTTTTAAAATATATGATATAAAATGAATTTAAAAGTGTTCATGTGAATATGGGTTGGTTTCTTGGAGTTAAAGCTTGGAAATGTGCTAGGCAGAACAGTTCAGTTTTATATTGGAATTCTTGCCTTGGGGTAGAATGGGAAACAAATACAATGATAATTGTTTTCTGGAACATTGACAGAGAACAAGCTATTTCAGGAGAAACTATCTTGATTGTAAAGTGGAGCACATTAAGCCCAAGGTGTCATTAGACTCACAAAACCCTCTGAAAGAATTGAGCATAATCTTTGGTGAAAAGAAAATGGTTTTGTTCAGTGACTATCATATTTTACAAAGTTATTTGTAACTTGGAAAAGTATATTGTTTTAGAAAATCACATTAAACATAATAGTTTTGTACACACACAACAACTCATTCATTCACAGGTCAGATGGACATCATTATGAATTATCTGGAACACAGACAAGAATCAGAAAAGGAATAGAACAAAAGGCCTCTGGATTTCCTAAATTGTTTTGGTAAAGATCATGAAGTCCAAAGCTTACTTAATTTCTTTATGAGAGGAAAATACAGATCCTTTTTATGAAGTTTTTTTTAATTTCACTCTGATTATAGAGGTAATTCTAATAAATGTAATTACCTTGTTGTTCTGCTCCCAGTAGAGGCCAAAAGGCAAAGGCGAAGGACAGATATATGAAATAATAGCTGCAGCCTGGATGTGAGCCAAAAAGGACCCGCATGTAAGATTATATGAATGCGTGGCCCTGAGAAACTCTTTAGCACAGCATGACACAAAGAGGCAGAGGAAGAGATTATGTGTGTTTATTATTATTTATTTGATTTGGTTTATACTTAACATGGATAATTGAATTATTTTAACAGTTAATTATTTCCTCAATAAAATTAGGTTAAAAAATCATTAATCTTTCATCTACTAAATATAAAAGTGTGTAGCACATAATGGCATATGGCATATTAGCTTCCTAAATCACAAAACTCTCCTGCTAGCTGATTAATTTATCTAAATATCTAACTACCTGAATATCTATCATCTATCTATGCCATGTGTGTGTGAATATATATATAACTGTATATATTTAAATACATATACATACATATAAATTCCTGTGTGTATACTTATGTTTACATATAAAAGTTTATTTCATAAAATATACACTTTGCCTTTGATAAAAGTGCCTGCTAAACTCATCAAGATTGTCATTTTTATAGTTTTCTCTCCTAAATTCCAAGTTTAGTTCCAAAAGTTCTGTTTTATAACTCCCTACTTTTTATTACAGGCATATAAAAAAATTGTGGATATATGAAAGGAGAATAGAATCTGGGGTAATTATCAAACTCATGGTATTTGGGATAACACCATGTAATTTTTAAAATATTATTCTACCTCAAGCTTATTAGTACCTCTTCAAATTAAGGTCATTTCAATGAAGATAATCTCATATGGTGGACCAAAGAAATTAGAAAGCTTGAGCTTTACAAAAGAAATTTAGAATGCAGGAGAACCATCAAAGAAGTTATTTCAAAACTACAACAAAAATCTGCCATTTTAGTCATTGTTTTTTTTTTCCTTTGTTTTATTCAACATGTATTTTTTTTATTAAAATTTTTTATTTTTATAAACATATATTTTTATCCCCAGGGGTACAGGTCTGTGAATTACCAGGTTTACACACTTCACAGCACTCACCAAAGCACATACCCTCCCCACTGTCCATAATCCCACCCCCTTCTCCCAAACCCCCTCCCCCCAGCAACCCTCAGTTTGTTTTGTGAGATTAAGAGTCACTTATGGTTTGTCTCCATCCCAATCCCATCTTGTTTCATTTATTCTTCTCCTACCCACTTAAGCCCCCATGTTGCATTGTTTTAAACTTAGCTAACTACCTCTTTGGTTAGGGTATATTTTTTGCTGGTTATTTTAATTGTAATTCTTTGTTTAAAATTGAACTTTTAGGGGCCCCTGGGTTGTTGACTCAGTTGGGCATTGGACTCCACTAGGGTCTTGATCACCTCTTTGTGGGGCTCTGCACTAAGCCATTTAAGACACTATTCTCTCTGTCTCTCTCCCTCTGCCCTTCCCCATGTCCTGCTTGCACTCTCTTCCATTCTAAATAAATACATCAATAAATAAATAAATAAATAAAATTGAACTATTCAGAACAGTTAAAGTAGATGTGACAGTGGATGCCTTTAAATAGGAGAACAGTTTTCTTAAGGTTCCTTACCCATCTTCAGGAACCTTAAATACCTAAAAATAATTCTCTTTCCTTCATGTGCAAAATCAGCGCCTTTGACTGCCAGGACTCTTCAGTCATGTAGAAGCACAAGTGAAGGCCATCAGGGCTGTTTTCAGTGATAATGTAGCATTCTTCCAATATACATTCATCTTGCTTTTGTAAGCATTTGTTTTGGTCTATGATTCCGTAAGAGCCAATTAATAGTATATGTTTTCCTACTGGAATTAAAAATTTTTTGAAAAGTATATGTTTTCATACAACTTTGGTTGAGTGAAAACAGCCTGTTTTGGTAAAGCCGATTGTATGAAGCCATGACTACTCATAAATAGATTATATAAAGTTTGTATTCACCATTGCAAACTCTGTCTTTTTGCTTCTATGATTATTTTATTTTTATTTTTTTATTTTTAATTTATTTTACTTTATTTTTTAATTTATTTTTTTAATTTTTAATTTTTTATTTTTTATAAACATATAATATATTTTTATCCTCAGGGATACAGGTCTGTGGATCGCCAGGTTTACACACTTCACAACACTCACCAAAGCACATACCCTCCCCAATGTCCATAACCCCACCCCCTTCTTCCAACCCCCCTCCCCCCAACAACCCTCAGTTTGTTTTGTGAGATTAAGAGTCACTTATGGTTTGTCTCCCTCCCAATCCCATCTTGTTTCATTTATTCTTCTCCTACCACTTAAGCCCCCATGTTGCATCACCACTTCCTCATATCAGGGAGATCATATGATAGTTGTCTTTCTCCGTTTGTCTTATTTCGCTAATCATGATACGCTCTAGTTCCAACCACGTTGTCGCAAATGGCAAGATTTCATTTCTTTGGATGGCTGCATAGTACTCCATTGTGTAGATATATCCACTCATCTGTTAATGGACATCTAGGTTCTTTCCATAGTTTGGCTATTGTGGACAATGCTGCTATAAACATTCGGGTGCACATGCCCCTTCGGATCACTACGTTTGTATCTTTAGGGTAAATACCCAGTAGTGCAATTGCTGGGTCATAGGGCAGTTCTATTTTCAACATTTTGAGGAACCTCCATGGTGTTTTCCAGAGTGGTTGCACCAGCTTGCATTCCCACCAACAGTGTAGGAGGGTTCCCCTTTCTCTGCATCCTCGCCAGCATCTGTCATTTCCTGACTTGTTAATTTTAGCCATTCTGACTGGTGTGAGGTGATATCCCATTGTGGTTTTGATTTGTATTTCCCTGATGCCGAGGGATATGGAGCACTTTTTCATGTGTCTGTTGGCCATCTGGATGTCTTCTTTGCAGAAATGTCTGTTCATGTCCTCTGCCCATTTCTTGATTGGATTATTTGTTCTTTGGGTGTCGAGTTTGCTAAGTTCTTTATAGATTTTGGACACTAGTCCTTTATCTGATATGTCATTTGCAAATATCTTCTCCCATTCTGTCAGTTGTCCTTTGGTTTTGTTGACTGTTTCCTTTGCTGTGCAAAAGCTTTTGATCTTGATGAAGTCCCAGTAGTTCATTTTTGCCCTTGCTTCCCTTGCCTTTGGCGATGTTCCTAGGAAGATGTTGCTGCGGCTAAGGTCGAAGAGGTTGCTGCCTGTGTTCTCCTCAAGGATTTTGATGGATTCCTTTCTCACATTGAGGTCCTTCATCCATTTTGAGTCTATTTTTGTGTGTGGTGTAAGGAAATGGTCCAATTTCATTTTTCTGCATGTGGCTGTCCAATTTTCCCACCACCATTTATTGAAGAGGCTGTCTTTTTTCCATTGGACATTCTTTCCTGCTTTGTCGAAGATTAGTTGACCATAGTGTTGAGGGTCTATTTCTGGGCTCTCTATTCTGTTCCAATGATCTATGTGTCTGTTTTTGTGCCAGTACCATGCTGTCTTGATGATGACAGCTTTGTAATAGAGCTTGAAGTCCGGAATTGTGATGCCACCAACATTGGCTTTCTTTTTCAATATCCCTTTGGCTATTCGAGGTCTTTTCTGGTTCCATATAAATTTTAGAATTATTTGTTCCATTTCTTTGAAAACGATGGATGGTACGTTGATAGGAATTGCATTAAATGTGTAGATTGCTTTAGGTAACATAGACATTTTCACAATATTTATTCTTCCAATCCAGGAGCATGGAACATTTTTCCATTTCTTTGTGTCTTCCTCATTTTCTTTCATGAATACTTTATAGTTTTCTGAGTATAGATTCTGTGCCTCTTTGGTTAGGTTTATTCCTAGGTATCTTATGGTTTTGGGTGCAATTGTAAATGTGATTGACTCCTTAATTTCTCTTTCTTCTGTCTTGTTGTTGGTGTAGAGAAATGCAACTAATTTCTGTGCATTGATTTTATATCCTGACACTTTACTGAATTCCTGTACAAGTTCTAGGAGTTTTGGAGTGGAGTCTTTTGGGTTTTCCACATATAGTATCATATCATCTGTGAAGAGTGATAGTTTGACTTCTTCTTTGCCAATTTGGATGCCTTTAATTTCCTTTTGTTGTCTGATTGCTGAGGCTAGGACCTCTAGTACTATGTTGAATAGCAGTGGTGATAATGGACATCCCTGCTGTGTTCCTGACCTAACGGAAAAGCTATCAGTTTTTCTCCATTGAGAATGATATTTGCGGTGGGTTTTTCATAAATGGCTTTGATAATATTGAGGTATGTGCCCTCTATCCCTACACTTTGAAGAGTTTTGATCAGGAAGGGATGCTGTACTTTGTCAAATGATTTTTCAGCATCTATTAAGAGTATCATATGGTTCTTGTTCTTTCTTTTATTGATGTGTTGTATCACATTGATTGATTTGCAGATGTTGAACCAAACTTGCAGCCCTGGAATAAATCCCACTTGGTCATGGTGAATAATCCTTTTAATGTATTGTTGAATCCTATTGGCTAGTATTTTGGTGAGAATTTTCGCATCTGTGTTCATCCAGGATATTGGTCTATAGCTCTCTTTTTTGATGGGATCCTTGTCTGGTTTGGGGAACAAGGTGATGCTGGCCTCATAAAATGAGTTTGGAAGTTTTTCTTCCATTTCTATTTTTTGGAACAGTTTCAGGAGAATAGGAATTAGTTCTTCTTTAAATGTTTGGTAGAATTCCCCCAGGAAACCGTCTGGCCCTGGGCTGTTTTGGTTTTGTCTGTTCAGGCGTTCTATTTCTTCCTGGTTCAGGTGTGGTAGTTTATATGTTTTTAGGAATGCATCCATTTCCTCCAGATTGTCAAATTTGTTGGCGTAGAGTTGCTCATAGTATGTTCTTATAATTGTATTTCTTTGGTGTTAGTTGTGATCTCTCCTCTTTCATTCATGATTTTATTTATCTGGGTCCTTTCTCTTTTCTTTTTGATAAGTCTAGCCAGGGGTTTATCAATCTTATTAATTCTTCCAAAGAACCAGCTACTAGTTTTGCTGATTTGTTCTCTTTTTTCTATTTTTTTTTTTTTTTGGTTTCTATTTCATTGATTTCTGCTCTGACTTTATGATTTCTCTTCTCCTGCTGGATTTAGGGTTTCTTTCTTGTTATTTCTCCAGCTCCTTTGGTGTAGGGTTAGGTTGTGTACCTGAGACCTTTCTTGTTTCTTGAGAAAGGCTTGTACTGCTATATATTTTCCTCTCAGGACTGCCTTTGTTGTGTCCCACAGATTTTGAACCATTGTGTTTTCATTATCATTTGTTTCCATGATATTTTTCAATTCTTCTTTAATTTCCTGGTTGACCCATTCATTCTTTAGAAGGATGCTGTTTAGTCTCTATGTATTTGGGTTCTTTCCAAACTTCCTCTTGTAGTTGAGTTCTAGCTTCAGAGCATTGTGGTCTGAAAATATGCAGGGAATGATCCTGTCTTTTGATACCGGTTGAGTCCTGATTTAGGACCGAGGATGTGATGTATTCTGGAGAATGTTCCATGTGCACTAGAGAAGAACGTGTATTCTGTTGCTTTGGGATGAAATGTTCTGAATATATCTGTGATGTCCATCTGGTCCAGTGTGTCATTTAAGGCCTTTATTTACTTGTTGATCTTTTGCTTGGATTCTCTGTCCATTTCAGTAAGGGGAGTGTTAAAGTTCCCTACTATTATTCTATTGCTGTTGATGTGTTGCTTTGATTTTGTTATTAATTGGTTTATATAGTTGGCTGCTCCCACGTTGGGGGCATAGATATTTAAAATTGTTAGATCTTGTTGGACAGACCGTTTGAGTATGATATAGTGACCTTCCTCATCTCATATTATAGTATTTGACTTAAAATCTAATTGATCTGATATAAGGATTGCCACTCCTGCTTTCTTCTGATGTCCATTAGCATGGTAAATTCTTTTCCACCCCCTCACTTTAAATCTGGAGGTGTCTTTGGGCTTAAAATGAGTTTCTTGTAGGCAACATACAGACGGATTTTGTTTTTTTATCCATTCTGATACCCTGTGTCTTTTGACAGGGGCATTTAGCCCATTCACATTCAGGGTAACTATTGAGAGATATGAATTTAGTGCCATTGTATTGCCTATAAGGTGACTGTTACTGTGTATTGTTTCTGTTCCTTTCTGATCTACCACTTGTAGGCTTTCTCTTTGCTTAGAGGACCCCTTTCAAGATTTCCTGTAGAGCTGTTTTGGTGTTTGCAAATTCTTTCAGTTTTTGTTTGTTCTGGAAGCTTTTAATCTCTCCTTCTATTTTCAATGATAGCCTAGCTGGATATAGTATTCTTGGCTGCATGTTTTTCTCCTTTAGTGCTCTGAATATATCATGCCAGCTCTTTCTGGCCTGCCAGGTCTCTGTGGATAAGTCAGCTGCCAATCTAATATTTTTAACATTGTATGTTACAGACTTCTTTTCCTGGGCTGCTTTCAGGATTTTCTCTTTGTCACTAAGACTTGTAAATTTTACTCTTAGGTGAGGGGGTGTGGGCCTATTCTTATTGATTTTGAGGGGCGTTCTCTGAACCTCCTGAATTTTGATGCTCGTTCCCTTTGCCATATTGGGGAAATTCTCCCCAATAATTCTCTCCAGTATACCTTCTGCTCCCCTCTCTCTTTCTTCTTCTTCTGGAATCCCAATTATTCTAATGTTGTTTCGACTTATGGTGTCACTTATCTTTTGAATTCTCCCCTCGTGGTCCAGTAGCTGTCTGTCCCTCTTTTGCTCAGCTTCTTTATTCTCTCATTTGGTCTTCTATATCGCTAATTCTTTCTTCTGCCTCATTTATCCTAGCAGTGAGAGCCTCCATTTTTGATTGCACCTCTTTAATACCTTTTTTTATTTCAACTTAGTTAGTTTTTAGTTCTTTTATTTCTCCAGAAAGGGCTTTTATATCTCTCGAGAGGGTTTCTCTAATATCTTCAATGCCTTTTTTGTCTATATAAGAGTATATGAAGGAGCAAGTAAAATACTAAAATGGTGGCAACAACCCCAGGAAAATATGCTTTAACCAAGTCAGAAGAGATCCCAAATCGTGAGGGGAAAGAAAGAGGATAAAAAGAGGTTCAGAAAGAAAGAAAGAAAGAAAAAAAATGAATAGAAAAGAAAACAATTTAAAAAAGAAAACAAATAAAGAAAAGTATAAAAATATATATGTATGTATTAGATAAACTAGTTTAAAAACGTTAAAAAAGAAAAGGTTAAAAGTTAAAAAAAATTTAGCAGAAGAAGAGAAAAAAAAATGAAAAAGAAAAAAAATTAAATTAACTGCAAGACTAAAGAATCACAGGGAGAAAGCCATGAGTTCCGTGCTTTGCTTTCTCCTCCTCTGGAATTCTGCTGCTTTCCTTGGTATTGAAACCGCACTCCTGGGTAGGTGAACTTCGTCTTGGCTGGATTTCTTGTTGATCTTCTGTGGGAGGGGCCTGTTGTAGTGATTCTCAAGTGTCTTTGCCCCAGGTGGAATTGCACTGCCCTTACCAGGGGCCAGCTTGAGTAACCCGCTCCGATTTGCTTTCAGGAGCTTTTGTTCCCTGAGCGCTTTCTGTAGAGTTCTGGAGGATGGGAGTGAAAATGGCGGCCTCTCGGTCTCTGGCTCCGAGGAGCCGAGATCCCAGAGCCCCACTCCTCAGTGCACCCTCAGAGAACAGCGCCCAGTAACTCCCGTCTCTCTGACCTCCGGCTGCGCTCTGAGCTCACCGAGCCTGTGACCGGTTCAAGGTAAACCCGAGCTGGGAGCTCACTCCTTGGCTCTGTCTCTGTAGCCAGCTTCCCTGTTCTAATACCTGCAAGCTCTGGGACACTCAGACACCCCTGAACCTTCTGTGACTCTGCGGGACCTGAGGCCATGCTGTCCCCACGTGGGCTTCACCCCGGTTTAGCCTCTGGAGCGATGTCCCTCAGTGGAACAGACTTTTAAAAGTCCTGATTTTGTGCTCCGTTGCTCCGCCGCTTGCCAGGAGCCGGCCCCTCCCCCCAGGGTCTATTTTCCTGTCACTTTGGATTCACTTCTCTGCCAGCCCTACCTTTCAGAAAGTGGTTGTTTTTCTGTTTCTAGAATTGCTCTTCTTCTTCTCTTCGATCTGCCGATCTGCCTATGGATTTGCAGGTGTTTGCAGCTTTAGATAAGCTATCTAGCTGATCTCCTGCTAGCTGAAGTAGTCTCAGCCTGCTACTTCTCCGCCATCTTGACTCCTCCCCTCTATGATTATTTTAAATGTAATACAATAATAGTCTAACGGTTGAATCAATATGAAGTATATTTAGAAAACAGTAGTACTCTCCCTTTATTCCTTTTGCCAATTCTACTCCTTCTGGAAAAAATGTTTGCAGTTTAGTATTATCTTTTCATATTATATTCTATGCTTCTTAACCATAAGTATTATATATATGAATATACTTTTCCATTTTTAAAAATTTTGCCTCATTCTTTGTATGGTTTTTAAGTAGAACAATCTATCAAGGACATTTTTCCAGGCAATGTGTATAGACCTGATGCATCCTTTTTAACAGCTTTAGAAGTATCAAAGTTTATTCCGTTATTTTTCTACATTTCTAGATTATTAGCTTATGATAAGAAAAGATGACTTGAAATCTCTTTTTATCCTTTTTTTGAATTTTTTGTGGGTATATGATCTTTTTAATGTCCCTATAATATAAAAGAAGAATGTGCATTTTCATTGTGTACAAAATGTAGATTAAGGTTAGCTTGTTGGTTTAAAAAAAAATCTCTATTCTTGGTTTTGTTTTTGCTTGGTCTGCTTGATCCAACAAATTCTGGAAGAGGTATATAGAAGCTATCAATTATAGCTGTGATTTTATCACATTCTCTTTTTATTTCTAGTAATTTTTATCTCATGTAGGATGCAACCAAATGTTGAGATATAACAATGACTATAACTTTTTTTGGTAAAAATTGTGACTTTTATCACTACAGTAGCTCTCTTGAACCCATTTGTCCTGGAACTATACTTCATTTGGTATTATTTGATTTCAACTTTTCACAAATTATTTTCCTGATGCAACATCACCTATTACTATATTATACACTATTGTGACATTGTTTTTTCATGTGTTTCTTATAAGCAGATTATATATGTGTATATGTTATGTATAGTTTGTGTACTTTAATCCAGTCTGACACTGATCTTTGAATAAGGAAATTTAACCACATACATTATAGTTAAAATAATTCTTATAAGTATAATTGTTTAAATTTCTTCTATCATATGGCATAATTTAATTTCCTCTTATCCTGTATCTATAATTCTGTAATTCATTATCTTTCTTATACTCTACTGCATCCCTCCCCTTAGTGCAGTTAATTTTGAAGTTACACTCTGCATTTTCTCTTTATTAGTGCTTAGGTTCTTATTTTCAACAATCTTTAACCATACTCTTTGTGTAGTTTTATACCAAAAGGAAGTATGACCATTGCTCTCCCCACCAGTATGATTTCCTCAGCAACACCTCATTCAAGTCAAGATAAAACCTTTACAAATCAGTAATTTAAGTCATGTTACTACTCAAATCATACTTAAACTATTGTTATTCTATTAAACTTAATGAAAAAACCCACAGAGCTTATTGGTCATCACTGTTTCTTTGTACTCTTTATTTATCCCTGTTTAGAAATCCTTGTTATAGGGTGACTGGGTGACTCAGTCAGTTAAGCCTCCAACTATTGATTTCAGCTCAGGAACATGAAATTGACCCCCAAGTCATTGGGCTCCTTAGTGAGCATGGAGCCTGCTTAAGATTTTCTCTCTCCCTCTGTCTGTCCTCCTTCCCTGTGTACATGTGTGTGTGCTCTCTCTATATAAAATAGAAAAGAAGAAAGAAATCTTTGTTATATTTTATTTTTCATTTGGTTGCAGTACTTGAGAAATTTCCTTCTAAAAAGTCTATAAGGGTGTATAGCCTTTTAATACTTGTGTTTTTAAAATGATCTTTTTTCTTTCAATTGTGAGGTCAGATTCTTTGGGTGGTAACATTGTTCTTGAATCTCTCTTTTTCTTTTAATAGTCTCTGTAGGCTACAGACACTATCTTCCAGTTTTCATTGCTTTCTAACTTCAACTTTGTCCTAGGTTCCATTGTGGCCTGTATGAGGTCTGATGCAAGTCCAAATTTCATTATACCTGAAACTACTATTACACTGTACATTCACTAACTGGAATTAAAATAAAATCTTAAAAAAAATAAATTTAAATATAGTCCTGTGTAGCTAAGGATTACCATATTGGACAATGCAGTTATGGGTATATTCATTATCACATTTTTATTTTTATTTTTTCTTACCATTTTATTTTTTTTTCATTGTAAGTGTATTCTTATATCATCATCCCCCATTTTCTCCCATCCCCTCACACACCTCCCCTCTGGTAACCATCAGTTTGTTCTCTGTAGTTAAGAGTCTATTTCTTGGTTGGTTTTTCTCTCTCCTTTTTTTCCCTTTGCTTATTTGTTTTGTTTCTTAAATTCAGCAAGTGAGATCATATAGTATATTTCTGTGTCTGACTGACTTAGCACTATCACATTTTTAATAAAGAAAAAATCATTTAAAAATTATGGCACAAGCATATTCAGAAATATGTACTTAACTGCCACATTAAATAATGTGGAGATAAATGATAACCAGGTTTTATGAAATGTTTGATGAGTATAATGTAGAAATTAATATTGTGAGTCTATTCTATAAAATCCACTCAAACTAGAAGAACCACAGGGCAATAGAAATTAAGTAATGTGGTAGTATGACAAATAATTGTAGAATTTAAAGTAATTCCAAAGCTATTTTTCTTGTTTTAATTTTATTTTCAATTTAAAATAAATGTATGTGTATATGTACATGTGTGTTAATTTTCACATGTGAACATATGAAAAGCCCCTGTATCAGGTATTGCCAAGCTGATATATTAGAATAGCTTCCTATTATAAAATATATACTAGGTATATAGATTGAAATTTTTGTGTGAACAGTTTGGGAATAATTAGCTAGGATTAAAAAGATTTATTGACTGATAGTCTTCTCAGACACTCTAATCTAACAGGTATTGTAGACCTCCATGAAAGGGGCTAAAATGAACATCTCCTAAAAGTATCTGTCTGACAGTTTCCCAAATAATTACATCCTTTTTTTGTTCACATATAATGAGTTACAGTAATAACAGAGACAAATGAAAAGCTGAGACATTTACGCGTAACAGCATGAGCTGGTGTGCACTGAATTGGAGAAATGTGACATGGTTAAATCAGAAATACTTTTAAATCTATACCAATGAAGATTACATTATGAAATGAAGAGAATATTCCATTTGCAGTCTGAGAATTCTAAGGTGGATATTTTTTACAACTGTAGATCCCAGCAATTCTAGTCACACATCTATTTTTTTAAAAAATTGCCTTATTAAACTGATACTTACTTTATTCATTTATTCAGCAAATATATGCTAATTATGTGTGAGTCTTTAGTACATTTATTTTACATTGTAAGACATCTTGGATATCTAACCTTACCTTTGAAGTTATTTTGTTATTTTTTTCATGATTTCTTGCAAGGTGGGCCATATATGTTGGTGGGAACCAAAACCCTTTTCTTTTACTTCTCTCACAGGCCATACTTAGTGACTAGAATTCTACCAAGTTACTAATGTATGTTAATTTATTGAAAATCCTTATTAAAATGCAAATGTTATCCTGTGGAGGATTAACAGTTTAAACCACTATAAGCCATTAACATATTATCAAGATTTAGTTTATCAGTTTAATTAGATGGCAATTTAGCTTGGCCCTGAAGAGCTACGTAAATTTGATGCTATGGAAGAGAAGAATTACCATGGGACAGATGAAAGAGCAAGTCCAGCAGCCAGACCCATTACGCAGGACACTACACATACTTGGCCTTCTAGAAGTAGGACATACTTAGAGAATGACAAATCATGCTTCACCTGCATACCCCCTTCACTGACAGCCTTCCCTGAACCAGTAATTTGGTTTTAGAAAATAAATAATAGGACTATAAAGGATGATTTTCTTCACTATTTTATACTGATTGCTTTCTTTAACATGTCTCCTTATTTTTGAACAAAAGGGAGGTAAGCTATAACCTTAATACAGTTTGTTGATCAATCACTGAATGATCATTTGAGGGTTGATCTTATCTTTTTACATAACTTCACAGAAACAGTTTTCTAGATGATGCATAAAGGAGGTGGGAATACCTAAGATCAAGCTCTCTCATTGCTGTTTTCTCTATGTAAGATCATAACCAATCTATTTGGGCTCATTTGGCTGATTATTTAAAATCTTTCTACCCAGTGACTTAATTAAACACATGGAACGCTGAGTCTTGTCAGCATGTTAGTACTGCCCTGGCATATATGTGTATCCAAAACTGTAAACAGGAAAGACTAAACTGATGCATATCCCATCTGTGTCATATTCTTGTTTTTTGTACACTTTATTATTTGATTGTTTTTTTTCTGTCTGTGGATTAATGCAGTATCTTTTGCTAAATTTGATCTTTTGATTTCCCTTTTTAAGATTGTAATTTATATAAATGACCAAGGAGAAATAAATAAAAATAGCTTAAGTGTGTTTCTTACTGTAATGATCTCTAGGAGGAAACTTAATTGTCTTTCTCTGAATATTTTTGAGAATGGGAATGGGAGCTACCTAAGTTCTTTTTCAGTTGCTTGTCATTTATGACCCATCAGAACTCATAAAAAGCCTGTAATCATATTTGGGATTTACATGGTATTGTGTTATTATTTTAAAATAACCTATACTATTGAAGAATGCCCTTTTGAGGAAAGATAATCAAATACACATTAACAGATTTTCATGTCATGGGGCACTTTAAGCATTAATAGATAATCTTGTTTTCTTTTAAAGATTTAGCCCATCTTTGTCTTTATTAATTTTAATGGAGTGAAAAAAATGGCTACATTATTGTATTATAGTTTTTTTGGTCCAGATGCCAGTTTTTTTTTTTTTGAGCTAGACTTTGAATGTGTTGACCTATCTTCTGTATATTATATTTATATTAGATATATAGGTATTTTAAGGACTATATCCTAATAATATAGGATAAAGTACATTTTTTCTTTTTGAGTTTCTTTGACCTCATAACTTATAAATAGGCCAGTAACCACAACACATTTGAAACTTATATTGAGGAGACAGAAATCCTTTAAATCATGAAGGAAAATACTTTGTTTTAAAAACTTAGATATAATGCACCATTTGTTTCAAAATGGGATTGCCTCTATCTTGGGCAGTTAGGTGGCCATTCAAGAAATGAAATGTAAGAAAAAAAAAAAAGAATGTGATGACTAAACTTTGAGAGAAACCAAAGTTTATTTAAGACTTTATGAATGATACCTATGCCTATGCACATAGTTCAAAATCTTGAAACTGTTTCCACTTCAAGTTTTACGAATCACAGTTTTATCCTATCATAATTCTTTTACGCATCAATTGAGCTTTCCATTTGTTAATAAAAATAGGTACTTTGAGACTTTCTTCCACTTCTTGATTTTCATTTGCCAAAAATGAGGATAGTATACTCATTTGTGTATATATCGTTAGAATTGAATATGAACAGAGAGAAATAAAATGAATTAGTATGGCTACAGTTCTTCCTTGCTAATGATGCATGAATTTCTATAATGATATAAGGTGGTAAAGAACATTAACAAAAGCAAGTTGATTTTCAAAAGGTTAGACAGGATTTGTACACATCAGAATTCAGAAGGATATAATTATTCAAGGCAGAGTTAATGCAATTCAGATGAAAAGGAAAAATCTGAATACGAGTGTATGGATTATGTATAAAGAGGAGAAAATGAGCATGATACTTACAATTATACTGATTTTTTAAATAACTGAATTTTTATTAAACCAAATGGAAAGTCATTCATTGGATATAGTTTATTTATTATAGAACTGCATGACTTTGTCAAAAGCAATGATGAATTTTAAAGAGTAGATAGTAAACTAGATCTCTAAATTTCTGACTCTATTGATTAAAATTTTTAGTTGTTTCTTATATTTTAAACTTATCATACATTTCTTTGTGTTAAAATGTATTGTATCTATTACAAGTTTATACTAAATGAGAATAGTCAAGATACATAAGACTGAATTTTCTAGAAAATGAGCTGATAGTTTCCCAATGGTGTCAAAGAATTATTCTGAAATTATTCTGAGGACTATCCCTCAGCTTTCTCTATTCAGGTGATAAGCACCACTTAACTTCTCCTGTCTAGGATGATGAGATGATAAGAGAAACTAAGTCCTCCAATATATCAGTCTTCATTAAATATTTTCAATACATGGTCACTAACCTTTTTCAATTTAATTCACAAAATACATCTGAATCAGTGTTCATAGGTAACTGTAACTGGAAGGCATTATAGGCATTCTAATTTACTTTTTTTTTTTACAAAAGAAAAAAATCACTAGTTTATCAGTAGTTTAGAATAACAAAGATTGCAACGTTTTCTTCGTATCTTTTCTAAAGTGATAGACTGTGTCTTTCTATTTCTTTGATTATTCTCATGAGCTATAACAGTTTTAATATTTCTCAGTATTCTGAAGATTTTCTTCATGCCCTGTATGAGCATGGAATAAATCAGTTTTGGTATAGTTAGTCCACTTATTTTCATAAATTGGTACCAGTTACTCTAAGGCTGTATATGATAGTCTTGAAAATAATTGCAATATACATGTTAATAGGGCATGGCCTGTATGCAATACAATGGCTAATGCGTCTTTGAAGTGTATTGCAATCAGGTCAGTGATGGCTTTATCATTCAAGAAAAGAAAAAGCAAAAAGAGTTTATAGAACCAGATACGAAATTACAATTTTTTGAAAAATTCTGAATTTCAATAGATGCCACTACCATTCCCCTATAAGAGATTTCCGTTGAAATATGGTTAGAAATGGTTTTCTCTTGATGTGATGATGAATACTTATTATGTAGAAAAGAAGACATGAATCAATATGTAATAAAATAATTTATGCCAGACATTTAGTCAAGTAGTGAAAAGCTTAACAAATGAGAAGCCAGTGTGCTGTTTACTTCCTTAGAGTTCTAGGTGAGGACTATAGCTAGTGCTAATCCTTTTTCTTTTTTTTTTTTCTTTTTGAGATTTACTTATATGAGAGGCAGGGTAGAAGGAAAGAATCTTTCAAGCAGACTCCACAATGAACATAGAGTCCAACTCGAGGCTGGATCCCACAACCCATGAGACCATGACCTGAGCAGAAATCAAGAGTTGGGTGCTTTACTGACTGAGCCACCCAGGTCCCCTACAGCCAGGGCAAATTTTATTTGTTGAGATTTAAAACTCCAGTCTTCAGAGCTGTGTGGTTAACATTAATTATTATTTACATAAATTAATTTTTTAAAGAAAAAATTTTGAGTATAGTTAACGCACAATGTTACATTAGTGTCAGTCATGCCTTTTTATGTAAAATTCTGGTATGTACAACAACATGTCATTAACCACAAACACCAAAGAATTAGAAACTTGGGTTTTCAATTTTGTTTCAGAAAGTTAAGTCCAAGGCAATAAGTCAAATGTGAGTTTATTTTTTATGTATTTTTTCTCTATTGTATTTAACTGTTCATTTAAATCTCTTGCTATGTATAATCCATAACTATTATATTTGGAAGTCATCAGTATGAATTTAAGATAGATGTGAGCACCTCAAGTGTAGATAATGAAGATCAGGGAATGTACATGTCAAAAAAGAAGCAGAAAGATGATGTAAAGAATTTAGAATTATTTTCCTTTTAAGAGAAAATGATGAGAACAGACACTAAAAGATTTTGGAACCCACATTGATTTTTTAAATGAAACTCAGATGTTTTTTAAAATATTTTGAAGGTATGTCTCATTCTAACAATAAACTCCTTGGTTAGACAAAAATACACACATACATACTTGTTGTGTATATGCATGGCTGAAAAAGATAAACCACTACTTCTACCCAACTTTGTCCCTAATAACAAAACCCACTAATCTGTAAAAATTTAGAGGTATGAAATGTATATAATTAAAAGAAAGAAAAATTCACCATTATGGAAACACAGTATGGGAACATTCTTGTTTCAGATAACATAGAACTGTCTTTATCCCAGGAATTGAAGAAACTGATGCAAAGAAAAACAACTTACTAACTTAGAAATTTTTAAAAAACATTAGTCACCAGTGTAGTAGAATATATGGAAGTCTCAGTGAATTTGCTTGATTTGTGTTAGCTCTACTAGTTAGTATGAAATTAATATGTCCATGGAAATTGTGCATTCAAATGTCTGCTGATTTATTTTTCTTTAAAATTGGTGGGAAGTTTTGTTTGAAATGAAGAGATTGAAAATTTGAATTAAAAAATATGTGGTTAAATATGAAGATTGTCCTTTTTAAACTCTAGCCCAAAATTTTAGTATTATTTGAAATGTAAAATTAGAAGTGCATGTAGATTCTCATGCTTTCATCATGAAGGAATATGTACCATATATTCAGTCAAGATATATACACAACATCAAACTTTGTAAAAAGTGTAATTAAGTCATTTAAGCTAATTTGTGTAATTATGTGAATTTGCAGTGTCATAAGTAAATGAGACATCTAGATTACAATTATTTTTATATTATGTAAGAACTGAGTACAGGAATCCTGGACCTGAGAAATTAATAGGAAAGTATAAATAGAGCAGTTTATAATTTTACTTATCTTTACATGAATTTACTCTGAGATCCTAAACTTAATTTAATTACATTGTTGCAAAAATGAGGATGGTCTTGTCGTAAAACCTGTGCAGTAATAGATGCCTGTGTTAGCATGCTGATCATCAGAACTACTCTAGACACTCTGCCACTGAAACCCTTTTTGACCTCATCAACAGGCAGATGGCAGTTGATCAATTCAAAACAAAGTTACTGGAAAACTAATTTCAATTACAAGCATTTTGTTGCTTATAGTAGAGACAGAAGAGAGCAGAGGTCATCTGTCTTTCTGAATTTGTGTGCCAAATAGTATTTATTTCATGCTTTTATAAGGAGTAAGGAAAGAGGCACTATTGGCCAAATGCAAAAGGATTCTAAGCTCCAAATGTCTGTCAATCATAGTACTTGAATGGCAGGTAGGAAAAGTGTGGACATAGGAGAGGCTAGTGCTTCCTTAGACCTTAGGGCCTTCTGGAGTTCTTATTAAAATGTGAATTCCATCCTCAGTCTTTCTTATCTAGTACATTAGCAGCTTAACTTAACAGGAAACTAGCATTAAAGAGGAGAGCTGATGTCTGGAATTTGAAGGGTGCTGAATGTAAAAGTATATACCAGCCAAAATTGCTTTGTCCCTCTTGTACCTCAATCTAATTTAGGGGAAAAAAGTATAGGAGAGGTTTCTTTGGGAGGAAAAGCACTGATGTAGAGCCCCTACCATTTTATCCCATACATAATTTTCCAGGAATCTTAGAATTACATTTTAAAAACCAGTTGTAAAAATTATCCTTTTCTTAGAGTAAAACTATCCCTCTCATGACCCCATGGCTCTTAGCCTTTCATTCTTATACTCACGGTGCTAATGTGTACGTATCTCTTATTTTTTAAATGCTTCTAATACTTTTTTGTGAGAAGAGGGTGTATGAACAATAACCTTTTTACTAGACTTATCATCATGCACTTTTTATTCACTTTCAGCCTTCTGTCCGCTATAAACTGGAATTTATTAAACTCAGTAGAGATCTTTTCATTATTAGGAAGCTAAAAGAATTCTTCTTTTGTATGTCTATACCAGCACACTGTCCATGAAGAGTCAGTGATGGTGATGACTGAAGATATGCCTTTGGAAATCTCTTATGTGCCTTCTACTTACCTGACTGAGATCACTCATGTCTCACAAGCCCTATCAGAAGTGGAACAACTTCTTAATGCTCCCGAACTTTGTGCTAAAGATTTTGAAGATCTCTTTAAACAAGAGGAGTCTCTGAAGGTAAAAGCAAAGCATTTTTATTAGATTTTTACGAGATGTTCACCTAGGTCATTTGCAGTACCAGAACAATTAACTTACATGTACACACTTAAGCTATTTTTACTTCGATATGGAATTCCTAAAACCGTTTACAGGATGGTTAGTTCTAGAAATCTGGGATAGAAAGAGAAACATAAACCAGAAGAGGTGTTTTATAATATTTAATGTTGGGAGACTTTCTAAAATGAGGCAACAGACAAAAGTAATAGTTTTACATAGATTCAGGGCAGAAAGGACTTACCAAAACCATGCTTTGATGGAGTAACTATATATTCGCAATTAATACATTCCTTTCTTCTCCCATAAAAGAGAGTAGATAAGATTTTAAATGGTATCTATTGCATACAGTTTTAGTTTTATGTTTTCTACTTATAATATGCATATTCAACTTTGAATTAGTGCCAGTATCAGTACTAGAATACATGGAATCTGAGTGAGTAAAAAGCAATGAAATATTTCTTTAAACTCCCAGGCAAAGGCTACCACCCAAATCCAGGGTTTTTCAAACTACCAACTGCGTTTCTGAATTCCACACTAAGACAAAATATTATGAGGCAATAGTTTTTGAATTATAGAGGAAAGTGTCTGAAGATAGATGAATATAGCATCAAGAAAATGTACATAATAATGTATGTCTCAAGATAATTTTTGTGATCATACATTTTATACTCAAAATGAAATAGTATAGCCAGAGCTCAGTATTTTTCAATGCAAATAGTGTGAGATTATAGACAGAAGATAAGTTTGCTCTCAGCAGCTCGTATTAGCCAAAATATTTTATACTCTAAATGATTTCTTGGGAGCTCATTCCATATCACACATTTGTCTGCATAAGTATCCAGATAGATAAAGCTGTTTGTTTTGGAAATCAGAGCTTCAATATCTTGAGTGACTTGCATTTACTATCTTACATTAAATGAAATAAGCTTTAAAATTTCATGCAAAAATAAAATAAGAAAGGCATGGATCTCTGGAACTACTCCATCCACTTCAGTATGATACTTTTTCTTATTCTTTTTGAAATAAAAGTCAGATCGCTGGTGGATGCAGTGAAGAAAAGAAACCTGATCAATTGATAAAGAAGACATGCCAACATTCTTGTCATTATTCACATTAACTAATTTCACATGACAGCACAGTTTATAAGTTCATCATTGTCATTCAACATGTAAATCACTGCTAATGAGCTAATATTCATTTCATTCCATGTTCCCAGACATATGGGTCAGGAGAGCAGTGACCTTAAACTTATTAAGTTGCCAATTGAATATCTTTGTCCTCATACCTCTTAACCTGGCACACTCAGAACAATGGGCCTCTTGCTACACTCAGCTAATCATTTGTTCTTCCAGATATGTTTAAGAGTATTATAGCTGATGCCAATTGTGATTGTATTGATTACTGTAGTTTATAAAAAGGTATCATTGCAGGTTTAATTTCACTGGATTATTGAATCCTCATTAGATGCAGTTTTGGGCATAATTCCAGCTCCCTACCAACAAATCTCCGACAGCACACAAATGGGCTTCCTACCTTTGTGGGCCTTTTGAAAGGGGATAGTTTGATCTCAGTCTTTTCAATGAATATGTATTTCCTCTTAAAGGCATTCATCATTGTCATTATCCAGTAGTAAAAATAGAAAAGTAGTGCATAAATTGTACAGCTGCTGGTTGGGAAGGTTTGAAATTAAATTGTGGTTGATTTTATTCCTGACAGATTTGCATGAATCAAATTACAGAACTGTAGTAGGTATTGCTGTGGTTTAACATACATATTTCTTTAAAGTACACTATAACACAAGTGATGTGTAATAAGTTAAAATAATTACTTTCTGAACATAATAAAACTAATACAGCACATACAATTTCCATAAATTTATTGAATCAGAAAGCTACCTAATCATTTTGACAAGAATAAAGCAGAAAACACCTATTTACATATGGAAATCTGCATTAAATAGCTAATACATTAGCTAAGGCAAAGCTAGCAGTAAATGAGGGACATACACATAAGTAATATTTATTCTTATATTAAAGCCAATATTCGCATTGTGTTTGATTGTGTTTGTTTATATGTAAAAAGTTATAATATTCATTGCACAAAGGATAGTATACTAGTTTTGGAAGAATTTAAATTTTTGAAAGTTTTAATCATTATTTTTAAGAAAAAATGTCAATTGTCTTAGAACTTGTTCAAATATAATTACTACGTTAAATCATCAAATCTTGCTTTAAACTGTCCCAAATGAAAGCTTGAGCATAAAAGAGAGTGAATGGTGATTTCCAGGTACTAGGGGCAGGGGTAAATGTGGAGTTGATATTAAGTGGATATAAAATGCAAAAAGAATCAGTTCTAGAGATCTCCTGGACAACGCTGCACCTATAGGTAGCAGTAATGTAGTGTACACATAAAAATTTGTTGAGAGGGTGGATATCATATTAAATATTCTTATGACAATAAAAATAATAATGAGGTACAAACATAGAACTTTTTAAGTTTCTAAACCTTTGCCCCTGAGAGATATAAATATTTGACCTCTTGTCAGGAAAGCAGCAATAATTTATTTTTAGAGGCCCAGTGGAAAGGATTTATACTAATGCCTCCATGTACCTGACTTTACAGAACGCTTTGGTTGTATTGGTGTCTGCATTATTCTTGGGGCCTCACCTTACCCCCTTCTCATTCAGGGCTCCCTGTACTTTAACTGGTGTTGCCAATTGCAAGTACCTGGGATTCTGCCTAGGGGTGTCTCAACTCATAGGTGTCAGAGAGTTAAGGCTCTGTATCGCGACATCTCCCAATAAATCTCAACCAATGACAGCTGGCTTTCTGTGGATAAAGGGCACTGCTCATCCACATCTTCAGCTGCAGAAGCTCTGAGACATGCTCTGCACTTTGACCTGAAATTCCCCAGCAGACTGAGACCCCACTGTGCACAATACTTTCCAAATATTAATGTGGTTAACTGGATTCCTCCCCTACCCTCTCCACTGCCTCACTGGTGCTTCTTAGGATCACTCCCAACTAAATCCAGTGCATATACATTCTAGTCTTAGAATAAGCTTCTCAAGCATCCAACCTATGAAAATTTTGAAAGAAATAATGGCATATGCACAATTTAGTCAGCACTCACTAACAGAAATCTTGAACTTCAACTTGATGGGCAATTCCCCAATGACTGTGCTACTTTTCTAATAAGGAGTTCCTTAGTTGCTCAGTTAGACCTTGGCCTTAAGAAAGGTGAAGTTTTAGGACAAAAGTAAGAGCATGGCTTAGAATAAGGATGACAACCATGTTTTATCTTTCACCATAATGAAAAATCAATGTTCTTCTGGTGGTCACACACTCTTAATAACTTACATTTATGAACTAATTCAATCCTCACCACAACTCTGTGAAATATTTAAAATTATTTTCCACATTTTAAGATGAAGAAACTGAAAAAAAAAAATGAAGTAACTTGACACAGTTGGAACACGTAATATTGATGGAGCTAGGATTTGAAGCCAAGCAAAGTGGCTCCAGGATCTGAGCTATAAACCATTATACTAAACCTCCTCACACAAAAATTTTTCTAGAGCACTATATTGAGCATTGCAAAGGTGACTTTGAACAAAACACAGTAGAATACTGAGGTCTGTCATGCCCAGTTTATAGGGAAAATGTTATGGGTTCTAATTCTCAATGAATCCATGAAAGTTTAAGAAGAGTCCATAAAAGGAAGGAATGAAAGACAGAATTAGGATAGAAGGAAGGTAGAAAGAGTAAAAGAAAAGTAAGGAAAGAGAGAAGTCAGACATGAATCATTTTGATTCTCTCATCTAAACCGATGATTCTAGTTGAAAATAAACAGATGTTATGGATGAGGTAGATAATTTTTTTTTTGTATTTTTAGAAGGCAAGAGGGTGACAAGAAGTGTGGGTACATGAGCAAATCTTACAGATGCTGACAGGATACTTGGGCCCAATGCAGAGTTTAGATAGGATCTAGAAGCAGAAGCAGCTGTTCAACCTTAACAGCACTGGAAAGAGCTTGCTGTGAGCTTAAAAAGCCAAAGACTGTAAATCAAAGTCACTCAGTCTTCTTTGACTGGGACAGCTTTTTTAAGGGCCCTCAAGACCTAAAAGGAAATTGTTAGGACAGACTGCTAAGAGGGGTGCCTGAGTGGCTCATTCAGTTAAGTATCTGCCTTCAACTCAGGTCATGATCTCAGGGTCCTGCGATCAGGCTCCCTCCTCAGCAGGGAGCCTGCTTCTCCCTCTGCTCTTACCTCTGCTAGTGCTCTCTCTTTCTCTCTCAACTAAATAAAAAAATAAAATCCTTAAAAAAAAAAGAAGAGGCTGTGAATTAACAAGTGAAGTTTTATTTCTTCAAACATAATTATTAAGCTCCTACTGTGTACCTGGCATCACTCTAAGTCCTTAAAAAACAGTGAGCAAAATCAATGGACTCCGCCCTCATACAGTTTTAATTATAGCAGTGGGAGACAGCATATAAGCAAATAAACAAATAATCAGTATATTTAAATATGATAGTTATAATTAAAAAAATTTTAAAAAGAAAACACAGAGGTATAAGGGGTATAAAACTACCAAAGGGGCAGGGGTAGGTGGAATGGCAAGTAGTGGGATTGCAATTTTAAATAAGGTGAACATTAGAACAAAGATTTGAAGAAGTTAAGGGAGTCAGCCTAGCACTCAGCCTTACTGTCTGGACGTAGTAAGTAGTCAGTGCAGAGGCCTACATGTTGGGAGTGTGCCTAACTTGATCAGAGAACAGCAGGAAGGCCAGTGTGCCTGGAGGAGAATAAGCCAGAGGAAGGTGATAGGACGTCAGATCAAAGGGGCTCTGGGGGTCCAGATTGTGGAGGGCCTGATGGGCCATTGTAAAGGCTCCCTTTGACTCTGAGTGATATAGGAGCCATTGTAGACTTTTGAGGAGATGAATGACATGATCTGATTTATATTTTAAAAGGATTACATTGCTAAAGGGGCATCTGGGGGGCTCAGGCAGATGAACATCCGGCACTTGGCTTTGGCTCAAGTCATGGTCTGAGGGTTGTGGGATTGAGCCCCACATCAAGTTCCATGCTCAGTGGGGAGTTGGCTTGAGATTTTCTCCCTCTCCCTTTGCCCCTCCCTACTCACTGCTCTCTAAAATAAATAAATAAATCTTCTGAAAAAAGGATTACACTAAGTAATAGTGTAGAACTATAGGGGATCAAGAGTAAAAACATGGGGGGGGCAGTTGGAAAAGAGAGGCTGATGGCCTGGGCAAGGGTGGGGAAAGGAGAGATTTTCAGAATCTGGTAATGTTTTCCATGTGGAGATAGCAGTCTTTTCTGTATCTACACCAAAACTTGAGCATGGATGTATGACCTATTCTTAGCAGATTTGGGGCTCAGGAGAGTTTAGGTGGTCCTGTGAATTTGGCAAAGGACTCCTTGAGGCATGTAAGATTTCCTCTCATTGATATTTACACTTTGCCCCTGGTGCATTCAAGCAGAGGCAAAAGGACTGGAAATGAGATCTTATCAGCCTGATCAAGATCTTTCTCCTTTAGAATCTATTTTATCACATTTAAGCATAAATTGAATAATGCTAGTCATTTGAATGAGGACAAAACAAATGTCATGAGCAAACTGTTTTTCTAGTCTGCTATTAGGGTAACCAAATAATAGAAGGAGATACCTCATGTACAAATCTGAACAAAATATTTTAAGGAACATAAAAGAATGTTTCTGTGCATGTGTACTACAGGAGCATATTAGAGAAAGGGCTAGATTTTCCCCCAATTTAATAATGTTCGAACAAGAGAAATTCACAATTATTATAGATTAAGTAATCATGGAGCATACAAAATGTCAAAGTAAAATTTGATTATTAATGCTTTCTGACTTCTACTTAAATTTAATGTGTCACCATATTGTAAAAACTGATCTTTTGGACTTTGTATAACATTTTGAATAACGTAATCATTTAGTGATTTCTCTGAGAAAATCACATTTTTCAGCTAACACATTTATTCATTTATAAGTATAATTCCTTTCTTCCACAGCTTTTATGATTGCGGATTTATTTGTTCAATTTTCTCTTTATATTTGTGAATTACTTTACAGATATTAATCTATTCACCGTGATTTAAATCCTAATTCAATCATTTCTATAGTACTTAATTTTTCATTCCTCTAATGATGAAGAGATTATAGATATTTACTACACTGTAGGTATGCCCAGTTCATATTTATGTGTGTTTTCATATAGCTTTCTTTTATATTTTATACATATGTCTCTTTATTGGGAAATTATTCATTTTCTCCCTGAGAGTATTTCATCATGCCCAGCAGTTGTCCTACTTTGACTTCTTGCAGCACAGTACTCCCATCTTTGCTAAAATGTACTTTAAGAACCCAATCCACTGCATTTCTCTCAGGAGACCATTTTGATAATCCCCATCCTATAAATTCTAGAAGTCAGAAGCTTTCACATTAAGATGTTTAGTTAATGTGGATGATGGAAATTTTGAAGTTGCAGCTAAGGTGTGGGAATGTTTTCCTTCTATTCATGACTCACTCATTCAGGCTGTTCTTTGACAAGTTAAGATTGTAATTTTTGATCTGTGATATATAATTACTGATTTTTTATTTATGCAAGGACCATGCATCATCCTATGGAGAATGTTTTGGCCAAAATATATAGTTGTATTTACAAAGTGTTTTTCACATGTGGACCATAAACTGTGCAGAAAAAATCAAAAGGGCAACTTACCATAAAGCCAACTAAAAATAACTTTAAAATTTTTCTTTAGAAGCTCAGAGAAATCTAATTAATAAGTACTTCAATGCCTTTTGATTGAACACTTTTCCCAATTTGATATGTCATTAATGTAGTGCCTGGTAGCTGGATGGAACATAAAGAGGATAAGAATTAGATTTATATAGGGTGTTGCCTTCATCTGTCAGATAAAGACAAATTCCAGAGAGTGAAAATGAACTGGAGTTTGAGTCTTTGGTACGCCAATTTCTCTTTTTCCAATTTTAAGATAGATCTACTCCCCAATGGCTGCTGTCACAACAGCTACTAATGGGTTTCTCTAATCTTTTTTTCTTAGAAATGAAAGTTGTGTGCTCTTCTGTTAACCAAGTTACAAAGGGTCTCAAGGCACTTTTATTCACTAAAACTGCTTAAAACTATTATTTCCCCCTTCGCAAAATGTGGAAACAATAGTGCAGGGTTTTATAGATCTAAAAACACATACACATGTGTTTAAGTGTATGTACACCCATTTAGCTGAAGTGCTACATTGATTTTGAGAGTGATACAGAGTCAGCAACAGCAAAAGATACAGTTTTCACCACTCGGAATGGTTTGCAAATGAGCCAGCTGCTCCTTCTGACCTCTTCCCCATGGTGACCACCAAAGATCACATGCACCAACCACTAGGCATAAAAAACAGTATTTTGTTGTGGTGGTTCACCACTGTATCTACAACTCCTAAAACAGTACCAAGCACTTAATAGGCACTCAGTGCACATCTGTTGAAGGGACGAACAGTAGTCTTGTAAATCCAGATATGGACTCCATGATCAAAGAGGACAGAGCAATGTTAATCAGTACCAGGTCTAAAAGAGAAACAAAATTAGCCTCTTGCACATTATATTCTTACACACTGAGTTAAATCATCCAGACATAGGCAAAGTCTAACAATCTATGCATGTATACTAGCATGGAGAATTTACTCTACCTAGGTTTGTACATACTGAATTTTAAGCCAATCATTTATGAAAATGTGTGGCAGGAAATCCACAAGTAATTGAAGTATCAGTAACATTTTACATTCACTGAGCTTCCATTATATGGTTATGACAGGCAGTAGGATACAGAGGTTGGTAAAGCACTGGATTCAAACATAAAAGACAAAAATTCACATACCAAATCTGACTCTTTCTGGTTGTGTCCTTGAGCAAATCACATAGGTCTCAGTTTTTTTAACTTTGAAATTAGATTCATGATAATTCCTGTCCCAGCCTTTTCAGCAGTATGATTGCGAAGATAATGAAAGCATGTGGAATCATATGGAAAAATTCTTGTAAAAAGTGTGTAATTATTTAAGTTTCACAATTTTAAACCCATTTACATCATCAAACATCTCAAATCCTAAAAATCATTATAAATTAAATTTTCATATAAATCTTAAATGATCTTTTAAAAAGTAGTATACCTTATACAATTGCATATCTATATGTAGAAAACTTTAAATAAAATGTTGACAACAACATAAAATATACATAAAGTTATTTCCAGATTTGGCAAATAGCCTAAAGGTTAAAAAAATCTGACGTCAAAGAGAATGAACGTAGGAAAAATAAAGAGAAACAAACAAACAAACAAAAAACCACACTTGTTTTTGACAAAAACTTCTTTTAGAGATTCTTACTTATTGTCAGTCGTTTCCCTTTAGTATATTTCCATTGCTAAGTATTACTTATTTGGGGATAAAATTTTCATTCTTCTAATAATTTTAGGTGCTAAATAAATAACTCACTGTTTAGATTTCTCTTGAGGATGTGAGAACTCGAGATCATTCCCCAGTTTCTATGCACTATGGCTTTTACCAAGAATAGGATGCTGTTTTTTTAGGTTGCTTTGTTATTTTGTTTTGTTCTGAGTTTTGTTTTCCAGTGAAATATGTTGAATTCATTTTTTCCCTACTCTTTTTCAGTAATTTAAAATTCATTGTTCAGATTTCAGAACTCTGACTTACTAACTACTTAAAATCATTGAAATTGCAGTTCTAATTGAAGAATGATTTCTTCAGTAGTGGTTTTTTTTTTCCTTTTCTTGGGGTTCTGAGGGGTTTTTTTTGTTGTTATTTGCTTTTTTTTCCTTTTACCATTTAGAAAGGCTAGTCTGTATTCATTTTACTGCTTAAATTGGTAATCATGAGCATGTTAATACTATAATAGCATTCATTTGAGCCTTATGAATTGATATTACGTAGATCAAAATGTTCAAATATTGGCAATTGCATATAGTTCAATCTAATTCAGTGACTTTTATCCAAGTATGCTTATTTCTAAATCCTAATGTGTATTGTTAAACATTCAAAGAAAAAAAAACAAATAATTTGTATTGTAAATCACATATAATTAATGGATACCAGTTATTACAAATTCCCAAGTTTAATTTTCCGAACCTTAGACAAAAGATTAAAGAATGGTTTCATCATTGGGGATCTCCATGGGACTTTCAAGAAGATAAAGAGATGAAGAAGAATGTTAGGATCCTCTTTCTATATCATGTTTTATTCTGTTGTTCTTAAATTTATGTGTTAAGGTTTAGCTCAGAACAACTATATGAAACAGTGGTTTTGATTTCCTGTCTCCCATCTAAAACACTGGAATAGAAAGCATATTCTCCTAACACCAACAGCAACAATTATTTATCAAATGGGCAAAATATTGCCAATAGGTTTCCTATTTTTCCAAAATAATGTATTGTCATTTATATTAATTTATACATATTTAATTATATCTTGTATAGCAGTTATCTGTGTACTTGATTGATTACTCAAACTGGACTTTCAGTGCTTTATCAAAATAATAAGATGCTCATGGTGGCCTGTGTGTACAGGATAAAAGGGTATATAGTGAATATAGGAAAGAAAAACATCCCGCCCACATTTTGTAATCCCATTCCTCAGTGGTAATCATTTCTTTTAGGTTTCCCTGGATTGCTGTATTGCCTTATAATTTTTCTCCACAAAACCTACTTGCCTCTCCTAAGCTCAGTTACATGAGCCATAAAAGCATGCCCTGGTTCTAAAAATACTGGAAACATAGAATGCCATATGTCTCATTTTGAAGAAAAATAGCATTTTCTCCTTTACAACTCTCCTTTGCTATGTTCAGGAGCTGATTTTTCAATCAAGATATTCAATAAAGTGATTTAGACAATGTGCACGACCCAATACACAATGTACCTATTGAAAAATGACTTATGAAATCGTTTCCAGTTTAGCTGGTGCTGATGGGCTAGAATCATTGTCTTTGAGGAACTTGGGGCAGCGAAGTGCAGGTCTTACATTTTTCCTTTTGTTCTTATTGATGCTCCATTGCATCTGAGAAACTTGGGCAGACATAATTCTGAATGAAGAACTTAGGTATCTGAGGTATTGTGAGAAAAGCATGGAGAAACTTAGCCAGGAAATGCAGATGGACTGCTATTCCACTATTTACTCTAACAGCTAAATAACAAGTAAAAGTAAAATAGAATAAATAGGGAAATAACTGAATATCTCACAACATCTGTTGGGACCCAAATGCCTATCTGCAATGGTTCAAGAACAATGTAACAAATCTTAAGGTTCAGTGATTCCATTCAAATTGGATTTTTATAAGCAAGTTAAGATTCAGAGCTTTGACTGTACTCTTCGGTTCAATTCAACAGTTATTTATTAAGGCCCAAATAATGTGTTTAACACTCTAAAAGAGAAATATAAGATTTTATCCCTGCACTCTGGTAATTTGTAACATTAATTGGATACAGGTATCATAGTGATAAAAACAAGTAGGAAAGACATAATATGGGCAAAATATAGTATAATGCATAAGTGTAACCAAATCCAGGAAGAGAAGAAAGCAGTGTAGAGAGCTAAAACAGAATAATTTTACAGTGGAGAAAACTTTTGAATATCTGTAGTTTGGATGTATTTGGAATTTTGATAGTACTAATAGCTACCACTTATTCATTATGTCCCAGGACATGTTTTAAATTCTTTGCTTGTGGTAACTCAAATGATCATCACAAACAACCCTATATAGAAAGTACTGTTATGCCCATATTCAGAATTTTCCAAGCTGGAGATGGTGGTTTGGGTCACAGTGGTGGCGGGGTCAGATTTTAGATACATTCTGAAAGCAGAGCTCATAGGATTTGGTGGACACTTGCATGCAGGTTGGTCAAGATAGGATTCAAGGGTAACATTAAGAATTTTGTTGTGGACACCTGAAAGAAATGGAGCTGCCATTTAACTAAATAATGTGAAAAATTGCAAGAAGATCAGGTTAGGCTACAAGATTTGATATAAGTTTAATTGTCATATGTTAAGCTTAAGATGTTTATTAGACATCCTCATAAATATCAAAGAGACAGCTGGATATATGTAAGTCACAGTTTAGGAGAGGATCTTGATTAGAGATATACATATGGGAATGATTAAGAGTGATTTGTTAGCTCTTCTTCACACTTGCTCACAAAAGGTATCTTTTCCTCTGTTCTTTTCCCAGCCCTCTTTCTTTCTAATGACACTTCTGTGGACAACCTCAGCCACTTCCATGACCTAAATATCAGTTTGACACAAATGGATCTTACTGGTGGAGGCGGGAAATGGCATAAGCCAGATGCCAACATAGTATCATAGACCCACTGCTGATAGCACCCAACAGAGGGGGCATCCAGCAGATGAAGGGACTCAGTCATTTAATGACTGACTCTGCTTAAGGCCACAGAAAAGTGTTTTCAAATTAACAGAAATAGGATGACTTTGTCTTTCTGGCTCACCTTCACATCCCTAGTACATAGAATATGCCTGGCACATGGTAGGTTTTCGATAGTTACTTGTTGAATTAATGAGTAGGACAGAGGTAGACAGAGAAGTAGAGAAAAAGCTGGGGCTTAGCAAAATGAGGTAAGACCAGGGAGGCCAGGGCTGGTTGATGAGGGCTATGGTTAACAGTACTGACTGCTGCAGGAGTGGGAGAAGTTGCAGTGAGGAATCTATTGGTGAACTAATAAATAGAAATTTCTTTCAGGAACTAATGTGAATTATAGGTATTTATAGGCATCTGCTCACATGAGTCACTTGGAGGAATGATGTCTGAAGAGTCACTGGAAAGCAATTTTAGAGCAATGGATGGATGGACTGATGGAGAGAGAGAGAGAGATTTAAAATGAAGTTCATTATACTTGAAACCAGAATATCATCATATGGAAGTCACTTTTAGGGGAAAGTACCCTAAACAGTCAATTTCATACTTTTCATATTATCTTATATGTTTCTATCTCTGAAACTATATTGTTTTAACTTTAAGATACCATTTTTCCCCTTATGGAAACATTTTTACTAAGGCAGTACTGGCAAAATTTGAAGCAAAATTCTAAAAGTTTCTGAATATGTTAATACAAACTTTAAAATAGAAGAAATAATTTCAGATTAATATTTGTATATATATCTAAAATCAACATATTTTAAATTCTACCTTGGTTAAGAGTTTTAAACTCATGAAGGTGTTTTTGAAGTTACTCTTTGGTATAAATAGGACTAAAGATGCCTGTAAATTATAGGCATCCTTATTTTTTAATTCCATGCTGAAGTTTAAACAACTACTGGATTGAATTTTATATATTGTTAAGTGTGAGATGCCCACTGATTTTCATGAACACAGAGAAAACAAAACAGAAATGATACTATTTTAAGTACTAGAGATCATACTGACACTCTGTATCATATTTCTGAGACAAAGAATTTAGTGGAAGGTAAGAAACAACATTGAAATTTCAATAATTTTTTTAAGTTTATTTTCATCATGTTTGCAATAAGTTCAATTTATCAAATACCACCATCCCCTCTTCCAGCCCTTTTCAATTTCCATAGTATCGACGTTGACATTTGTACAAATAGGTTTACCGTTTAGGTGGATAAAAGCATGCTCTGTAATGAAACATTCTGACCACAAGGGAGTAGTTGCTGCTTTACATTAAATAGAAGAAAAACTGAACAGCAGAAATCTGTCCCTTATGATAGAGAAGAGAACAGAGTGAAGAGTTACTTGAGGCCTTTATCTCAACCTGATTAATTGGGAAAAAAGGTCCTTTGTTTGGGTCCCTTGATACATGGTCTGTAGTATTCAGTTTCTCTTTTTAACCCATTGAAGGCACTTCTTACCCAGTACTTGAATAAACAAAGTACTTCTAGGTTCAAATTGTTTGTGTTATGAATCCCTTTTTAAAGACCAATTTCTCTCTAAAGGGAGACTTGTGTTTTTAAATATCATTTGTCTCCAAGTTCGGACTTTTCATGTCTGTCTTATCAAGGGACACTTATTTAAACCATTAGCTTTCCAACTAGAAATCTGACTTATAACAGTGTAGTTCATAATCTTTTTTTCAAACATATTTATTTATTTATTTGAGAGATAGAGAGACAGAGATAATGAGAGAAGGCATGAGTGGGAAGGAGAGGGAGAAACAGGCTTCCCATTGATCAGGGAGAGTGACTTGGTGCTGGATCCCAGGACCCCGGGATCATGACCTGAGCTGAAGGCAGAGACTTAACGAACTAAGCCAGTGACCCAGGCACCCCAGTTCCTAATTTTCTGTTTTTCCTTATTTGACATAACTGGACGTCATCTTCCAGTTGTGAAAGTTACTATTTTTTTCTCTATTAACAGTGTATAAATAACAGTCTTATTTAACTGACTTGATTCCATAAAGCTGAGTTACAAGAATGCTATTTTAAAATATTAAGGACTTAAACTATACACAGCCGTGTACAAATGCCTTCAGGAATTAAAGTTTCCTTTTGCAGGAATAGTGACTAACATGCATCTTACCCAACTGAGAGAGAGGGTGGGGCGGTCATGTCAAAAGTAAAAGAAAAATAACTAAAAAGTGGTTACTTTGTGATTTTGCTATCATGTTTTCAGGTACTATAAGGGATAGAAATGAAAATTATATATTCTATACTGATCCTAGGAATTTTTTTTATCACCATAGCAACTACAGGGACTATGATTTCATTTTTAGAGGGTCAGAAGCTATAAAGATCACTTATTTCTAGACAAACTAGAACTGAAAAAGCTATAAAAGATCTCATCTTTGGCTTTAAACTGTGGAAACTGCTACAGAATTTTCTTTGGTGCGTGTACCATTTTTCTGTGTGCAGTGCCTCAGGGACAAGAGCATGTGTAGGGACTTTAAAAAGGATTTCCTGGACTCCAGCCAATTTTGACAACATTCTCTGAAAATACACCAAGGAGCTATTATCTAGATATCCAGGGAGTGTGACATCCCCTGCCCCAGTTTTTTTTTTTTTAATTTTTTTATTTTTTATAAACATATATTTTTATCCCCAGGGGTACAGGTCTGTGAATCACCAGGTTTACACACTTCACAGCACTCACCAAAGCACATACCCTCCCCAATGTCCATAATCCCACCCTCTTCTCCCAAACCCCTCCCCCCAGCAACCCTCAGTTTGTTTTGTGAGATTAAGAGTCACTTATGGTTTGTCTCCCTCCCAATCCCATCTTGTTTCTTTTATTCTTCTCCTACCCACTTAAGCCTCCATGTTGCATCACCACTTCCTCATATCAGGGAGATCATATGATAGTTGTCTACCCTGCCCCAGTTTTTGCTTTTTGCTTTTCTCATTTAAGATAGAAAATTTTCCTGCCTTCGCAACATGCTGCCCAGCATTGCTGGAACTGTTTATAACTCAATTCTGAGAAACTCTACCACTTTCTAGAGAACTGGGAGTTCTCCAGAGATTTGGATTAAAATCAGGAAGTTTTGCAAGCTCACATCCTTCAAGTGAGAATGGATGTACCTATTGTGTGTGTGTGTGCATATGTGTGTGCATGTGTGTGTGCACACTCATATAAACATGCCCCACATCAAAACCAGAAACAGATGACTTTTATTCTGATGGGGAAGATCCTCCTTCCCTTCTCTTGCCCTTTATCCACCTTGGACATCACAGCTATTTATTTTAAGTAGGTGGGCTCCCAATGTACAGGGAAATATGCCTGGTTGTCTCAGCGTAAATTTAAGTAATCAGGCTGTCTATCACCTGGATTTTGGTATCAAATGGAGGGATTGTCAGAGTTCTGGATTGTTGCCCTTGGGCTGGCAGCCACACTAAAATGGAGTCGATTACTTACATCAGTAGGACATGAGCGGTAGTGAAATCAAGCAGCCCAGGTCAATCGAATTCACAGAAACAGCAAAGAAGTCACGTTGGTACCTGTTCCTAGCACCCAACCTAATCAAGCTAGCAGGCTAGCCCTAACCATTCTACCCAACGCTGCAGGCTCAGAGCTCTCAGAAGATTGTAATGCAATTTTGCCAGGTGAATAAAAGAAAAGAAAGCATATGAAATGACTGTTTGATTACAGTGACTTCTAGGGCATTGATAACATATACCAGATCCATTCTGTCTTTTTAAAATTTCTGTTGCATTATCGTTTTTGTTTTAATTAGTAGTAAAATTTTCCTCAGTAACAAGTGTTTTATGTCAAATAAAGTGAACTGCAGTGTAGTACTAAGCCATTTTCAATTTTGTAGTGAAAGAGGATGACAGTGAAAGACTGTTTGCTCTGTCCAGATTTTTCACACTTTGAAGATAGTGGAATTGCTCCAGATAAGATCACCCAAATGACTTCCTGAATTGCCAAGTTGCCTATTCACTCCTGTTCCCAGCTGCACTTGGCTTGTTGGCAGTTCCCTCTCCCCTTCCTGATGCTCTTCCTTCTCTTCGTTTTGAAATACTTTGCTTTTCTGGCTCTCCTCCTAGGTCTAATGACAATTACTCTTCAGGCATATTCATCTTCTTCCTCAGCTGTTTCTTTCCATGGAGGCTCATCCTTAGCCAACCATTCCTCTCACTGTTTTATTCTAACAAACTTCTCTGAGCAACTTGACCACCTCTTGTGCAATTAAATAACACCTAGGGGTGTTATTCCAGTGATTAGCTATTCTGTATGTAACACTGGTAGAACATAATTTTAACCCTTATTCCTCTAGATAAATAATCTTGTGGTTTATTTCTATGTTAGTGTGCCCGCCTTCCCCTCACATGGTAATACGTGACCTGTCAGATAAATATTATTACCACAGGCTTAAATTGAGTTGCTTAAAAAAATAATGAAGGCTCCCTATTGTAAGGTGTACACAAACTTGAAGACAACATCCTGGAATTTTAGAAACAATCCCCTTTCCTCCCACTCTCTGTCTCTTTCTCTCTCTGAAATTATTCATATCACCCATAACCATAGTGTTTTACCCAGTCTCTACCTGAGAAGACAGATGCTTTTTTTTTTTTTTGATCCTAACAGAAGCACTGACTTTTACCCCTTACAACTGATATTTTCTATATCCTTACTTGCTTCTACAGCTTCGTCCTCCACCAGGTCAGGTCTTCATGCACCACAGCCATGAAGTCTTAGAATGATGCAGGAAAACCTCCTAAGATCTGCCCCAAACCTCCTTCCTGATGCTCTATGTGACTTGTAGAGCTTGTTCAAGACTACCTCCTAGGAAGCTATAGGCTCAGCAACAGCCCCTCACTATCTGGTCTAGTCTCCATCTCACGCATGGTTAAAATCCTCCCCAATTTTTTTGAAAGTAGGAAAAAACTTTCCTTTTATTGGTACTTATTAAGGTTTTGTATTATATTTATCTATTCTGATGGAAACCCAAGACCTATGGATCAGAGAACACATCATTAATTACTCAAGAGCATCTTAGCACTAGTGCACATGCCCCAAATCCCCATGGGGCAGTGCTGAGAGAACTACGAATTTATCTATGTATGCAGAACTCACACCAAGGGAGAGAGTCCCCAAATTTATGGATAACAGAGTTTATGCAAGGCAGCTGGGATATCTGACAGAAAAAGTGAAACAGAAACAGAGACCTTTGGTCAAGGGGGTAAAAAACCTGTCCAGAGAGAGGAAAGGTCTAGGTCTCTTATCTTCAGACTATAAATTGGCACATAAGCAAATGGATATGGGAAAAGTGTTTCCAGGTCTTTCTGGTACATTGCTCTAGTCTGAACACTAAGGTATGTTTGCTATTCAGTCATCCTTTAACCCAGATGATGGTGCTCTTTGCTTAGAAAGCTCAGACCATGCAGAAATGTGAAAAGAGGAGCACCTGGGTGGCTCAGGCAGTTGAGTCTCTGATTCTGGATTTGGGCCCAGGTCATGATCTCAGGGTTGTGAGATTGAGCCCCATGTTGGACTCCACACTGGGTGTGAAGCCTGGATCTAGCATGTCCCAAAAAGCAAATAAAAAGTCTCAAAAGTGGTTCACTCTGTAAAAAAAAAAAAAAAAAAAAAAAAAAAAGAATCTCTTTCTCTCTCTCCTTCTGCCCCTACCTTCCCCTGACTTCCATGTACTCTCCCTCTCTCTCTCTAAAAAAGAAAAAAAAAAAAGGAAGAAGAGAGAGAGAGAGAGAAAAGGAAAAAGGAAAAAAGGATAAAGGAAAAGAAATGTGAAAAGATGTATGACCCAACAATAGTCACCGTCTCATTAGTCTGCAAAATCTGATGCCAGCTGCCTATTGGATATCTACAGGCTATGCTCCAAGGCTTCTCAGTATGATCATATGCAAAACTGAACTCAGCACTTACACACAGAGAACCTGTTTATCCATCTGAAATCCTTTTACCCAGTGACACTACTATTCATCCAGGTGCACAGGCCAGAAGTTTGGGAATAATTTGAGTCTTTCCTCTTCTTCACTCAATACACAGTCATAAAGTTCTGCCAAGTTTTCTTCCTAACCAACTTTCTCAATGCAACTCCAATGTGAATACCAACAAGATACTTAATTATCTTGATGGTTTCAAAAAAAATAATTTATTTTCAGTGCTCCAGAATTCATTATTTATGCACCACACCCAGTGCTCCATGCAATACGTGCCCTCCATAATACCACCACCAGGCTCACCCAACTTCCCACCCCTCTCTCCTTCAAAACCCTCAGTTAGTTCCTCAGAGTCCACAGTCTCTCATGGTTCATCTCCCCCTCCAATTTACCCCAACTTCCTTCTCCTGTCCATCTCCCCATGTCTTCCATGTTATTCCTTATGCTCCACAAGTAAGTGAAACCATATAATTGACTCTCTCTGCTTGACTTGTTTCACTCAGCATAGTCTCTTCCAGTCCTGTCCATGTTGATAGAAAAGTTGGGTATTCATCCTTTCTGATGGAGGCATAATACTCCATTGTATATATGGACCATATCTTCTTTATCCATTTGTCCATTGAAGGGCATCTTGGTTCTTTCCACAGTTTGGCAACTGTGGCAATTGCTGCTATGAACATTGGGGTACAGATGGCCCTTCTTTTCACTACATCTGTATCTTAGTGGTAAATACCCAGTAAGTGCAATTGCAGGTTAAAAGGGAAGGGGGGTGGGATTATGGACATTGGGGAGGGTATGTGCTTTGGTGAGTGCTGTGAAGTGTGTAAACCTGGTGATTCACAGACCTGTACCCCTGGGGATAAAAATATATGTTTATAAAAAATAAAAAATTAATAAAAAAAAGGGAAGCTCTATTTTTAATTACTTAAGGAATCGCCACAGTGTTTTCCAAAGTGGCTTTACCAACTTGCATTCCCACCAACAGTGTAAGAAGGTTCCCCTTTCTCCACATCCTCTTCAACACATGTTGTTTCCTGTCCTGTTAATTTTGGCCATTATAACTGGTGTAAGGTGGTATTTCAATATGGTTTTGATTTGAATTTCCCTGATGGCTAGTGATGATAAAAATTTATTCATTTGTTTGTTAGCCATTTGTATGTTTTCATTGGAGAAGTGTATGTTCATGGCTTCTTCCCATTTTTTGATGTGAGTATCTGTTTTGTGTGTGTTGAGTTTGAGGAGTCCTTTATATATCTTGGATATCAGCCTTTTGTCTGTACTGTCGTTTGCGAGTATCATCTCCCATTCCATGGGTTGCCTCTTTGTTTTGCTGACAGTTTCCTTTGCTGTGCAGATTTTGATTTTGATGAAGTCCTAAAAGTTCATTTTCTCTTTTGTTTCCTTTGCCTTTGGAGACATATCTTGAAAGAAGTTGCTGTGGCCAATGTCAAAGAGGTTACTGCCTGTGTTGTCCTCTAGGATTCTGATGGATTCCTGCCTCACATTGAGGTCTTTTATCCATTTCAAATTTATCTTTGTGTATGGTGTAAGAGAATGTTCTTCTACACATAGCTGCCCAATTTTCCCAGCACCATTTATTGAAGAGACTATTTTTTCCACTGTATATTTTTTTCCTGATTTGTCAAGGATTAGTTGACCATAAAGTTGAGGGTCCATATCTGGGCTCTCTGCTCTGTTCCTCAGGTCTATGTGTCTAGACAGTAGGTTCCAGGGGGATTATTTGTACTCCTTTCTTGCTTTTGTATATATTTGAAATTTTCCATCACAATTACTAGATGAATCATGGCTTCCCATGGGGTACTGACTTGCATTCAGAATCTCTAAAGCACATTATTAAACATCTCTAGCCTCTGTTTCCTGACCCATCTTCTTCTAATCCTCTACATTTCCAAAAAGTCAGCCAAATATGACTTTTCATCTTCCCTTTCTTTGCATATGTGTTACCTAGTAAGCATAATGCCCTTCTCACTTTAACTACTCAGCTATGTACACTCCAAATTGCACTTCCTTCATGAGTTCTTTCCTCAATGTATGACCAAATATGGTATATGATTCAGTCCTTCTTTGAACTTCCATAAAAGAATAGACTTAGAATGCTCATCAAATTCCTTTTTGTCATCTAGCTGGGGCTTCTACAGTATTATTTCTTCCTTCATTTCTCCAAACCACACCCTCTCTATCTACCACAATAAGGTCCATTTCAAACTTCTTAAAAACAAACAAATAAAACTGTGCTTCACATACCTTTGCTTCCTTTGTATTGATCCTGGTATATGGTAGAATTCAAAAATGTTTGCTCAATTGACATGTCTATAACAATTCAGATGAGCAAAATAATCAAATTCATACTAGTAAGACTAACCAAATATATACTTTTTAGCATTTTTTTAAAAAATCAATATTATTAAAGATGTGTATTGCATAATGAACTTGTGTGGGGTTTTTTTTTAGTTTTTTTTCCCTTAAATATAATACAGATGAAAACTTTTGAATTAACTTATAGGATACAGTAGTTTCTTCCTTTATTCAACAAAATACGTTGAGTAACTTACCATGTGCCATGAATAAGTTTAAGTTCTGAGAACCCAGTAGAAATTTAGACAGACAACATTTCCTATACTTATAGGGTCTAGTCTAGTAGTGTAGAAAGACTGGTAGATATATAATTTAATGTTAGTCATAAATGTCAGGAAGAAAAATGAAGAGTACAGGGAATACAAAATTGTTAGTCCTTCTATTTAAAATAGAGTGGTAGAGAGGGCTCTTCTTAGATGAGAAAGAAGTGAGAGTACTAGTCATATAAATGTCTTGGAGTGAAAGAATATTTTTGGCAGAGAGAACAGCAAGTACAGGAGAAACCTGGAAGCAAGAGAATGCTTGGCATTCTTGAGAAACACAAAAAGATTAATGAGGCTGAAACATTCTAGACTCAGAGGAGACTAAGAAAAGTAAGATCAGAAAGGTAGACAACATACAACCAACGTACAGCCAAGTCATTTAGAACTTAATAGGCCATGGTAAAGATGATGACCTTGATGAGGAGCCATTGGAGGATTTTGAACAGAGTAGGAATATGACCGATTTATGTTTTGAAAAAAATCTTTTTGGCTCTTGTATGGAGAACTGTAAACTGTAAAGACCAGGGAAGCAGTGGACAAGAAGGTGGAAGAAAAACCAGGAAGAGTTCAGGTTACAGAAGCCAAATGAAGATAGAGTGTTAAGATGGAGGGAGTTATATATCACATTTTGATGAGGACTGTGAATTAACCAATGAAACTGAACATGTTGAAATCACTGGAATTCAGTGATGATGATTTTAATAAGTCAGTAATTAAGAATTGCAGGACTGTAGTGTATAATGGGCTGATATCCAAGTTCTATAAAGAACTTCTCAAACTCAATACTCAGAAAACAAATAATCAGGTCAAAAAATGGGCAGAAGACATGAACAGACACTTCTTCAGAGAAGACATACAAATGGCTAACCTACACATGAAAAAATATCATTTTTATCCATCAGGGAAATTGAAATCAAAACCACATTGGGATACCACCTTACACCAGTTAGAATGGCAAAAATTGACAAGACAAGTAACAACAAATGTTGGAGATGCTGTGGAGAAATAGGAACCCTCTTACATTCTTGGTGGGAATGCGGGTTGATGCAGCCACTTTAGAAAACAGTGTGGCAGTTTCTCAAAAAATTAAAAATAGAGCTACCTTATGCCCAAGCAATTGCACCACTGGGTATTTACTTCAAAGATACAGATGTAGTGAAAATAAGGGCCACACGAATCCCAACATTCATAGCAACAGTGTCCACAATAGCCAAACTGTGGAAAGACCCAAGATGCCCTTCAACAGCCTGAAGGATAAAGAAGATGTGGTCCTCATATACAATGGAATATTATTCAGTCATCAGAAAAGGTGAATACCCAACTTTTGCATCAACGTGGATGGGACTAGAAGAGATTATGCTGAGTGAAATAAGTCAAGCAGAGAGAGTCAAGTATCACATGGTTTCACTTGTGGAACATAAGGAATAACATGGAGGACATCAAAAGAAGGAAGGGGAAAATGAAGGGGAAAATTGGAGGGAGAGATGAACCATGAGGGACTATGGACTCCACGAAACAAACTGAGGGTTTCAGAGGGGAGGGGGTTGAGGAATGGGTGAGCCTGGTAATGGGTATTAAGGAGGGCATGTATTACATGGAGCACTATGTGTTAGACACAAACAATGAATCATGGAACACTACATCAAAAACTAATGGTGTATTCTATGGCAACTAACATAACATAAAAAAAAACGAAGGAGAAGAATTGAAGGGTTGATCTATAATAGCCAAATTATGGAAACAGCCCAAATGCCAAATGTCCATCAACTGATGAATGGATAAAGAAGAGGTAGTGTCTGTGTGTGTGTGTGTACATGTATATACATATATATGGTATAAAAAATACCATACATATATATGGTATAAACGTGTACTCCAGAGCCCATTATATATATATATACATGTATACTCATATACTCTTTCTCTCACACAATGGAATACTACTCAGCCATAAGAAAGAATGAAATCTTGCCATTTGCAATGATGTTGATGGAGCTAGAGGGTATTATGCCAAGTGAAATAAGTCAGTCATTGAAAGACAAATACCATATAGTTTTACTCATATGCGGAAGAAACAAAACAGATGAATATAAGGGAATGTATAAAAGGGAGAGGGAGGCAAACCATAAGAGAGACTCTGAACTATAGACAACAACAGGGTTGCTAGAGGGGTGGTGTGGGTGAGTTAAATGAGGAGATGAGGATTAAGGAGGGCACTTGCTGTGGTAAGCACTAGGTTTTACATACAACTGAAGATTCTCTAAATTCTACCCCTAAAGTGAATATTATATAATATGTTAACTCACTAGAATTTAAATAAAAACTTGAAATACAAAAAAAAGAATTACAAGGCTATTGTTATTTCTGAGGTTTATAAATTTTCTTTTATCTCTTTTCATAGACAGCTGATACATTTCTGATGTATTTCAAATTTTCTATATCACAGAACATAAAAGACAACTTGCAACAAATCTCAGGTCGGATTGACATCATACACAATAAGAAGACAGCAGCATTGCACAGTGCCACCCCAGCAGAAAGGGCAAAGCTCCAGGAAGCTCTCTCACGGCTCGATGTCCAATGGGAAAGAGTTAACAAAATATACAAGGACCGACAAGGGTAGGTAACACTTTTATTTTCCTAAATTACTATACCTGTTTTCAGAGAAAACTCTGAAGTTCATTTCAGTGTTCTCCATGGAAAGGTAGGGACGAAGAAAGGAAGAAGTGTTATTATCATTGGGAAAAGGTAAGTGAAGTGAGAATCAATAATGGTGAATAGACTAATAATCGGAATTCTAGAAATTATTCTGTACTGGGGTTAGCATTATGTTGGGGCACACTATATTTTAAAATTTCATGTAATGTCAAATAGGTTTTGTCATTTATTGAGGTGGCTCAAACAACTGTACGGTATAAAGTACATATCTTTGGTCAAATCTGTGTCATATATTTATAGCAAACTGATATTTAGATTAATATGTTTGAAATATAAGCTATCAGTGGAAAGTTGATTTTCACTTATCAGTTGTATTTTGAAGGTTTTGTCATTTAATTGAGGAGGCTTAAACAACTGTACAGTATAAAATGCATATCTTTGGTCAGATCTGTGTCCTATATATTTATAGCAAATTGATATTTAGATTAATATGTTTGAAATATAAGCTATCAGCAAAAAGTTGATTTACACTTACCAGTTCTATTTTGTTTTAGATTACCAGTTCTATTTTGAAGGTGATATATAACATATTGCAGTCCCTCAACTATTTTTGCTATGAATAATTTGTTGATTTAAAATAATTTTTTAGGGCTTGCCTTAATTAACATACATAGCTTGTAACCACATTTTCAAAAATTCACATATTCTTCAGCCTCACACGACAAGAAGTAGAATGTTGTTTTCTTTTCCTATTTTAGGTTAAAAGTAATGGAGTTCTAATGATTTAAAACAATCTGTTTTAATGATTATAGTTCTAAAGATTGACAGTGTTCTTTATTATTCTCAAAGAAAACCATTTTTAATAATTCCAGGGGACGTCCCTCTTAACTGTCTTATCTGTCCATTTCTAAATATCCTTACTTCTACTTTAGTTCTTTATTTACTATAGTAGGTTTATAAACTGATACTTACAGCAGAAATCTCCATTAATTCTAATAATCATCCCCATTTTGTTCCCAATTATCTTTCATCCAGGGTTGTTTTTCTAAGGTCTAAGAACTTTAGTACCATTATTTCATTCTCCTTAGAATTAAGTCCAGATTCCTTTATTGGACATTTAAGGCCTTCACATGACCATCGTCCTTTTGTTCAGTCTCATGACTTTTCAGTCCCCGCCTGTCCTACAACTTCTCCAAAGTCTGTTACCAAAACACCTTTGAGACAGTAAGAATGGCTATATTGCTATTGTTTTCATATATGATTCATGTATGACCATGTATTACTCAGCCATTACCATAATATGGTGGTATATAAAGCTGTACTCCAGAACCCAGTGACATAAAACAAAAAGGATTTATTTTCATGGTCATGGGTCTTTAAGTTGCCTTTGGTTTGGCTGACTAAGGCTGGGCTCATGGGCAGCTGTTTCAAACTGTAGGATAGCTGAGGCAGGCTCTGAGATATGCGTCAGGTTAAGGTCTGTTCTGTCTCTTTCTCCTGAGCCTAAAATGCAGGGTCAGTGGCATTCTCTTCTCATGACAGATCTCCAGACCATGGACCAGATGTAAAACTCCTTTGTGGACCTGTGCTTATATTACGGGCTACTTCTGGCCTGGGCCCACATTAAATTCACTCCCGTTCCACTGGCCAGAGAAAGCCTGACATCAAGAGAGGGGCAAAATAGTCTCTTTCTACAGTGGAAAGGGAAGAAGAGTGACTACTTGTTGAAAAATAAGCCAAACTATTGTTGATATTTGATGATTAATAATAAAGAAATGTTTACAGCTAGAAATGACCTTAGTGGTTTTATCCTACTTCATTGTTTTACAGAGAACACTATATTACAAAGATATTAAATGACTTACCCAAATACATATTAAATAGCACATCTGCATATTTCCATTTCACCAAAATATTTAGCTCTAATAGGTTTGCATAGTGCATACTCACAATAAGTTACAAATATGAGAAAATGCATTAGACTCTTGATATTCATAAGGCATAGGTTCTGGGACCATCATTAATCACCAAATTCATGAATGCTATAATGGCAAAACTTTTATTAAATGTCATAAAGTAAAATAGACATTACTTTTTAGGTGAGGGCAAGTAAAGAATTAAAAGCCAGTCTTATCTGTGACTGCTCACTCATTATCTAAAAGACTTGCGTTCATACCTTGTCTTCCCGCAAATAGAATTTCAACATGTGTCTTGTCTTAGTAAAGTTGCGAATCTCCAAAATACTAAAAGTGGTTTTTTTTCCCTGTGGGAACACAAACAGTAAACACAATGAATATTTAATTCATGAATCCTGTGTGTCTATGTACTGATCCATGTATATGGATAGATACACAAATATGTAAAATAAATATTTAAGTTTTGGGGAAATTAACATTGCTGCTAAATTCTGTTGTTATCTAATTCTTGGTGGGTACTCACTGCTTTCAAAAGATACCTGCAGAAAACATGTGAACATAAAGAGATAATTAACCTAAGATCCACCTAGTATTAGAGAAACATACTCCATTCTTTCTTTCAACAAACATTTAAGGAGTGCCAGATACTCTGTTGTCTTTACTTACTTTCTTTTTTTTTAAGATTTTATTTATTTGACAGACAGAGATCACAAGTAAGCAGAGAGGCAGACAGAGAAAGAGGAGGAAGCAACTCCCGGCTGAGCAGAAAGTCAAATGCAGGGCTTGATCCCAGGACCCTGAGATCATGACCTGAGCCGAAGGCAGCGGCTTAACCCATTGAGCCACCCAGGCACCCTTCACTTTCTTTCTGACACCAGCTTTACTATTCCTTAAATGGTTAATGAATTTGCGCCATTTTCAGGAAACTATTCCCCAAGCCTAAGAGGATAGCACAGTACAAATGAGATAATAAAAATGAAAGCAGTTTCTAGACTACACATTGCTGTACAGCCATAAGATGGCATTATTGTGTAGCAACACAGTTCTTATCTGACATCAAGTAAGTGATTTTTTTAAAAAATCACTATTCCTTTTTGGAATCCCATTTAGTCAGATACTTTGGGATGGCTCACCCATACACACAAGTAGTTAAATTCAAGGTGATTCTGAGCTTTAGATCTGATGTAAAGAGGACATGAGAGTAAGAGTAGTGATTCTTACAATAGTGAATTTTTAGATCAAAATGAAGTGTCATAAAATGGGGAAAAAAGGGTGAGGACATTAAAAAAAATCAAATGCCAGTACCAGTGATATTTCAGAAGATAAGAAATAGGAGGATAGTGCTACAGACAAGAAGCCAGATGCGAAGAAAATACATATTTTGTGAGTCCATTTATAAAAAACTCAAAAACGGGCATATTGGGGAGTTAACAGTCAGATATAGTTGTTACCTTTATGAAGAGTAGTGATTAACAAGAGCAGATCTTTTGATCTGGATGTTGTTAGCATTGATATATTTCTGTTAAGATAGTTTATGTAATTATGCACTTGTGATTTGTACTCTTTTCTCTGTATATGCTATACTTGAATGAATTTTACACTTAAATTTTTTAAATAATACATAAATTCTTTTTTTAAGTACAAGAAGGACCTCACCTCAAAATTAAAAAAAAAAAAAAGTGTATCTTACAGAAGAGCATGTTACGTTGTTGTACTTTTGGCATTACACCATGGACTCCGAACATTTTCTAATTGACCAGTACCTACTCTCAGATAAGTATGTGGGCACTACTGCTCTAGAGAAAGATTTTCCAATGTTACCACCATCATGCTGGGACCGCAGGGCCACATGTTGATAGGATGCTGGGGGGTAGAGAGCAGGAAGATGCTTCCCCAGGGATTTCTCCTTTGTTTAATTCCCTTAGTGCCAAGTCCAGAAAACTAAAGCACTCACAGATTCTTGCTGCCATTTGTACTGCATGAAGGAAAATGAGACAATGAAAGAAATGAAAGGGGAGAAAACAGGAATAGAAACCAAAGAAATCTGATTTGAAGAGAAAGTGCCTTAATCATCTCTGTATTCAGACTCTAGGGAATGAGCATGTAATTCTGCAAGCCCACTCCTAACGCAAGTTTCTCATAAGCATTTTCTCTCACTTGTGATTTTTCTACTGAGACATTCAGTAAATATTTTTCTCTCATGTCAAGGTGAGGGAAATAACCCCATACTCCTCACAGAGGGAAAGAATAATATACTAATCCTCATGTCACCACCATACAATTTTATCCTCTAAAGTGGAAGCTAGAGGGACAGATGCATATTCTGGGAGCTTTTCCAGAATTGTTTGTTCCTAAATGAGACATTCAGCTATTGCAGCATTAGCAGCCTCTTCTATTTGTCACAGAGCCATATGTAGTTGGGAAGATACATTGTAAGCACATGCAGGATCCTGACGACTCAGGGAAGATTAACACTGCAGCCTTAGAATTAGTCTCTACTAAAGGTAAAGATTTTCATGCAAGATTGGATTTTCATATTCCGCTTCTCCCGCCAGGTATAAGTATACATACTAATACATGATTCTACTGGTAGTTTTTGAACTTGGGAGAATTAAGGAGAGCTTAAATAAAAAAAATAAAATAAAATAAAATAAAAAATAAAAAAACCTAAACATGGGAAAGTCTTTTTGTATCTTATTCCAGAATCAATGTTGTATGGACCAGGGAAAGAATTCTCATGCATTCATTCATGGGACTGATACAGACAAAGATGTGTTAAATTGAAGAAGTAAAATTTTCTATTTGTGGCCCACTTTTTTTCTACTTTGGGCCATGATGTATGGAGAAGGCTTCTGTTTCGGTTCTTCACATCAAGATCTTTTTAAAAGAAAATCCTTATTTATTAAATCATTGATTTGATAGAATTCATTTTTAAAGCTTAGTTATCTATGTAAAGACAATAACACATTATTTATCTCTCCATATGTATCAGAAAATATTCCTATTCATAGATACATAGGCATATTCACCAATTTACCTAAGCATTTTAGAAATATTTTTAAAATATTTTAAAGTTTACTGTTAACCTTCAAGCTCTTCTAAGTTAAGTATCTTGTTTGCTATCTGCTTTGTCTACATCAATTTTTCTGATTTATTTTATTAGGTCCTGGATATCAAAAATCATGTCAATTTTGCTTGCCTGTACGATGCCCAGTATAGCACTGTGATTAATAAATACTCTTTGAAGATAATGATGATGATGAAACTATAATTTGACAGCACTGACATTTCATATATGCCAGAAATAGATCATCAGAACTTTAAGAAAGGCAGCTTTCTTCCTGCCTTATCATTTTATGTAGTCAGCATCCAGCACACTTCACCTCTACACTGTCTCCTCTGCCCTTTGTTCTCTCTTGTGTATTTTAGTTTAGGGACTAAGCCTCCTGAGTATCACCTTATCTTTTATTTTGCTCTGTTTGAGTGTATATATTTCTTCCTGGGCTCTGTAGAGTTTAAACCAATCCCTACATATTGTTAATATCTTTCACTGTCCAGTTGTTGCACTTTGCATAGCACCGAGAGGGCAATCGCAAGCCAAATAGAGGAGGTTTTGTTTGCACCCCACAGCCTGAAATGAAGTATATGATTTGACTGCTGATGCCAGTTACATGGAGGTTTTACCACCAGAGACAAACTTTAAGCCACAAAGGATTAATCCTGTATAGTTGGTGTTCAGAGGTATTTAATGTCCATGCATTCCTACTTACCAGTCTCATTAAAACAAACTAATTATCAACAAACTATACCCTTATCTCATAACTGTTATTTTGAAACTCTGTTTAAAACATGAATCATTCAGTACTGTGTACCATTTGAATTAGATACCTAAACTAGTCCTTGATTGTAGATTTTTTTAAGCTTTTCTTTAAATTCTAGTTAGTTAACATACAGTATAATGTTCCCTTGCTTACTTATAACCTCTTCTGAATTCTTCTTTGTTGGCAATGGTTGGCAAAGGAATAGAATGGAGGAGATCTGTTGTAATTATTTAAGGAAAGGGCTTTTTGAAATGCATTAAATATAAGTCTGTTTCTACCTATCAGCTTCTCTTCTGTATGTTTCTATTGCTATTTCAAAGCACTCCAGAGTTGCAGAGTGATTTGCTTTTTATAATAGTCATTTCATACAGGATCATTTGCCTTATATCTTCAACATTTTCAGATTCTTATAAATCTTTACAGTTCACATCAAGGTTAGTTTAAAACTTGCTTCAAATAAGAAATTGACTAGATATAAAATTCATATAATCTTAGAGCTAACCAAAGATCAATATCCTGAATCTTTTTCTCAAAGTAATTGAACATTTTTGTTTTCTGGGATAGCTGTATACACACATTTCCATTCCTCCCCATAGATGATTCTATTTCTTCAGTGTACAGGGGCTGTAGTTGGCTTCTTTGTTATTTAAATAAACTTGTATTTTCATTACTGTCAAAGGGAAAGGGTTCTAATATAGAAACCAATTTTATGACTATGGGACTAGCCTCATTTTGGAAATAAGGCCACTATTTAACTTTACTTGTGTGTTTCTTGGTTTTGTTATATCACACATTTCCCTTCTCTAAATATACATTTTTTCCCTTCTAAATGGAATGGACAAATTTTGGAGGAAAGCAAAACTGTGCTAAATATAATCTTTCCAGAAAGTCTCCTTATCAATTAGAGTTTGTTTTGGCTTCACTAAGATAGAAGCATTTTTTTCTCCTTAAAAATGTAGGATTATGGGGCATCTGGGTAGCTCAGTGGGTTAAGCCGCTGCCTTCGGCTCAGGTCATGATCTCAGGGTCCTGGGATCGAGTCCCGCATCGGGCTCTCTGCTCAGCAGGGAGCCTGCTTCCCTCTCTTTCTCTCTGCCTGCCTCTCCATCTACTTGTGATTTCTCTCTGTCAAATAGATAAATAAAATATTTTTAAAAAATGTAGGATTATGAAGTCAAGGCAGGTATAATGGCTCTGCTCATTCCTTATTTCTGCTCAGCTATCTTCACGTGGTGGGCTCTCCTTCACAGGTTGTAAGATGGGGTTCCCACCACTTATACATTCCAAGAAGGAAGATGGGAGAAGGGGGAAAGAGTGGCAAAGTGTACATACTAATTGTCTATTAATCAAGGGTCTTGGGAGCTACAACATTTTGGTTATATACCATTGACCAGAAGTCAGTCACACAACCACACCCAAGCTGCAAGGGATGCTGGGAAATGTTACATTTATTCCTGAGTGCTATGTGTTCTGCCAAAACAGTGTACTCTTATGGAAAAGCAGGAAAATGAATATTTGAAGAGAACTAACAATCTCTTCAACAGTTTTTGCAGAAGTCTATTTTGTTTTGTTTTTTTAAGCAGCCCTAAGAAATATGTAAAATGGGTGGTTAAGTCTAGAGTTATCTCCTTCCCCTACTCTTTTATCATTTTATGAACTCTGATTTTGGTAATATCTCACTTTGGCTTCCTGAATTCTGCTGACATAAACATAGAAGTTTTACATAATTGTCAATACCTGCTTGTTCTATCCCTCCATGTTCCCAAAACATTTTCTCATTAATCAATTTTTGTCTGACTTTTCCCCTCTTTTCCAACAAAGCCATGGCTTAGCCAAGGAGAGAGATGCATAAGTTTGTTGCCATAGTGCTCCTGGAGTATATATTCCATGACTTTGACTATAGTTGGGTTATTCATAGATTATAGCAGTTTAGATTACTAACACCAAGAATGACCACTAAAAATTAAGTATCTAAGACCAAAGCAGAAATTATGACAGTGAACTGAAACTTTAGTACATCTCCTTTTCTGAGCATATGAGATGAGCCTTGTCTAAGATTAAAGACTTTTTTTTAGCCACACCTATGTGCCAGGCATGCATTCAATGTTTTATATATAAGATTGCATCATCAGGAGAACTTCTTTTACAGATGAGGTACTTGAGATTTAGAGGGAATAAATCATGGTCTCAAGTATCCATAGAAAGAATATGCCAGAGCCTCTTTTTTGACTCAAGTTATGAACTCTCTTCTGTTGCATTCCTTGTCTTTTATACATTTCACATAGGATTTCTTGTATTTCTTGTGCTTATCAATTATGTTTTCTTCCAGAGGTCATTCTTCAGTATCAGTAAGAGGGATACATATAAAAACTATTTAAAGCCCTTGTCTCTGAAACCACGGTGCTTTAAAGAGATGTTTAGTATTTTGAAGGTAGTATCTTCATATTCATTATCTGTAGAGAAATAGATTGTGAATCTATAAGATGCTTGGCCAAACCAAGTGGTAAAGGATCTTCTGAAGTGATTGAGGAATGCTAAAACTTGTTTTTTGGCAAAGTCCTACTCATTATTCAGGACCCAGTGCAAATGCTACCATTTGGAAAACTTTGCTGGTATCAATTATTCCAGCCTCTGTGTTCCTAGAATTCTCTGTTTCTATAGTTTCCTTATTGGTGCTTACCATGAATTTAAAAGTCTTACATCACTGTGTGAAACTCTGTACCATCCAACAGAGCTTTTGTTACTATAGAGCAGCATAAACTATGCCATACACTTCCTGTCACCCCTAAGCTAAACACAGTATAATATTATGGTAGCTCTTCAATACATTATTTTCTTTTTTTAATTGAGGAGACCTGACATGTGAATGACAGACTGCTTACTCAAAATAAGGTTCTTGTTTCTTTGGTTAACAAGAACTTCATTCCTATTATAGTTCATTCAACCAAATATTTATGTAGTATAATTTTCCTCATATTTACTTTCAATTTTCCATAATAATACTGAATTATGACTTTGAAGTATGGATATAGCAATATATGATTAATATGAGGTCTTGATATGTTCTTTATGGTATGTGAGAAAAGTAAACAGTCTCTCATAAGGAAAAATATACCTGTGAGCCACTAAAGTCAACATAACTTCCTGGTAGAAGACAAAAAACTTTTTGTTTTTTGACTTACTTGCTTGTAAGTTATGGGTGTGTGTGTGTATGTGTGTGTGTGTGTGTGTGTGTGTGTGTGTGTGTGGTGGGTATTTGTTACCATTATAAAATTCTGATGCCTTAAAAAATCTGCTTACTCTGTGACAATTGCAAATTCTTGCCTGTAAGGCAATTTTCACAAGAATTATTTTCTTATTAGATTTTAGTTTATCCATGGACAGTCTCAAATTCCTCTTGAAAATATCAGTTTTCTCAAGGGAAAACTGCCCATTACAAGCTAAAAATGTGGTGTTTGAGAGATTTCTGTTTGAAACAAACATTTTCAATTTCTTTGTGGTTTCCCAAAATGGTTAGATACTTAGAAAAATAAACAACAGTTTAGATAGGCATTTTCAAATTCTTATATTTTAATAATTTGTATATTTGAGTAAATTTAAGATATAGATATAGATATAGTGAATTTTGTCTGCGTAGTTTCTCTTGCATTTCTTCTTCTCTTTTTTTCTTTCTTTCTATTTGTCTTTCCCTCATATTCAAAGATAATGCTAAAAACTAAGGATTGTTATTTCATGCCCTTTGTTTTAAAGTAATTCTGAGGTAATCAGAGATATAATTTTTATGGGTACCTCGCATAAAGTAGTAGCATCATAATTAGGACATAGATACAACTTCACATTTGTCTTATACCTTTCTCCCTATCTCCCAGTAACGTAAGAGTGACCCAAGGTAACTGTCCACTGGGCCCTTACTAAAGTTTTCCAGTATTGGTCAGTTGCTGTTACAATAATTGTGTCTAACAAACACACCTGGAATTAACAATAAATCATTATTCTCATGTTCCTGTCTACTTTTTTTTTTTTTACATTTTTTTTTTATAAACATATATTTTTATCCTCAGGGGTACAGGTCTGTGAATCACCAGGTTTACACACTTCACAGCACTCACCAAAGCACATACCCTCCCCAATGTCCATAATCCCACCCTCTTCTCCCAAACCCCCTCCCCCCCAGCAACCCTCAGTTTGTTTTGTGAGATTAAGAGTCACTTATGGTTTGTCTCCCTCCCAATCCCATCTTGTTTCATTTATTCTTCTCCTACCCACTTAAGCCTCCATGTTGCATCACCACTTCCTCATATCAGGGAGATCATATGATAGTTGTCTTTCTCTGCTTGACTTATTTCGCTAAGCATGATTCGCTCTAGTTCCATCCATGTTGTCGCAAATGGCAAGATTTCATTTCTTTTGATGGCTGCATAGTATTCCATTGTGTATATATACCACATCTTCTTGATCCATTCATCTGTTGATGGACATCTAGGTTCTTTCCATAGTTTGGCTATTGTGGACATCGCTGCTATAAACATTCGGGTGCATGTGCCCCTTTGGATCACTACATTTGTATCTTTAGGGTAAATACCCAATAGTGCAATTGCTGGGTCATAGGGCAGTTCTATTTCCAACATTCTGAGGAACCTCCATGCTGTTTTCCAGAGTGGCTGCACCAGCTTACATTCCCACCAACAATGTAGGAGGGTTCCCCTTTCTCCGCATCCTCGCCAGCATCTGTCATTTCCTGACTTGTTGATTTGAGCCATTCTGACTGGTGTGAGGTGATATCTCATTGTGGTTTTGATTTGTATTTCCCTGATGCCGAGTGATATGGAGCACTTTTTCATGTGTCTGTTGGCCATCTGGATGTCTTCTTTACAGAAATGTCTGTTCATGTCCTCTGCCCATTTCTTGATTGGATTATTTGTTCTTTGGGTGTTGAGTTTGCTAAGTTCTTTATAGATTCTGGACACTAGTCCTTTATCTGATATGTCGTTTGCAAATATCTTCTCCCATTCTGTCAGTTGTCTTTTGATTTTGTTAACTGTTTCCTTTGCTGTGCGAAAGCTTTTGATCTTGATGAAATCCCAGTAGTTCATTTTTTCCCTTGCTTCCCTTGCCTTTTGCGTTGTTCCTAGGAAGATGTTGCTGCGGCTGAGGTCGAAGAGGTTGCTGCCTGTGTTCTCCTCAAGGATTTTGATGGATTCCTTTCGCACATTGAGGTCCTTCATCCATTTTGAGTCTATTATTGTGTGTGGTGTAAGGAAATGGTCCAATTTCACTTTTCTACATGTGGCTGTCCAGTTTTCCCAGCCCCATTTATTGAAGAGGCTGTCTTTTTTCCATTGGACATTCTTTCCTGCTTTGTCGAAGATGAGTTGACCATAGATTTGAGGGTCTATTTCTGGGCTCTCTATTCTGTTCCATTGATCTATGTGTCTGTTTTTGTGCCAGTACCATGCTGTCTTGATGATGACAGCTTTGTAATAGAGCTTGAAGTCCGGAATTGTGATGCCACCAACATTGGCTTTCTTTTTCAATATCCCTTTGGCTATTCGAGGTCTTTTCTGGTTCCATATAAATTTTAGCATTATTTGTTCCATTTCTTTGAAAAAGATGGATGGTACTTTGATAGGAATTGCATTAAATGTGTAGATTGCTTTAGGTAGCATAGACATTTTCACAATATTTATTCTTCCAATCCAGGAGCATGGAACATTTTTCCATTTCTTTGTGTCTTCCTCAATTTCTTTCATGAGTACTTTATAGTTTTCTGAGTATAGATTCTGTGTCTCTTTGGTTAGGGTTATTCCTAGGTATCTTATGGTTTTGGATGCAATTGTAAATGGGATTGACTCCTTAATATCTCTTTCTTCTGTCTTGCTGTTGGTGTAGAGAAATGCAACTGATTTCTGTGCATTGATTTTATATCCTGACACTTTACTGAATTTCTGTATAAGTTCTAGCAGTTTTGGAGTGGATTCCTTTGGGTTTTCCACATATAGTATCATATCATCTGCGAAGAGTGATAATTTGACTTCTTCTTTGCCGATTTGGATGCCTTTAATTTCCTTTTGTTGTCTGATTGCTGAGGCTAGGACCTCTAGTACTATGTTGAATAGCAGTGGTGATAATGGACATCCCTGCCGTGTTCCTGACCTTAGTGGAAAAGCTTTCAGTTTTTCTCCATTGAGAATGATATTTGCGGTGGGTTTTTCATAGATGGCTTTGATAATATTGAGGTATGTGCCCTCTATCCCTACACTTTGAAGAGTTTTGATCAGGAAGGGATGCTGTACTTTGTCAAATGCTTTTTCAGCATCTATTGAGAGTATCATATGGTTCTTGTTCTTTCTTTTATTGATGTGTTCTATCACATTGACTGATTTGCGGATGTTGAACCAACCTTGCAGCCCTGGAATAAATCCCACTTGGTCGTGGTGAATAATCTTTTTAATGTACTGTTGAATCCTATTGGCTAGTATTTTGTTGAGTATTTTCGCATCTGTGTTCATCAAGGATATCGGTCTATAGCTCTCTTTTTTGGTGGGATCCTTGTCTGGTTTTGGGATCAAGGTGATGCTGGCCTCATCAAATGAGTTTGGAAGTTTTCCTTCCATTTCTATTTTTTGGAACAGTTTAAGGAGAATAGGAATTAGTTCTTCTTTAAATGTTTGGTAGAATTCCCCCGGGAAGCCGTCTGGCCCTGGGCTTTTGTTGTTTGGAGATTTTTAATGACTGTTTCAATCTCCTTACTGGTTATGGGTCTGTTCAGGCTTTCTATTTCTTCCTGGTTCAGTTGTGGTAGTTTATATGTTTCTAGGAATGCATCCATTTCTTCCAGATTGTCAAATTTATTGGCGTAGAGTTGCTCATAGTATGTTCTTATAATAGTTTGTATTTCTTTGGTGTTAGTTGTGATCTCTCCTCTTTCATTCATGATTTTATTTATTTGGGTCCTTTCTCTTTTCTTTTTCATAATTCGGGCCAGGGGTTTATCAATTTTATTAATTCTTTCAAAGAACCAGCTCCTAGTTTTGTTGATTTGTTCTATTGTTTTTTTGGTTTCTATTTCATTGATTTCTGCTCTGATCTTTATGATATCTCTTCTCCTGCTGGGCTTAGGGTTTCTTTCTTGTTCTTTCTCCAGCTCCTTTAGGTGTAGGGTTAGGTTGTGTACATGAGACCTTTCTTGTTTCTTGAGAAAGGCTTGTACCACTATATATTTTCCTCTCAGGACTGCCTTTGTTGTGTACCATAGATTTTGAACCGTTGTATTTTCATTATCATTTGTTTCCATGATTTTTTTCAATTCTTCTTTAATTTCCCGGTTGACCCATTCATTCTTTAGAAGGATACTGTTTAGTCTCCATGTATTTGGGTTCTTTCCAAACTTCCTTTTGTGGTTGAGTTCTAGCTTTAGAGCATTGTGGTCTGAAAATATGCAGGGAATGATCCCAATCTTTTGATACTGGTTGAGTCCTGATTTAGGACCGAGGATGTGATCTATTCTGGAGAATGTTCCATGTGCACTAGAGAAGAATGTGTATTCTGTTGCTTTGGGATGAAATATTCTGAATATATCTGTGATGTCCATCTGGTCCAGTGTGTCGTTTAAGGCCTTTATTTCCTTGCTGATCTTTTGCTTGGATGACCTGTCCATTTCAGTGAGGGGAGTGTTAAAGTCCCCTACTATTATTGTATTATTGTTGATGTGTTTCTTTGATTTTGTTATTAATTGGTTTATATAGTTGGCTGCTCCCACGTTGGGGGCATAGATATTTAAAATTGTTAAATCTTCTTGTTGGACAGACCCTTTGAGTATGATATAGTGTCCTTCCTCATCTCTTATTATAGTCTTTGGCTTAAAATCTAATTGATCTGATATAAGGATTGCCACTCCTGCTTTCTTCTGATGTCCATTAGCATGGTAAATTCTTTTCCACCCCCTCACTTTAAATCTGGAGGTGTCTTCGGGCTTAAAATGAGTTTCTTGGAGGCAACATATAGATGGGTTTTGTTTTTTTATCCATTGTGATACCCTGTGTCTTTTGACAGGGGCATTTATCCCATTCACATTCAGGGTAACTATTGAGAGATATGAATTTAGTGCCATTGTATTGCCTGTAAGGTGACTGTTACTGTATATGGTCTCTGTTCCTTTCTGATCTACCACTTGTAGGCTCTCTCTTTGCTTAGAGGACCCCTTTCAAGATTTCCTGTAGAGCTGGTTTGGTGTTTGCAAATTCTTTCAGTTTTTGTTTGTCCTGGAAGCTTTTAATCTCTCCTTCTATTTTTAATGATAGCCTAGCTGGATATAGTATTCTTGGCTGCATGTTTTTCTCATTTAGTGCTCTGAAAATATCATGCCAGCTCTTTCTGGCCTGCCAGGTCTCTGTGGATAAGTCAGCTGCCCATCTAATATTTTTACCATTGTATGTTACAGACTTCTTTTCCCGGGCTGCTTTCAGGATTTTCTCTTTGTCACTGAGACTTGTAATTTTTACTATTAGGTGACGGGGTGTGGGCCTATTCTTATTGATTTTGAGGGGCGTTCTCTGAACCTCCTGAATTTTGATGCTCATTCCCTTTGCCATATTGGGGAAATTCTCCCCAATAATTCTCTCCAGTATACCTTCTGCTCCCCTCTCTCTTTCTTCTTCTTCTGGAATCCCAATTATTCTAATGTTGTTTCGTCTTATGGTGTCACTTATCTCTCGAATTCTCCCCTCGTGGTCCAGTAGCTGTTTGTCCCTCTTTTGCTCAGCTTCTTTATTCTCTGTCATTTGGTCTTCTATATCACTAATTCTTTCTTCTGCCTCATTTATCCTAGCAGTGAGAGCCTCCATTTTTGATTGCACCTCATTAATAGCTTTTTTGATTTCAACTTGGTTAGATTTTAGTTCTTTTATTTCTCCAGAAAGGGCTTTTATATCTCTCGAGAGAGTTTCTCTAATATCTTCCATGCCTTTTTCGAGCCCGGCTAGAACCTTGAGAATTGTCATTCTGAACTCTAGATCTGACATATTACCGATGTCTGTATTGATTAGGTCCCAAGCCATCGGTACTGCCTCTTGTTCTTTTTTTTGTGTTGAATTTTTACGTCTTGTCATTTTGGCCAGATAAGAGTAAATGAAGGGGCAAGTAAAATACTAAAAGGGTGGCAACAACCCCAGGAAAATATGCTTTAACCAAATTAGAAGAGATCCAAAATCGTGAGTGGGGAGAAAGGGGCTAAAAAAAGGTTCAAAAAGGAAGAAAGAAAAAAAAAGAACAAAGAAAAAAAAAAAAAGAAAAGAAAAAAATTTTTTAAAAAAGAAAACACCTGAGAAAATTGTAAAAAAGAAAAAATATATATATTAGATAACCTAGTAAAAAATCGTTAAAAAAGAAAAAGGTAACAGTTAAAAAAAAAAATTTACCCGAAGGCGAGAAGGAAAAAAAAAAAAAATGAAAAAGAAAAAATTAAATTAACTGCAAGACTAAAAAAAATCACAGGAAAAAAGCCATGAGTTCCGTGCTTGGCTTTCTCCTCCTCTGGAATTCTGCTGCTCTCCTTGGCATTGAAACCGCACTCCTTGGTAGGTGAACTTGGTCTCGGCTGGATTTCTTGTTGATCTTCTGGGGGAGGGGCCTGTTGTAGTGATTCTCAAGTGTCTTTGCCCCAGGCGGAATTACACCGCCCTTACCCGGGGCCTGGGTGAGTAATCCGCTCCGGTTTGCTTTCAGGAGCTTCTGTTCCCTGGGCGCTTTCCATAGAGTTCCGGAGGACGGGAATACAAATGGAGGCCTCCTGGTCTCCGGCCCGGAGGAGCCGAGAGCCCAGGGCCGCACTCCTCAGGGCGCCCTCAGAGAACAGCGCCCAGTCACTCCCGTCTGCCTGACCTCCGGCCGCGCTCCGAGCTCACCGAGCCTGCGACCGGTTCAAGGTCACCCCGAGCTGTGAGCTTACTGTCGGCTCTGTCTCTGTAGCCGGCTTTCCCGTTCCAATACCCGCAAGCTCTGCGACACTCAGACACCCCCAATCCTTCTGTGACCCTGCGGGACCTGAGGCCACGCTGACCCCGCGTGGGCTTCGCCCCGGTTTAGCCTCTGGAGCGATGTCCCTCAGCGGAACAGACTTTTAAAAGTCCTGATTTTGTGCGCGGTTGCTCCGCTGCTTGCCGGGAGCCGGCCCCTCCCCCCGGGGTCTATCTTCCCGTCGCTTTGGATTCACTTCTCCGCCGGTCCTACCTTTCAGAAAGTGGTTGTTTTTCTGTTTCCAGAATTGCTGTTCTTCTTCTCTTCGATCTGCCGATGGATTTTCAGGTGTTTGCAATCTTTAGATAAGCTACCTAGCTGATCTCCGGCTAGCTGAAGCAGTCTCAGCTTGCTACTTCTCTGCCATCTTGACTCCTCCCCGTTCCTGTCTACTTTGAGGCAACTCTACTTCAGTCTTTGGGACTATAGATTGAATGAATACATCTGACCTATTTATTTCATTCTGGGTCCAGGCTGGAAGGGCAGTAGATACTTGGGGCATATTCTTCCATGTCAGATTTCAGAACTCTCAGAAGGGCAAGTGGAAACATGTGATGCTTTAAAGACCTTGAGTTGGAACTGACACGCTATCTCTTCCATTTACTTCCAATGGTCAAAGCAAGTTACAAGGCAAGCCCAAATTCTAGTAGAGGAATAAACACTGCTTACCATGAAGCCATTCCAAGAGTGATGGTACATAATTCTACTACAGAATAGAGTTAGGAATAACAATTTAAAATATTGCACTACTCTAGTAGATTATTATAGCATCTGTTAAGCATTTTTGATGGTGTGCATACAATTTTCTGAGAATACCCAACTTGTTGATTCCACTTGAAAATGTACCCTGAATTCACTTTTTTGACAGGTTTCATCTCTAATCCAATAGTTCGGGTAACTTTTATTTTGCAAACAAAACAAAACAAAACAAAACAACAAAAAAAGGGCGCCTGGGTGGCTCAGTGGGTTAAGCCGCTGCCTTCGGCTCAGGTCATGATCTCAGGGTCCTGGGATCGAGTCCCGCATCGGGCTCTCTGCTCAGCAGGGAGCCTGCTTCCTTCTCTCTCTCTCTCTGCCTGCCTCTCAGTGTACTTGTAATTTCTCTCTGTCAAATAAATAAATAAAATCTTTAAAAAAAAAAAACAACAACAACAACAACAAAACCCTCTTTTAATATTATGAAGCAGAAATTTAAAGACCCTTGAAAAAATAGAATATTGAAACAAACTTGGAATCACAGTTTTATTTACCAACTTGAGCATCTCCTTGTGCTTCAGCACACTTGGAAGTTGGATTTCCAAATAGCATCATGACTTTCCATACCCAGCTGTCTGCTGCTTGAAACTACCATAAGCTGACTATCACGGCTCACAGTATACCCTTGAAGAAGGCCATCTGGTTTATGTCTCTTGGCAAAATTTGTTTAAAAACAAGCAGCTGCATGACAAAGTAAGAAGGAGTCTCTGTCTAGCTGTGGTAAATAAGTAGGTTTGCAATGCACATAATAAAGCATTTTGTAATCCAAGCCAAAATTTCTAAAAGGGAAATCCTTTCCTCACAAATAAAAGAAAAATCCACAGAGCTAAATTGCATGGAATGGACTCTATCAAATTTATATTTCAGAGGCTTAATATTACAAGAAAAATAAAAGTCTATTTGTGATTAGATACACCCTTCTGGTAATAACTAGTTTTTGTATACTTAGATAGAATCCAATGATTGGAAATTATTTTTAATTACATTAGAATTCAAATTTCTTAAAGACCTATTCTTTGAATCATAACATTAGTTGGTATTTAATGAGTTGTTGAATATTCTCTCTTTCCTTCTACTAGGTCACTGTATATCCTGTTAGACTTACACTGTCTTAAAAAGCATACAGGCTACATTATTTTTTTAAAGCATGAATTAATTTTCCAGTTCAGTTAAGTATTTTTTTTTTCTTAATGCCATCTATGAGGTCAGAGTAGCCATGGCTAAGGATTGATTTTGGTGTTAATAAAAAATTTGAGAATATGAGTGTTGGTTTGGGTTGCTTCTAAAGCAAATCCTGAGACAAAGATTTGAGTTCAGGTTGTTTATTCAGGAGATGATTCCGGAAGCTGTGGTGCAGTAGTGTGGTGGTAAGCAATGGAAAGGAAAATAGCTTCTGTGAAGTATTAGCTAGCCAGTCACTACAGTGGGGGACTGGAACTTAATTCCATGGAGAAAGGCTGCAAAGGTATGATACAGGTACGTCTCAGTCACTTTAAGCAAAAGGCATGCATGTGAACTGTGATGTTTATACTCCAGTTCTTATTAGTCATTTTTAAGAGCTGCTCATTGTGTCCTGCTTTTGAGTGTAGTGTGTTCTCTGCTTCAAAGAAAGTCCTCAGACTAAGAAGTATAGTTAACAATGGCTGTTGGATATAGGCCAGGCTACACTATGGAGGGGTGGTCTTATTCCATTTAATCAGGCCCACTATACTTCCTTACCCAGCTGTTCTCTTTTCTGCTTATTGGCTTGTTTTTGTTGTTGTTGTTGTTGTTGTTGTTGTTTGTTTGCTCTTCTACTGATGTTAACCTTTGCCATTTGTCATTACCTTTGTCATTTCTAACTGTGGTTAGGTATTTGAATTATTGAGTCTTATGCTAAGACTTTAATAAGGACTTAGTTTTTTTTTTTTTAAGTGGTATTCATACCAGTTAGAGACACCGTTAGAACTAAAAATTAAAGGTCAGAGACACAGTCCTGCTTAAGTCAAATTCCTGAATGGCATGAAAGATTTGGATTTTCTATCACCAATAAATAAATTCTTTGTTTTTTTTTTAAGTTAATTCTGGAAAATTTTAGTTGTATTCCCAGTTTATTCCAAGTCTTCTGCAAATTATCTGACACTATAGTTTCGAGCATCAAAGGACAAATTAAAATAATGCTTTTTTTATGGTTGCAGATTTCTTGAAGGCTTCTATTCCTTGTTTGGATAAGCAGATTACGTTCACAGTGTTGGTTAGATGTTCTTTGCTCACTCTGACATTTTCAAAGTTAAAGTCCTGAAGATCAAAAACACAATTCTTTGGATGTCTTTAGAGAAGCCAAGAATAAATTTGTTCTCACTAGAGATGAATGAAGACAAATTTTACTCATTAGTTAATTTTACTTCATGATCAGAATTCTTTGCCACATGAATATCATTTGGTTTATGAGTGGTAACATGAAGAGTAATGAGAATGATTAGAGATCTAGAAGACTTGACTAGATGACAGAAAAAGAAAGAGCAAAATTCTTGAAATGTAAAAAGAAGAAAGTTTCAGGGAGATATGAACAAGGCTGGAAGTATTTTAAGTTTGAAGAACACAGAAAATAAGATAAGTGCAAATAAGATAAGTAAAGAAGAAAATAAGATAAATGAAAATCCTTCATTTATTGGGAAGAAAGATGACCGCAATTTTTATGAAGGTTTTTGTTTTGTTTTGTTTCTTAGTAAAGAAATACCACTGGAAAATCTGGGGAATTAGGAAAGCTAGACTTTTATGACTGTTATTTCAAAGGTCACAAAGGAAATTAAATTGTAAGTTGTGTTTAAAAGCATTGGAATTGGGAGTTAGGAGAAGGGAGTTGGGGGAAATTGGAAGGGGTGGTGAACCATGAGAGACTATGGACTCTGAAAAACAATCTGAGGAGTTTGAAGCGGCGGGGGGTGGGAGGTCGGGGTACCAGGTGGTGGGTATTATAGAGGGCACAGATTGCATGGAGCACTGGGTGTGGTGAAAAAATAATGAATACTGTTATGCTGAAAATAAATTTAATTTTAAAAAAATAATAAAAAAATAAAAGCATTGGAATTACTTCCAGTCCCATTTTTTCAGGATTTTGTGAATATCAAGAAGAAAGATCACAGCATAGCTAAAGGGGAACATTTAGGTTTTCATTACTCTAGATATAGACTGCTTCATGGACCCTTTGGATTTGGTGACTTACATCAATCATCAAAGGTGTAACCAATTATTGTATTATAATAATTTAGTAATTATTTTTATACAACCATTTATTGGCGGGACAGGGTCATATGTTTTCTTGATGTTATATCATAAATAAAGAAAAGGCACTAAGAAATATATCATTTATAAAGACTACCCTTATCACTCTCATCATTGGCCATAAAATCTGATTCCTTATCTGTGCAGTGCTTCAGTATATCTGCTTTTGCTTCAAAGCACTGTAGTCATAAGAGATGTCTCTTATCAAGGATATTTTCCAAAAACTCCTTTATAGGGGATAACTGTGAATATTATAAAGTATAATAGACATATAATGTTTTGTGAAATAGCTCTCTAAATGATTTTCATGATAACATTTCTGCCTATGATGTCTAAATCTTTGTATCAAAGATGGCAAATAGACAGAACTTAAAAGACCTACCTCACAGATATTCTATTATTAATAAGGTAATGGAATTTGGAGACAAAAAGACAAAAGAAAATGCAGTTTAGCCTTAGTAAGGAAACTTAGGAAGTAAAATGGACTGATTATACTTACTGCCTTTTTTACATACATGTGTTGTTTTTCTACATTAAAGAAATCTACAGATAATGGATTTTCATTCACTTTTTATTCTGCTGAAAGCAGTAGTCTCTTAGACTGTATGAGGATAGTTTGGAAACGAGCTTCATTTACTTTTCTTCCTTTGAATGTCTAATATATAAAATTAATTTTGCAGTGAATACCTAAGAGATAGTGTAGAGTAGATAGGAGGGCAAGGAAGAATGATTTCAGTTAACGGACCTTGTTGCCCTATGATGTCTAACCATGGAAGATTTCTGCTACCACTCAATATCCTGAGTGGACCTCTTGTAGGGAAAATTTTTCTCTTCTTTCATTTGTGTTCCAGGGCTAAGACATGCATTTCATGTTATTAGGTAGTAAAAATCAGTTGAAGTTTACATGAAAAATGTTCTCTTTCATTCTAAAGAAAGAGTATTCATGGAAATTTCATTTAGTGAAAAGTGACCCCAAAAAAGTTAACAGCTAGTTAATTCCATATATGTTAGTGCTGTCATTTTAATGAATTTACAAAATAAGAGACCAAATTTTGCCAAGTTCCTGACAGTAACAGTAGTAAAATATAATTTCTATTGGCATGTGTTCACATTATTTTGACATGGTGGATGGATCTAGTAAGATTGATAACAAAATGTGCCTTCATGTACTAAAATTTAGTGACAGTTATTCTTCCAAAGCATGTCAGTGTCCCTAATAGCTGACATTCCGCAAAATATTCTGTTATCTCATGCCAAGTATTCACCATATCTCTTTCTTGAGTTTTCTTTAAAGACTTATATCCTATATTTTGTTCTGGAAATCTAGCATTAAGATGGACAAGCAAAGAATACAAAATGGTTGCTGTTGTGCATAATGAATTTTTAAGAATATTGATAGAAATTTTCATGATGTTATTTAGAAGATATCTAAAGAAGGCATGTACTTCTGTTTCCTGCACTTAAAACTACCTGTACCTTAATGAGCCTTCCCAATTCCATGAAGATAGCACCATTATTTCTTATAAGGCCCTCAGGCAAATACATTTCCTGCCCCTTCTTTATTCTTCACTGTACTTCGATTCCACATCTCAGCATTTACCAAGCTTTGTAGACTCTTCCTTTGCAACTGTTTTCATGTCCTCACTTTCTTTTCATTCTTCTTGACATCAATTTTAAGTCAATAGATTCCTTGTAAGAGATCTCTCTGTACCCAAACCCCTGTCTATTTTTTGTTTAATTTTTTATTTTTTATAAACATATATTTTTAGTCCCCAGGGGTACACGTCTGTGAATCACCAGGTTTACACACTTCACAGCACTCACCAAAGCACATACCCTCCCCAATGTCCATAATCCCACCCCCTTCTCCCAAACCCCCTCCCCCCAGCAACCCTCAGTTTGTTTTGTGAGATTAAGAGTCACTTATGGTTTGTCTCCCTCCCATTCCCATCTTGTTTCATTGATTCTTCTCCTATCCACTTAAGCCCCCATGTTGCATCACCACTTCCTTGTATCAGGGAGATCATATGATAGTTGTCTTTCTCTGCTTGACTTATTTCGCTAAGCATGATACGCTCTAGTTCCATCCATGATCTTTCTAAAGCAGTACTACCTGCTTCACATTATCCAGCAAAGAAACCTTCAGTGCTTCTCCATTTTTTGCCTTGGTTTCAAACTGGTAGCCCTTGGAGACAAGAAACCTGGAAGATATACTTTGCTTGTTGCTTTTTATTGCCTGTAGGGAGCTTTAAAATGCACTGAAACAGGGCAAGGTTTGGACTGGTCAGTATAACCAATTTAGCACTTATTTCCTTAAATCTTGTAAGAGCTTAACAATTTTTTATGTCCTGCATGTCCCCTGAAGGCATTTGATTTTATAACCCCTTAGCCCAGAGGCTAGCTTCTAAAATTCATAGCCTAAGATTCACAATCCCAACATAGCTTCTCTAACAATTTCATGAACTCTACACCTACCTGGAGTTATTTTTATCCAAAATGCCCTTATTATACATTCCTTTGGAATATGATTTTACATATACAAATCCTTACCACCTATAGCCATTAAGAAGCTTTGGTTTTAAGAACCAGTAACAGTCTTCATTTATACTAAGTGAAATTAAATCTGGTGGGGGAAATACTGGAAAATTCAAAGAAAGTAAAGAATAACAGCAGCCATGGTTATGAAAGAAGATACTGAAAACTCAGAGCTCATGGAAATTTATTTTTATGGATGCTGATATCAAAATGGCTTAGCTCTAAATCTCTCCTCTCCCTGTTTCTCTGACTGGTAGGTTCTAATTCCTGGTCTAATTAGCCTAAACTAGGTCATTTTCCTCTTTATAGAATTTGCAGAGGGCTATGGTTAAAAGTCCCCCCACCCGATTATGTGTAATGAATGGAGATTACAAAGAAAAAGCAGAGTACCACTAACCAAAAAGTTGAGCTAGTTAGAGAAATTAATAATAGCTGCCACAATAAACTATACCTTGAGTCTCAGTGATTTAAATGCTTATTTTTTTGCGCATATAAAATCATATAAACAGGCAACTGTCTTCCATACAGTGACTCAGGGACCTAAAATGCTTCCATCTCTGGTTTTCCCTTCTCACAATGTAAATGTCAGAGCCATTGCCAAAGTGGAACTGAAGAATGGACACTGATGTAGTGCCTCAAACCGGAAGTGAGGCATGACTTTCCTCACGTGCCCACTTCTCAGGATTCAGTCATATTAGTCCCAATGGGATCTCAAGAGAGTGTGGGAAACCTGAGGGGATCCTGCGAAATTCAGTGAGCACTAATTTCCTCCACCACAGAAGGAACATTGGACATTTTAAAAAGGAAAAAATATATCCAATAGATGATGATCCTTCAGTGTCCCACTCAATTCCTACCTTTTCTTTTTTTTTTTTTAAGATTTTATTTATTTGACAGACAGAGATCACCAGTAGGCAGAGAGGCAGGCAGAGAGAGAGAGAGGAAGGGAAGCCAGCTCCCCACTGAGCAGGACCCTTGGATCATGACCTGAGCTGAAGGTAGAGGCTTTAACCCACTGAGCCACCCAGGCACCCAATTCCTACCTTTTCTACCAAGGCTTTCTTAACCAACTCATTAGGAGATGATTTCCAACTCCTTTGTTCTCCTGGAGCTTTATATTCCATTTATTGATACTGGCTCCTGTTATGATCTTATAACTACTCCTTATTCCGATTATGATGTAAATTCTAGTGGGACAATAATCAAGAGTATTAATTTATTTTGACTACCCATAATATCAAAAGCACAGAACAATCTCTGAGGCCAGAGTAGTAATATTTTCTTTGAAACTCTGCCCAACAGAAAGTACATGGAGGGTATTCAATAAAAACAAGTTGATTAGTTTTTCAGGCAGATAGCAAATTTCACTATTCTATGTCACTTTATGTTTTGTTGACACTGTGGTCATTGTGACCATAAATTTAATATTATACAGTTCTGTTAAAGTTATTTTCAAGTAAAATGTAACAACTTTATATATATTTAAATAAAACTTTATATTTCATATATTTTATAATTCATATATTATATATGAATTTTGTGAATTTTATGAATTTATATTTTGTGAATTTTATGAATTTATATGAATTGTATTAATATATTTTATAATTAGTGAATTATGTGCATAGTCACAGAAAATTTACAACATAGCAATAAATGACACAAACTGTAGTATTTACATAGAATACATTCTACAGAATGTGTTTTACAGAAAAGTTAGCATGCATATGTGCTGAATATAAAAAACAAATCCTCAAAAATATTTCACACTCTTGGGTGAGATCTGAAAATATTAGTCATTGTGTGATATGACTGGGTAGAATTTAAATAGCTTTAATTTTAATGAAAGATTTCCTATGCTATTTGAAGTTGAATTTTTCTATTAAGTAATAGTATTTTAAAGCTAAGGAAAGCTACATTGGCAAAGCAAACAAGATTTACTATGTTATCTTAAGTGTATCCTAAATCCTCTTTAATATTGTAGATAAGATATATAAGCCTTTAGTTTCCAACCAGTTCTATCTGTAATAATTTAAAACAAACTCTTAGCTGTATCTTACATGATGCCATGTGAACACACAATTTGTAGTACAGTGAAATAATTCCATTGAATTATTTTGGCTATTTGGTACCTGAGACCCATTTCTGAATCAGTTTTTTTTCTATTTATTTATGTTGTGGCGCTTCTATGATGTTACCTGTGGCTATGTTCAAAACAGCGAAAATGGGTTTTTTACTCTGGTGTTTAGCATTCCAAAGGTAGTGTATTTTCAGCCATGCATAATACATAGATTTGATATATTTCATAGCTAAGTATTTGGAGGCCCAATTATTTCACAATTATATAGCTCAGCCTCTCCAGACTCAGGTAATTTCACTTGAGGCAGTTTTCTTACCCTCATCTTCAGTAAAGGAAACATACAACATTGAACTGATATAGAAAATTTATACCTACGTTTTCTATCTGATGTGTAAAGTGGTGATTGGACTTGGTAATTCTCTGATGAGAAAGCAAGATTTACCTGGAACAGTTGAGTCTGGATATTAATACTGGATTAATTTCATTTGAGATTGTGACTTCTGTGTGCCATTCTCTTCCTGGTTTATCATCTATAAGGCTGTGAATAACATTCTGTTCTTTCTATCTCCCTATGTGAGAGATCTTTTAGCTTTTTAAAGACTAGTATTCTCTGTGAAACCAAGGAATTAGTAGCACAATTTTCTGTAAATGAGCCAACAATTTTTTTTCCATTAAGTGCCAATTAATAAAAATTCAGGCTTTGTGGGTCATAGAGTCTCAGTCATGGCTATTCACCTCTGCCTATTTTGTTGCATAAACTACCATAGTCAATACATAAATGAATAAATGTTATTTTTAATAATAAAACTTTGTTTAAACAAACTGGCCCTGCATCTGAAATAATTAAATATAGAATTCACTTTGAACAAGTCATTTTACTTATGAGCATATTTATATACAAAATAACTGAAAGGAGGAACTCAAACAATTATTTGTACACCCATGTTCAGTACAGCATTATTTGCAATAGCCCAGAGCTGGAAACAATCCTAATGTCCATTGACAGCTGAATGCATAAACAAAGTATAGTATATCCTTACAAAGGAAAATAATTGAACTTTAAAAATAAATTAGATTTGACCACGCTGTAACAGTGAATGGAACTTGAACACATTATGCTCAGTGAAAAAAACAAAAAAAAACAAAAAAAAGAAAAAAGAAAAAGTATTGTATGATTCCATTTATGTAAGGAATCTAGAGTAATCAAATTCATAAAGAAGTAAAATGATGTTTGCTAGGACCTGAGGGTAGGGAGAAATGGGAAGTTGTTTAATGCGAATGAAGTTTTAGTTTGAGAAGATGAAATAGTTCGGAAAATGAATAATGTAATAGTTACACATCATTATGAATGTACTTAGTGTCATTGAATTATATGGCTAAAATGGTAAATTCTTTGTTTTTTTAATGTTTTCCCACAATTGAAAAAACCCCATGGGCCTAAATTGCCAACCACCATCTATAATCATATTAATGATCAATAAATGAAGTCACTCTTATTGTACTTGCTACAGTTAGGATAGTAGTGTAATTCACTACAATGTAATGGTGAGTATCATTGGTGAGTATCCACCAATTTCCTTTTCTATCCTGGGCATGTACAACCTCCATAATATGAATCATGTTATTCTATACTTACCTATTTATGCAACTCCCTGTTCCTTCCCTCCCTTCTATCCCAGACTCTATACACACATATACATTTGTGTGTACCCACACACACACACACACACACACACACATATATGTGTGTGTATGTATGTAGGTAGATAGATAAACACATTGTGAACCCCTCAAGAGTTATGACTGTATCTTTAATACTTGACTCATTGTTTGGCAAATAATAGATACTCAATACATGTAATTAGCGGGGAATGAACCTATATGTCCTCCTTTCCCTTTTCTACAAGTTTTTGTCTTTATCATACTACTACACAATCTGACATTCTACACATCTTAAGGAAGAGTAAGTAAACTAAGAAAATCCTTTGCAGAAAATTTTCAGTTTTACATATAAACAGAAAGGAAATGAAGATGAATAATAATGACACAGAGGAGAGAAAACTATAAGATAAAATCAATTTTAGATTGGTATGAAAAATGAATAATTCCCCAAGGTCAATTAAAAGAAGAGCAGAAGGGCACCTGGGTGGCTCAGTTGGCTAAGGAACTGTCTTTGGCTCAGGTCATGATCCTGGAGTCCCAGGACTGAGTCCCACATCAAGCTCCCTGCTTGGCAGGGAGTCTGCTTCTCCCTCTGCCCCTCTCCTCTCTCATGCTCTCTCTCTCACTCTCTCTCTCAAATAAATAAGTATAATATTAAAAAAGAAAAAGCAGATGCAGACACAGATGAGTAAGGGTGATAAAACAAAGAGCTGAACATAGCAAGTGTGTGTGATTCTCATGAAGAATATCTTTCCTGAACGCTTCCAGGACTCTTAGGCTTAGCACATTCTGCTACCCAACCAAGTTCTGTCACTGACATTATATATTTTTGTATCCTCAATAAATTTGAATCGCTGAATGTTCTTTGGCCCTACACCTGTAGGGCTTGACTTACACTCCTTGCTGAGAGAGAAGCCCTCTCAGTCAGTTAAGTCACCATGTAGTAAACAACTTCTATTGTTTCTGGCTTGATGAAGTTCAGTCATAAGCTCCCCAAAACCTTAGCCTCGTCAATTTTCCATTTAACTGAAGGTCAGGATTAGAGATTAATCATTTCTTTTCTTTATCTACCTTTTTTTTGGAGTCACATATAATCTCTTAAATTTGCCTGTAAACTCACTCTTAAAGACCTGGACAGTGTGTTTTAGCTCTGTAGCTTCAAAACCCACCATGGTGTCTGGAAGATGGTAGGTACAACTGTTTCCTTCACTTCCCTAACTCTTTATCAGTCATTAGTCCATCAAGAAATATATAAAAATCAAGTTTCAATTATTAGGCATATGCTAGGCACTATAATATTCATTAGTAACTAACAATACTATCCCCTTCTTACTTTTCATCTATCTTTTCATTTGTTTATTTAACAAACTATAATTAACTTCTGATTTTTCCCAAGAACCCTACAGAAACTAACAGAGCAGACATTACTTTTGCCTTCTTACAGCTTATAGTTAATAAGGGAGACATTTTTAGGCAGGAGCCATACGTGTAAATGTATATTTGTAAGATTCAGTAATTGCTATTATTGGAAATTAGGAGCTATGAGATATTTTAACAAGAAAGCATGGTATAATCTAGAGGATAAGAATACATCTCAATGAGCAAAGATATTTAAGCAGAGACCTGCAACTAAGAGGAGGATGTGAGGCTACCATATGAACAAAGTCTGGATATGTTGGGAAGAAGCTTGGAATGTTCAAAGATCTGAAAGAAAGCCAATGTGTAGCAAGGACTAGATTGCATAGGTCCTTGTAGCTACGAGGGGTTATAAATTGTATTCAAGCACAGTGGAAAGCCATTAAAGGTTTCATGCAGGGAAGTGATGTAATCATTGTTTTTGCTAAAGGTAGTATATTGGAGGGGAACTCCATGGAAACAGAGTAACCACGTAGGGCACCATTCCATAGACGAGGTGATGCATGGCTTGTATGACAATGAAATGGTAGTAAACACACATTTTGGGGATATGCATTTTAGTGGAAGAATTACCAGCAGGGTGTGATGAATTCAGTAGTAGAGTTGAGGGAAAAAGTTGTGACAAGGATGACGCCTGATCATATTACATAATACAGAAATAGGCAACAGAAAAGGAGAAATAAACTTGGAGAGAGAGGTATTCCCAGATTTGTAAATGTTAAATTTAAAATACTGATGGGACATCCACACGGAAGAAATATCTGTGATCAACATACAAATGTGAGAGTCATAGACATAAAAATGCTATTTGAAATTATATGAATTGGTACAATAAGGGGAGAGTGTAGACAGAAGAGAGGATGGATACAGACAAAACCTTCAAGAACTGCAACATGAAAACAGCCACTAAGGCAGAAAGAAAACCACATGGAATTTCATACAGAAGCTAGTGGACAATAATGGTCCACTATATAAGCTTGACAGCAATATTATTGCTCAATAGTGTTGAGAACCCATTGGAATGGGTGACCATATGTTGATTGTGAGTGCAATGCCATCTCATGTGCCCTAATTTGTTTAATGTTACAGTCATGCCCAAAGTTACAATCTAGGGGAGTTAACTAAGTTACTAAGAAAATGTTTTGTATCAGAGGAAACAGAAGTTTAAGAAATTCCTGTTGACCCATGTAGATGGAATACCATAAGGGAAAGAAAAGTAAAAGCAACTAAACTAGGCAAGTAAAGTTTAATAAGAAAAAGAGAAAATATTGCTAAGGGGAGTAGGAAGAAATCTTCAGTAATATTAACTCAAAAGAGAGTGAAGAAAAGCCACATTTACCATTATTATTATGTGTTTATAGAGTAAACATACAACAAATATCATCATTTTGAAAAGAGATAATGGATTGGAAGGAGAAGAGACAGTGGAATTCTAAAAATAACATATATTTAAATGTTAAAAACACCACACCACTTAAAATATTCCCACTTATAGTCAATAAGAACACCTCAACTTATTATTGCTCTTACCAGAAAACTAATACATGTTTTCCAAGAACAAGGTCAGGATCCTACTTCTTCTTTCTAGGAAAATGTTTGGGTACTGAATGGCTCAACATATTTTTGATGCAAAGACTGAGACACTGTCTGCAAAAGAGTTTATGAAGGAACCAAAGAAGCATCATATTGTTCCAAGATTGCAATCTTTAAGAAGAGAGTACTCAAGGCTAGGTGACAGCAGCTACAGTAGCATTTCTGAATAGAAGCCCTATTATGATATCCTTACTCCCATTCTAAAATATTTAGGTCTCAGAGTCAAGAGTCTCTCATGGTTCGTCTCCCTCTCTGACTTCTTCCCATTCAGTTTTCCCTCCATTCCTCTGTGCTATTTCTTATATTCCACATATGAGTGAAAGCATATGATAATTGACTTTCTCTGCTTGACTTATTTCACTTAGCATAATCCCTTTCAGTTCTATCCATGTCGACGTAAATGGTAGGTATTCATCCTTTCTGATGGCTGAGGAATATTCCCTTGTATATATGTACCACATCCATTCATCTGCTGAAGGGCATCTCAGCTCCTTCCATTTGGCTATTGTGGACATTGCTGCTATGAACATTGGGGTGCATGTCTCCCTTCTTTTCACCACATCTGTATCTTTGGGGTAAATACCCAGTAGTGCAATTGCTGGGCCGTAGGTAGCCCCATTTTTAACATCTTGAGGAACCTCCATGCTGTTTTCCAGAGTGGTTGGCTAACTGAATTTAAAAAAAAAAAATTAGGTCTCTTTGAGTGTTTGATTTATGGACGAAAGGCATTACAGAAGGAAACAAGAGCATCTTATCTTAAAGCAGTCTTCAATTGGTGTTGAATTTTAAGAAACAAGGCAGATTTGTAGCTGTTCCAGAAATAAGTGAGTCTCAGACCCAGCTAAAAGATTAGCTTTGGAATTACTTTGACCTGAGTTTGGATCTTAGCTCCACCAATCCCTGACTGTGAGAATTTTTGGCAAGTTTTGGCTGAGCTCCAGTTCTCTCATTAGTGAAATGGGGGTAAAGAAGGTATAAATTTGACCCTTGCCAGCAGCACTCTGAGATTTTTGTCAGTATATCCTGGTCTCTTAAGCATTTTTCCTCTCTGGTTAATTCAAAATTCTTTGAAATTAGGAGCAGCAAGCTCATTTTCATCAAAACATATGGAGAACCATTGGGTCGAAGAAGGTTTTTAGTGGGATAGTTTGTAAGTTTGGTTACTATCCTTATACTTTAAAAATAGGAGTGGACTTAGATTAATGGCACTCTAAATCTATGTTACAACGCTCTAGTCCACTGAATTGGACAATTCTGCCTTAGTAACTAAAATCAGATTGATGACAACAAAACGTATTTTCCATTGTTGTGTTCAGTTTTGAAGACTATTCAATATATGGTCAGCAACAGGATTTGTAATTTTTTTACATGTATATGCACTTTAGTTGCAGCTAATCTTGTGGCATATGACCAAGAGAATGATTAGAAATTCTCCAGAGTTGGAATAAAAATAATTTCCAACTAAGAATTGGCCCTTTATTTTACAAATACATTTTGTAATGTACTACATGTAAGAAATATATCTTTTCTTAACTTACTTCTTTTTAAACTTAGTACTTTCTAAGTAATTTTTCTACTCTACTGCCTTGGTCCCTATTCATAAGAATTGCATTGTTATGAAAATGAACATCTTCCCAAATTCATAGTGATTCATGCCAGCATATTTTAGAGCAGTGCCTGTATCTTTACCTTTGTTATTTTCATGTTTAAAATCTGGACTGACAACTCCAGAATAATAAAAGTCATGATAAAATGTTCTTGATAATTCATTTGACACAGTGGACTGTATTGAGAAGTTTAATAATTATGTGTTTAGTAACTCACATTTTATTGAGAAATGAAGAAATTGCAATTGTTAGTATTATATTTGTCACAAGTTCTTTACTTATTTTCTGCTCTTATATTTTTTGGAATAGTGCCACAGTTAAGTAGTATCCTAATAGAAACAGACTATAAAGTGAGCATCTGTGTGCTTGTTTTGTCTAGATGCGTAGCAAGTGATATTTTAATTATACTTTGAGTTGCTAATTGTTGTCAAATAAAATTTTAATTTCTCAGTCAAGAAATTAAAATAGGTAAAAAAATAAAATAGGTAAGTGGACAATTCAATAAAAATATATAACATAGTTTCTAAGATTAAATAATTTAAATCACTGTATGATTTCAAAGGTTTTAGCTAACAAAAGGTATAAAAAGATTTTAACACATGTTAATATTGCATGAATCTGCTCTATCAAAAATTTGAGATAGATTTGAGAAAAGCATTGTCTCATTGAATATAAATTATTAAAAATAATATATAATTATTGCTTGTTTTTAAGCATTCATAGGGAATCCATAAAGGACCTGAAGGTTTTGGGTCCTTTTCTACTGTTAATATCCTTCTCTGCTATTCTTTAGAGTGTGATTGTTAACTTTTCTCTGCCAGTATCACTCCTACAATGAAACAGTTAAAATTATCCAAATGCCTTTTTTTTTTTCTTATCATACCACCCACCAGTCATGGAGTGAGGATTTATGGAAGCAGAAGATGATAAAATTTTTGCCTTTAATTGTACATCTTCCTATTTTCAGACTTAGTTATTTTCTTGTTCTGTCTTTGATATCTACACTTAGCATCTGCCAGAACTGATAATTCATAGACTCATTATTCATTTAACAAATATTACTGTGACCCCACTATGATTCTGATACTGGGTTTAAGGGCTAGAAATGTAAAGCTGAAAAAAGTATGGACTGCAATAGTACAGATTTTAGGGAAGGAAGAATAATGATCACATCACAATTTGAATGCAGGTTGGTAAGTACTTGAGGTCCAGTGTGCATTAAGAACTGTGAGCCTGGAAAGGCTGGTCCCTTAACATAGGCTCAGGTCCCCCAGCAGGGAAGAACTGAATCAGGTGATCTTTGAACTGAGGTTCACAAAATGGAGAGGGATTCATCAGGTAATGGAGAGGTTAGGAAAGAAGCAGTTTATATGTCAAGGATAAACCATGATCAGACCTACTCCATTATCTTCTTGGCTTCATGTTAGGACCAAGTCATAAAACCAACACTAAGATTTTTTATATCCCTGGCATCTGCCATCATATCCAGCCAGATAAATGAAGGATTTGATGAATAATTTTCTGCATTCTGCATTGTCACTACTTTAGATTGTATTTTCAAAGAGCCATTCCAGACACATGGCTGAAGTATTTTCATGTGAAATAATATGATGTGTGGATTTTGCTTTGGCAAACTTCCATATTTTTGTTTTTTAAAGTTGCAGCAGGAGAAGATAAAAAAAAGATTAGGAAAATGTGGCTAATTATTAAAGTTGGACAGCAGTACATGTGGGTTCATCATTTTGTTTTTATCTCACAGAACTCTGAAAATTTTCATGATATATAAATTTGAAAATATAACTACAAGATACAACTTATTTTTCCCTTGTCTGTGATTTTTTTTCTTTTTCTTTTTCTTTTTTTCCCAACTGAAATATAGTGGACATACACTCTTCCATTAGTTTCAGGATATTGCCAGTGGTTTTTAAACTTGGTTCAGTAAATGAATTTAAACTAGCTGAGAGGATCTTCAAAAAATATGTCAGATAATCTGAGTTAGTTCTTCTGGAGTGGGGCCTGGACATGTCTGTAGTTAGTGTTTGTACTCCATAGAAAAAGAGGGCTTTGCATCTGTAATTCCAAAGCTTGCCATTAGGTGGTGTTGTGAGCCATGAGTTCAGGATTGATTTGTAGAGCATTAACAACTTGATCCCTCATGTTGTATGGTTTAATACAAACACAGGACTCTTTAATTTAAAAAAAAAAATTACATAAACTGGGGCACCTGTGTGGCTCAGTGGGTTAAGCCTCTGCCTTCGGCTCAGGTCTTGATCTCAGATTTCTGGGTTCGAGCCCTGCATCGGGCTCTCTGCTCAGCAGCGAGCTTGCTTCCTCCTCTCTCTCTGCCTGCCTGTCTGCCTACTTGTGATCTCTATCTGTCAAATAAATAAATAAAATCTTAAAAAAAAAAAGAAAAAGAAAAAAATTACATAAACTAATTCCTTCAAAGAATAAGAAAAAATAAGGAGTTAGAGTGTGAGCACTGGTAAGAACCTTCTCTCTCTTACACACTTGGGATACACTAATGTTTAAAATTTGACTCCGTGTTGCTTAGGGATGGCTCATACAGGTTTACAAAGGCTGTTAAATTTTCAGGAATTTTTAATTTAAAAATTAACTTATGCTAACAAACTGTAATTACATTGCAAACAACGGTAATGGGTTATCTGATGTCATAATTGCCTAGTTATTTTACTAAATTTCACTATTATCTATGATGTTGATATTTTTTAACTCCATTATATCTGAATGGTGGAATGACTATACCATGGTGCATTCTCAACTGCATATTTAATGATTCTCTGTTGATAGCTTGAAATTTAATATGATGTGTATATTCAAATAAGTCCCTCCTTCCCCAGGAGAGTTGGTCATTAGACATCTACTAACATACTGCTGATTTAATATCAAAAGATTTTCCCTGATCTATAAGATCTTGCGTCAGTGAATGTATAACTTAGGTTTTAATACTTGCTCTATTTACCAGTTGGTAGTAGCAGTATGGGAAACTAGCTTCTGGACTAATTGTCTTTAACTAATGTTTAACCCAGCTATCTTTGCCAGGATATCATCTACTTAATCACTTTGAAGGTTATTTTCATATCTACACTATAAAATGAGAAATTTTGTGTATTTCTATTCTTTATTTTCTCCCTGGCCCAAAGATTTTATAATTTCATCTCATGTGTGTGTCCTTAGTTAACTAAGGTCTTACTTAGCTAGTTTTCATTATATACATATCCCTTTCTAACTAAATTAAATAACTTGATATCTCTGTTGTTGTCTAGCCATAGTTTTATGTTGCCAACTGGAAGAGAGTTTTAGAAATCAAATCGTTAGTTACATATTAACATGAATAAGTTTTGGGGGAAAATTATATAGTATAGTATCTTAGCACCTTAAAATTAGAACATTGATCTATATTCATTTTATGATTTCAAAAGCTAAAATAAGGGGACTTAAAGATGAAAGGTGAAAGTTTGTTCAAGTTCCCATTGTTAATTGACAGGAAAGCCAAGATTATCACTCAAGCCTTGTGATCTCTATTTGAATGTCATTTCTACTACACCACTTTGTTTTCAGGAATATTTATGTTTTCGCATATTCAGTATCAAAAAGGAACCTTGCTACAAAAATTCTCTCACAACTCTGTCCTTGCTTCAGGAACACATCATAATGATCTTATATACATAAGTACCTATGCATTTCAGCTGAATAATATTGTTATTTATTGATAACCCAACCCCCAAGAAATAAAGTAAAACACAAGAATTTAGCATGCTGAGAAGCAGATTGAGCCAAGATGTTCAGTTTTACCTCTACTTATTTGGAAAAAAAATAGCAAAAATAGTACCAAACAAAATAGGTGACATGCTCTTTGTATATCATTCCTTATTAGAAAAATGATGTTGAGTTGCCTGGGTAGCTTGGTTTTTTAAGCAGCCAACTCTTGATTTTGGCTCAGGTCATGATCTCAGGGTGTGAGATCAAGCCCCATGACACGCTCTGTGCTGCTCATAGAGCCGGCTTAATATTCAAGATTCTTTCTCCCTCTCCCTTTGCCCCTCCCTCATGCTGCCTCTCTAAAAAGGGAAAAAAAAAATGTTATTTCCTTTCTAGAACTTCCATTTTGGGGGAAAAAATAAGACATGTGGCAATGTGCTGGACATTGAATTTAAAGATTAAAAAGGTCACAAGAGGGGGAGCCTGGGTGGCTCAGTGGATTAAGCCGCTGCCTTTGGCTCAGGTCATGATCTCAGTGTCCTGGGATCGAGCCCCGCATCAGGCTCTCTGCTCAGCAGGGACCCTGCTTCTCTCTCTCTCTCTCTCTGCCTGACTTTCTGCCTACTTGTGATCTCTCTCTGTGTCAAATAAATAAATAAAATCTTTAAAAAAAAAAAGGTCACAAGAGGATGGTGTTAAATGAAATATCCCAATAATAGAGTATATGCAGAATGAGCATATTGGCCTTATTTCCAGCATGAATGTTATAAATAAAAAGGCCACGGAAGTTTAAGGGGCAGAGTAATGAGTCCAGTCCTCACCTTGTCTTCTGTAAAATCACTTAAATGGCTTACACTACATCTTGTGAGTTGATTATGATAGACCTTCTACCTCTGTTATTAGGCCTGCAGAACTGTGAAATCCTCAGAGTGCTGTGGAAGGTCATGTAGGTCACATACATTAAAAATAGAAAATAAAGAGATACATTTTTTTCACATACATCTGAAATACAAACTTCTACAGGTACATAAATGTCAGTCAAAGATGGGGCAGAAATCCCTGCCAGGCTAACTTTTGAACCACAAAGCAACAGTGGCAACCAGGAATTTGGATGCTTTGGGATAAATGGGACTAAACTTGCTTTAAGCATGATGTGGAACTGGAGATACATTCAGAGTTCAAAACCAGAGTCTGAGTTGTGGCTCCTCAACTCATGAAAGGATCTTGGGGGAAAAAGTGCTGCTTCAGGCTATAGCCTCAGGCTATAGCTTACATAAAGCTATGGGTGGATGGAGGCCCAAGAATAATAGCATGGCCTTGTAACCAGGAACTGTGTCAAGGCTGTTCTCTTGCTTGGTGAATGGATTGGAATGATTCCCCATAACATTGCAGTGTAGAAATTTGAAACCTGAAATGTCTGGATGGAGCACAGAGGTCATGGTAGAGACCACTACAAAATCCTAGATGGGGTTACATGAAGGGAGAGAATAGGACACAAACTTCACCTTGGACCTTCAGGTAAAAGTGACCATTGAAAACATGGATTTATTTCCTCTCTATCCCACATTATTCTAAGATTACACTAAAGGAACAAAAATTATGTAGTTGGAAAATGGCAAAAAAAAAAAAAAAGGAAGGAGGAGATATTTGCAAAAGCATATCAAGTCTAGAAATGAGGAAATTTTAAGACACAAATGTGAGTTTCTTCGGCAGGACCCCCAATAAGACTCCTGAATTGAAGGCACTAAGTGTTTTAGAGTGTGGTAGTAGTGCTAAAAACAAGAGGTTTTGGAGCCCTTAAAAGGAGCAATTAGATGCCAATTCTCAGAGCAGTAAGACCCCACTCGTGCCATCCCAGCATACATAGGTGAGTAGTTGGCTTTTTGGTGAGGCTTAAAAAGAAAAACTTTCAGTGTATAGATAGCAGCATCAGTTGATGGAAAGAGTGAACCATTACAGTCAAAATAGGGAATTAAGTTAAGGTGAGTCTATTTAATGCTAAAACCACCAGTCTCTCTTCCCCTCCTTGCTCTTAAATTTCTATACTCTGGTCTGGAGATTATAAATTTCTTCTAGAGAACTTAATTCTCATGAGAGAAAAGAGCTGCAATTAAAGATATGTTATGATTTTTTTTTTTAGAAAGGAAACATGAGCAGGAAGCAGGAACCCCAGGGGTTCAGGTCTGTGAATCGCCATGTTTACACACTTCATAGCACTCACCATAGCACAGACCTTCCCCCATGTCCATAACCCAACTACCATCTCCCTACCCTACTCCCCCCGGCAACTGTCAGTTCATTTGAGATTGAGTTTCTTATGATTTGTCTTATGATTTGTCTCCCTCCCGATCCCATCTTGTTTCATTTATTCCTTTCCTATCCCCCAAACCTCGCATGTTGCCTCTCAACTTCCTCATATCAGGGACATCATATGATAATTGTCTTTCTCAGACTGACTTATTTCGCTCAGCATAATACCCTCTAGTTCCATCCACATTGTCGCAAATGGCAAAATTTAATTTCTTTTGATGGCTGCATAGTATTCCATTGTGAGTGTATGTAGGGGTGTGTGTGTATGTGTGTGTGTATCACATCTTCTTTATCCATTCATCTGTTGATGGACATCTAGGTTTTTTCCATAGTTTGGCTATTGTAGACATTGCTGCTATAAACATTCAGGTGCACGTGCCCCTTATGATCACTACATTTGTATCTTTAAGGTAAATACCCAGTAGTGCAATTGATGGGTCATAGGGTAGCTCTATTTTCAACATTTTGAGGAACCTCCATGGTGTTTTCCAGAGTGGTTGCACCAGCTTGCGTTCCCACCAACAGTGTAGGAGGGTTCCCCTTTCTCTGCATCCTCGCCAGGATCTGTCATTTCCTGACTTGTTAATTTTAGCCATTCTGACTGGTGTGAGGTGGTATCTCATAGTAGTTTTGATTTGTATTTCCCTGATGCCGAGTGATATGGAGCACTTTTTCATGTGTCTGTTGGCCATCTGAATGTCTTCTTTGCGGAAATGTCTGTTCCTGTCCTCTGCCCATTTCTTGATTGGATTATTTGTTCTTTGGGTGTTGAGTTTGCTAAGCTCTTTATAGATTTTGGATACAAGCCCTTTATCTGATATGTCATTTGCAAATATCTTCTCCCATTCTGTCAGTTGTCTTTTGGTTTTGTTAACTGTTTCCTTTTGCTGTGCAAAAGCTTTTGATCTTGATGAAGTCCCAATATTTCATTTTTGCCCTTGCTTCTCTTGCCTTTGGTGATGTTTCTAGGAAGAAGTTGCTGTGACTGAGGTCGAAGAGGTTACTGCCTGTCTTCTCCTCAAGGATTTTGATGGATTCCTTTCTCAAATTGAGGTCCTTCATCCATTTTGAGTCTATTTTCATGTGTGGTATAAGGAAATGGTCCAGTTTCATTTTTCTGCATGTGGCTGTCTGTTTTCCCAACACCATTTGTTGAAGAGACTCTTTTATCTGTTGTACATTCTTCTCTGCTTTGTCAAAGATTAAATGACCATAGAGTTGAGGGCCTATTTCTGGGCTCTCTCTTCTGTTCCATTGATCTATGTGTCTGTTTTTGTGCCAGTACCATACTGTCTTGATGATGACAGCTTTGTAATAGAGCTTGAAGTCTGGAATTGTGATGCCACCAACTTTGGCTTTCTTTTTCAACATTCCTCTGGCTATTTGGGGTCTTTTCTGGTTCCATATAAATTTTAGGATTATTTGTTCCATTTCTTTGAAAAAAATGATGGTATTTTAATAGGGATTGCATTAAATGTGTAGATTGCGTTAAGTGGCGTAGACATTTTCACAATATTTGTTCTTTCAATCCATGAGCATGGAACATTTTTCCATCACTTTTTGTCTTCTTCAATTTCTTTCATGAATACTTTATAGTTTTCTGAGTACAGATTCTTTGCCTTTTTGGTTAGGTTTATTCCTAGGTATCTTATGGTTTTGGGTGCAATTATAAATGGGATTGATTCCTTAATTTCTCTTTCTTCTGTCTTATTGTTGGTATATAGAAATGCAACTGATTTCTGTGCGTTGATTTTATATCCTGACACTTTACTGAATTCCTGTACGAGTTCTAGCAGATTTGGAGTGGAGTCTTTTGGGTTTTCCACATAAAATATATCATCTGCAAAGAGTGATAGTTTGACTTCTTTTTTGCTGATTTGGATGCTTTTAATTTCTTTTTGTTGTCTGATTGCTGAGGCTAGGACTTCTAGTACTATGTTGAATAGCAGTGATGATAATGGACATCCCTGCCGTATTCCTGATCTTAGGGGAAAATAGGAGAGGGAGAATCTTAAGAAAGGCCCACACCCAGCGTGGAGCCTGATGTGGGCCTGGATGCAGGGCTCATTCTCACCACCCTGAGATCATGATGAGCCCACATCAAAAGTCCTATGCTTAACTGACTGAGTCAGCCAGGTGCCCCAAGAATATGTTACAGTTTAACAAATGAAATAGGCAAATCCTTGCCTGATGACCCTGTTCAAAAAGCTGTCAATTGATAAACCCCACGTGTGCATGGGAAGCTTTCAGGTAGCTTACTTAAGTATCTCAATTTGAAGAGATAGCCAAGGATTTCCAGATATTTGAAAAAAAATCCTTTAAAACAAAAGATAGAAACCAATGTAAAAACAAATATGCAGTCATATTAGAGAAAAACAATAACAACATAAACAAGCTAGGAAACTCTTAAGAAAGAGAAATCAAGCAGAGATCTTAAGAAAAATTTTTTAATTTTTTTTAATTTTTAGAGTGAGGATAGTGACCATATCTATAGGAAAAATATATATGAGCAACTTTAGAAAATATTTCAGAGAAAAATAAGGGTTATTTAAAATTGAATGGTAGTTTTAAAGCAATTAAGGTATTCTGTTCAATACTACCTTGGATGATACATATCATTATGTATTTGTCTAAAGCCATAGACATCAAGATGAACATAATGTAAGGTATGAACATTAGGTGATAACAGTGTGTCAGTGTAGGTTCATCAGTTGTAACAAATGTATTACTCTGGGGTGTTTGATATGGGGGAGACTGTATTGGGAGTGTGGTGCAGGGCATATGGGAACTCACTGTAGTTTCTGCTCAATTTTGCCATAAACCTAGAACTGCCTTCAAAAATAATGCCTATTAAAAAATGGATAGTAGAAATAAAAGTTCAAAAGATGTAGATGATACATTTGAAAAACTCTTTCATAAAGTAATATAAATGCACAAAGAAATGGAAAATGAGGAAGAGAGTATAAAAATCCTAGCAAATCATCATATGTCAGCGGTTCTCAACTGAAGATGATTTTTGGTCTCAGAGGAAATCTGGCAGTGCCTGAAGATAATATTGGTGACTACAAATCAGGGAGGGTAGTGCTACTTGCATTTTGTAAATACTGGCCAGGAGGGATGCTGCTAGACCCCCTGTAATACACAGGATAGCCACCAACAGGAAATATCCAACCCCAAATAGCAATAGGGTTGATGTCGACAAACCTTGCTTTGGGTAGTCCAACATCCAAATAATAGTTATAGACCAAAGAAGAAAGTGTGGAGAGAAAACTGTCAAAGAAATGGCAAAATAGATTTCTTAGAACTGAAGAAAATGAATCTTCAGATTTAAAGGGTCCACTGAATGCCTTGCATAGTAAATTAAAAAATAAGTAAGTAAACTACACCAAGGCTCATCATAATGCAATTTCAAAACAAAGATCCTGAGAAGTTTGAAGATGAAAAATAAGAATGGCTTGGGAATTTCAACAACAGTGAAAGCTACAACAAAATAGAGTGTTGTGTTTAAACTTCTGGGAGAAAGTGATTTTAGACCTAGATTCCATACCCTATGTGGTGATCTTAAAGTGGTCCCTAAATTCTTTGATATTCCTATCTTTTAAGAGTGGGAGCTTAATTCCCCTCCCATAAGTATGGGCTATATCTAGCAACTTTCTTATAACACAAAAAATATAGCAGAAGTGATGGTATGTCACTTCCTAGTATAGAAAAACTATGGCTTATGTCGTGAGTTCTTACTCACTCACTCACTCACTCACTCATCGGTTGCACTGTAGGAAGTCGTATCATAGCTTCAAGGAGCAGCTGGACTGCAACCTCATAAGATAAGCTCTGCCAATTCTACTCTGCTGTTAAGCCACTCCTGGGTTCTTGATCCTTAGAAACTGTGTTAGATATTATCTGTTATCCCAACAGTCATTGTGTTAGGGTGGACTACTATAGCAGATTTTTATCTCTCTTGAGAATATTTTCTTCAATTTTTTAATGCAGTGACAATATTGTTACAAGGAAAATAGTGTTATTTAAAAAAAAAAACAAAAAACAAAAGCCACTTAATGGCAAATTGAAGAAAGATATCATTAAACTAAAAGTCCATTTTTTAAATTTTTTAAAAATTTTATTTATTTATTTGATAGACAGAGATCACAAGCAGGCAGAGAAGCAGGCAGAGAGGGAGGGGGAAGCAGGCTCCCTGCTGAGCAGAGAGCCCGATATGAGGCCCGATCCCAGGACCCTGAGATCATGAACTGAGCTGAAGGCAGAGGCTTAATCCACTGAGCCACACAGATGCCCCCTAAAATCCATTTTAAGGTATTTGAAGAAGAATGATTACTCAAAAACAAAGTGAAGGTCACTTTTATTTGCCATGGTACAAAATAATCATTTTCATCCAGTTATTAGAAGAAGTTGGAAAATTATGTTACTCCCTTTTTTTTCCTTTTCCCTTCCAAAATTGTTACAGGCATCCTGAAAATTGAATATTTAATTAAACTACTCCTTCCCATTTACACCCCCATTGCCTTAGATGCATGTGGAAAAAATGATAAAATGATAAGGTCTTCTATAAGATCAACCAAAACTGGATTTGAATACTGACTCCATCTTGCCCTTGCCATGTGAACATGGGAAAACTATTTAATATCCCTCAATCTTATTTCCTTCTCTGTAAATAATTACTCCTTTACATAGCTATTACTTGAATTAACCATAATGTAAAGAAAGTAAAAATACATTGAATACTAATAGCAAAAATAATAATTATTATGCTTCCTACTTTTTTTTTAAATCCTGTGATCTACATATATCTTTTGCTGAACATTAGAATAATCTGGGAGATTTGTATAAATCTCAGTGCTCACAAAGAAAAAAAATCTCTAAGTAAATACTGAACTCTACTTGTTGATATGCACACTGATGCTTTTAGGCTGAATTATATTGATATCTGTAATTCACATTGAAATGCATCCAAACATGTGATCAGTTAATGGATGGGTAACGATATATATAGATGGGTAAATAAGCTAATTTAAAAAGTTCATGATAGATTCTATATAATGTGTATACAGGCATTATTTCTATATATTTTTTTGAATTTTGTTGTACATTTGAAAATTTTCACAGTAAAAATTTAGCAGAAAGTCCTGATGCCCCGAAAACATGCCAGATCAGTTAAATCAAACTCTTGCAAATTGTTTTAAACTTTTCTGATGACTCCAACATGCAACAAGGTTGAAAACCACTATTCTAACCTCTCACGAGTTAGTAATTCCTCTCCACAACTTACAAAATTATTTTTCTAGATTTCATTCCTATTTCATTCTCCTATCCAAGAACTTTGATTAAGGTTTAGAGTTTTGCTACTACAGCAAAAAACTATAGTAGATACCTAAAAGATAAAGAGAAGAAACCAAAGCTTACCACCAGAGAAAACCATCAAATCACAAAGGAAGAGAGCAAGATAAAAAGAAATGAACAAAGGAATCACAAGAGCCAGAAAATAATTAATAAAATGACATTAGTCCATCACTATTAATAATTACTTTGAGTATAATTGGACTAAATTCTCTAATTGAAGGACATAGAGTGTCTGAATGGATTAACAACAAGAACAGCAGCAGCAGTAGAAACAACAACAACAAAAGCAAGACCAAACTATATGCTGTTTATAAGAAACTCACTTCAGCTTTAGGGACACACATATACTGAAAGTGAAGGAGTAGAAAAAGGACATTTCATGCAAACAGAAACAAACAAACAAACAAACAAAAAAACATAGCTGTACTTCTTTCAGACAAGGTAGACTTTTAGTCAAAGACTGTAATTAGAGACAAAGGAGGTCATTATATAATGATAAAAGGGTCAATTCAGTAAGAGGGTATGAATTTATAAACATTTATACACCTAGCATGGAAGAACCTAAATATATAAAGTAAATATTAACAAACCTGAAGGGAGAAATAGCAATACAGTAATTGTAGGGGACTTCAATATCTCAACAAAGGATAGATCATTCAGACAGAAAATCAATTAAAAAAAAAACACACATTAGACTTAAGCTGCATCTTAGATTAGAGGAACTTAACAGACATTTATAGAACATTCCATCCTACAGCCGCAGAATACATTCTTCTCATGTATATGTGGAACATTCTCCAGGACAGATCATATGTTAGGCATCAAAAGAAGTCTCAATACATTTAAGAAGATTGAACTTCAAGCATCTTTTCTAACCACAATGGTATGAAACTAGAACTCAATTACAAGAAAAAACCTGGAAAATTCACAAATATGTGGAGATTAATCATCATGCTACTGACCAGCTGATGGTTCAAAGAGAAAATAAAAAAATATCGTGATACAAATAAAAATGGAAATAAAACATACCAAAATTTATGAGATGCAACAAAAATCTGTTCTAAGGGAGAAGTCCAGAGTGATCAATTCCTATGCTAAGAAAAAAAAAGAAAGATCCCAAGTAAAGTACTTAACACAATGCCTTAAGGAACCAGAAAAAAAAAAAAAAAGAACAAAGAAGTCCAAACTCTAGAGTTAGGAAAGAAAGGAGATAATAAAGATCAGGCAGCAATAAATGAAATACAGACTAAAAAGTCAACCAAGAGGATCAATGAAATTAAGATCTGCCTTTTTTTTTTTTTTTGAAAAAATAAAATAGACATGACTTTAGCTAGACTTAACATGAAAAAGAGAGGAGTCAAGTCAATAAAGTTAGAAATGAAAAGAGGTATTACAACTGATATTAGTGCAAAGGATCATAAGACACTTCTATAAACAGTTATATGCCAACAAATTGGACAATGTAGAAGAAATAAAAACTCCTAAAAATGTACAAACTACCAAGACTGAATCATAAAGAAAGAGAAAATCTGAACAGACTAATCACTAGTAAAAATTAAAAATGGAACCACTATATGATCCAGAAAACTCACTTTGGGGTATATATCCAAAGGAAATGAAGTCAGGATTTTGAGGAGATATCTATACCCCCATCTTGATTGTAGCATTTTTCATAACAGCCAAGATATGGAAACAACTTAAATGTCTGTCAGTGGATTAATGGATAAAGAATATGTGATATATATATATATATATATATGTATATATATTCAAACATAATAGAATATTACCCATTTATACAAAAGAAGAAAATCATGTTGTTTGTGACTATGTGGATGGAGCTCAAGGGCATTATGCTAAGTGAAATAATCTAAACAGAGAGAGACAAGTACTGCATGATATCACTAATATCTGGACTCTTAAAAAAAAAGCAAGCTCATAGAAACACAGTAGGGGTTGTTGTCAGTGGCTGGGGGTGGGTAGGGGAAATAGGGAGAGTAGTAAGAGGGTTTAAACTTTCAAGTATAACAATAGAATATTACTCAGCCACCTGAAAGGATGAATATATACCATTTACATCAGCATGGGTGGAACTAGACGGTATTATACTGAAAAAAAAAGTCAATCAGAAAAAGAAATTAGTCAGAGAAAGGCTTATGGTTTCATTCATAATTGGAATATAAGAAACAGCACAGAGGATCATGGGAGAACGGAGGGAAAACAAAATGGAAAGAAGTCACAGAGGGAGACAAACCATGAGAAACCCTTAACTATAAGAAACTGAGGGTTGCTAGAGGGGAGACAGGATGGGGGTGATGGGATAATTGGGTGATGGGCATTAAGGAGGGCACATGATGTGATGAGCACTGGGTGTTATATGCGATTGATGAATTATTGAACTCTACATCAGAAACTAATGATGTACTATATATGTTGGCCAACTGAATTTAAATAAAAAAATAAACTTACCAGTGTAAGATGGATAAGGTCTCTAGATCTAATGTATAACATGGTAATTATCCAATGTATAACATGGTAATTATCCATTGTACCCTATTGTATACTTGAAGTTTGCTGAGAGTATAACTTAAGTGTTCTCACCATAAAACAAAATATGTATAAATACGCGAAGTGATGGATGTATTAATTAACTGGATGGGAGAAATTCTTTCCCAAAAAATGAAAAAGAGCTTTAATTAGACTTCCAGCTTCTGCTGTGGTTTCCTCTGGTATATGATAGATTTGCAACATGTATAGAACAGAAAAACAACCAGTAGTAATCCATCTCACTTTTCCTAACCCAACATAACTAAACCTGTCTTTCAAGGACAAAGTACAATATTCATTTATATTTGAAACCAGCTACAGACAACACTTGCCTTCTGGTTTCTTGTGGTCATGGGTGTTTCCAGCACTGCTGCCTGGCAGCACAACTTACCATCCAGTTGTTGAACCAGGGAGTTATGCTGTGGCCCATGCCCGTAGCCTGAGAAGCATGTAGGTCCCAAAATGACAGTCATAGAGTTTGTGAGAAATAGGGATTATAGGTTACATATATGCAAAATTTAGGCAGAAAATAGAGCCTGAGAAATTGTGCCAGGAAGTGCATAAGAAATATTCTCCACATATGTTTTCCTTTCAAGGATTTTGTTACTTAATTTATTATGTAAATTTAAAAAATACTCAGCAATTTCATTTGTTACTCATTTTTGCACTAAACAGTTTTAGTAATAATGAACTAAAAAAGAGCAGGTTTATGTCACAGGATATTCATGAGTCTTAATAATCTTCAACCCATTCCTCCTGCCCACCTACCATTCCCTCCATGCTAGTCATTCTCAAAGTATGATCCCCATACTGAGCAATATCACCATCACCAGGGAATTTGTTAGATATAAAAATTCTTCAGCTTATAGTATTAGGAATGCTGCAAGTAGGGCTCACAGGTCTGTTTAAACAAGGTTTCCAGGTTATTGATGTTAATTTTGGAACCACTCATCTAAGACTTCACACATGCTGGCTCTGCTTCATACAATGCCCTTCCTCCTTTATCTGCCTGAGATACCTCTGCTCTTCATTCTAGAACCTAGTCTACTACAATGACTTTCCATAACACCTTCCTTTGCCAACTCTCACATTCCTTTAGGACAGAATTAATCCATGCTCTTTTATACTAGCATTGTTTTTTATCTTCACTTGGATTCCCTCTATAGCAGACCTTGTGGAAAAAACTCTTGTCCACGTACGTTATGTGGGATGTTACAGGGGACATATTAGGGAAGTGACACAGGGAACAGTAGAGAGCCATTAAGAAGTGTGTTTTCGGGGCACCTGGGTAGCTCCATCATTAAGTACCTGCCTTCGCTGGGCTCAGGTCATGATCCCAGAGTCCTAGGATCGAGCTCTGTGTCAGGCTCCCTGCTCAGTGGGAAACCTGCTTCTCCAGAACTCTCCCACTACCCTTGCTTGTGTTCCCTTTTTTGCTCTTTTTCCCTCTGTCAAATAAATAAACAAAATCTTAAAAAAAAAAAAAGAATTGTGTTTTCAACCAAGATAATTCTTGGAATCTGGAGCTTAAGCACCCTGTGGAAACTGTGGACAACCTTGTAAAACACAGACCTCAGGATTCTACCACTTGAGGTTGCCAAATGAGCTGGGGTCATTATACATCAGCTCCCATCAGTCATTGATGGAGAGCTTGTCCCTGAAGTGTTTATTTCTGAGCAGTTTTGACTTGCCACAGGTGAGCAAAACAGACCCCTCCAGCCAGAAGGAGTTTTCAGGCAAAGAAATCTAAGGGCTGGCATTTGGAAGTTGAACCAAAGTATCTTGAAATGGAAAGACACGGGGATGTGCACTGGGCAGGTACAACATATGCTGCAATTTTGGTACATACCCTCATTACAGTATTTAATGTGCACAGTAAACTGTGAATTTCTCATTGGCAGGGATAGTATCTCTTTCATCTTTATACCCCCTGAATTTAACACACTGACAGGCCCAATACTAAGCACTCAATAAATGTATATTAAAGGAATGAATTAATGTTGTAAAATAAAACGAGCAAATACTATATACTTCACACACATTTATGAATTATTTCTGGTTGGTTTTGAGCATTGATATTTTATTTTTTAAAGGGTCTATTTCTTTATACACTTTATGTTTTTCTGTATTTTAAAATCCTTTTTTTTTTTTTTTTTTTTTTTTTTTACATTTTGCTCTGTTCATCCTTCTTTCTGCAGAAGCTGTATTTACTTGCCTGAGAACACAGCATATACTGATGTTAATCAAACTACAGATGAAACACCTAAAATGATAGAAAGGAATCTGCTCTAATTAAATAATAAAGTAACCCCTACAGGTTTAGACATGTGCCTTCTGGTATAGGAAAGAAAAAAAAATTAATGAATATAGTAGTTTTATGCCAAGAATATTTCCCTCATGTATTTGTGTTTTAATAAGATGAAATGTAAAATAGCAAAAAAGGCCTTATTTTATGATGATATTTATTCATAAGGTGGTAAGTCAGCTATGATTAAAGTTTCCTTGACTAATACTTACCGTGGTGGGGTCGGATTTTAGTTCAGTGAATTTGAAGTGAAGATGTCTTATACAAACATGGAGTCAGCCTGCAGTTGGCCTGCTCCTGCAGGTACATCCATGCTGGCGGGTGGGGGTGGGGAAATCCTCCCACAGCTCACTAAATACAGTGAAATGAGCATCACAGCTGTATTCCTGATAGGGGACCCCAGGCGTATTTAATTCATTTATTATTTATTTCTCAGAGAGAACCAGAAATTTGCCTTGAAATTAATTACTGCTTCTCTAATTTTATAAGAAACTCCTTTAGAAATGTCCTGACTTCTGGGTGCACCTCTCAGCAAAACAAGTAATGTCCACTGAAGATAGTTCTTTTTTCTTTATTACATACAACCTCTGATGACCCAGATATTTTCTCCTTCTATTTCTAATTGAAATGTTACTCTGATGTAATTTCAGCACTAATTCTCTGTTAACACCACTTGACGCTTCTGAGTTCATTATTTTTTTCTGTAATACTGTTTTTTCATGTTCCAAGACCAAGTTAGAATAGTAAAACAGGAATATTATTTCTTTATTTGGAAAATTATTTTAGAATTAATTGACAATTATGAAAGTCACTGTTCTTTTTTTAAATTCTGCAACCTTTGAGATTGGTTCCAATAAAATAAAATGTAGTAAACACTGGGGAAAATAATAACATGTGTATGTTCATTAATATGGTAGATGATGACAGTTCTGTATGTGGGGCTCTTGTTAATTATAACTATCTTAATAGGAAAAGCAGTCTTGTGGAAGGTAATGGTCCCAGTGAAACTGTATAAGAGAGAAAATAGAATTGCCCATGTAGAATAGACCTAAGTAAAAAGTTAATTATTTCTTTTTTCTTTTTTTTAAAAGATTTTATTTATTTATTTGACAGAGATCACAAGTAGGCAGAGAGGCAGGCAGAGAGAGAGGGGGAAGCAGGCTCCCTGGGGAGCAGAGAGGCTGATGTGGGGCTCGATCCCAGAACCATGGGATCATGACCTGGGCTGAAGGCTGAGGCTTTAACCCACTGAGCCACCCAGATGCCCCAAAAGTTAATTGTTTCAATTTTATTTTTATATTTGTGTTACTGTGCTCTCATACCAAATATATTCTAAGATACATGATAATCTTAATCTTTACATTTCATCATGGTCAAAAGAGATAAGCCCCCAAGTTCAAGAGAGACTTTTATAAGCTGATCTCAAGTGGTATGTTTTGATTTGCTGCAATAGCCTATAAAGGAAATGAACATTTTGGCAGCCTAAGAAGCAAAATGTGATATTTTAAAAAATCTTACTCTGCATACTTGGAATTTATATTTCACTAATACTTTTGAGAAGAAAATGACACCTAAATGTCTTACTTGCCCTGAGGATCAAAATCTGTTCACCCTCCAGTTTGAAATAAATTTTTCCCTCTCATTCTGCTTTAGCAAAAAAATTGAAGTTAAATTTATTGTGACCAGATCAAATGTACTGTCCCTCCTTCATTCAGAAAGAAACAAGAAAAGATATATGGTTGCACATGCTATAGTAGTTTCAGTTTTCTCAATTACAAGAGTAGTAAAATCAGTTTACTCGTAGTACCTGTTTGACTCTTAAAAGACAAGAATGCTAGGTCTACTTGCAGACACCATTCTTGTGTTTGAGGTTGGGAAAATGCACGGAAGCAGTCATACAGATTTTCCTCATTGATAGCTATATATTGAAAAGAAAATGTTCATGTATGTGTATGTATTTTACAATTAAATGGTTTTAGAAATATAGTACTTATATACATTTATATAGTATATCACATATAATTATATATGTCTATTAAGGATTACTGTTATTGCGAACATTGAGCACTTACTATGTGATTCAGCTTAACAACTTTGAGTACTTTTTTCCCCAATCCTTAGAACAACCCATTGTCATGCCTACTTATAAATGAAAATTCTGAAATCAGCAAATTTAAATCACTTGCTGAATTTTACAGAGCAATAAAGCAGAATTTCTAACTCGTGCTTGCCTATCTTTGTATTTCATATGCTCTGCAACCTTTATGTTTTATGACTTGCTTCAAATTGAAAACTATGTCTTCATTTTTGCAAGATGATAGTGTGGGATTTCTAATCTACAGAACATTTTCCTATTAAAAGGTATAATGATACTTCAAAATGAACATCAATTGAATGCATTAAAATTAGTTTATTAATTTTGAATATGAAAAAATTAAATCCAACAGTATTTATGAGTACTTGCTATATAGAAGGTAAAAGTGGTGATTCAACATACTTTCTATCCTTACAGAGCAATTGCTATAGTTTGGGGGTAATGATATGAATACAAATTAGAATGGAATAAATTCTTTAAAATGGGACAAAAGGAGTTTGGGGGAAGTACAGAGAGGATGGATTACTTCTAATTAAGACCATCAGATAGCTTTTCATGGAGGAAGTTATATCTGGACCAAAAATCAGGAGAAATAACATTTTGGCAAAAGAAGTATTGTGAAGAAAACAAGTAAACAACAAACGTGAAGAACCGTCCAAGATGTTCATGGACTATTAAGTTAAATTCCTTTTGATTGGAGAATGTGCTGTGCAGAGTTTTATATAATGAGAAGTGACTAGAAGGAAGAAATGTTAGATAGGGGAAAAGTTACTTAAACTGGAGGTCAGGTCATTTATGCATCCTTTACCTTTTTTTTTTTTTTTAAGATTTATTTATTTGAGAGAGAGAGAGCACAAGTTGAGGGGAGCAACAGAGGGAATGGAAAGGGAGAAGCAGGCTCCCTGCTGAGCAGGAGCCCTGATGCAGGGCTGGATCCCAGGATGCTGAGGTCATGACCTGAGCCAAAGTCAGATACTTAACTGACTGAGGCACCCAGGTGCCCCTGAATACTTTACCTTTTAAATATAAGACTTATGATCCTCAGAAATATAGGTGTGTAAGTGAAGAGTAACAATAAGATTTGTGCCTTCTCTGAGATAATGTGGCATTTACTAATTCTAATGACAATTAAAAATACACTGTTAAGTAGTGTTATTCACCTCTAGTATTGCCTTGGATTCCTTCTTGGAAATATACAAGTTGCCTCACCTCCCAATGTCTTCTTTTGTTTTTGTTTTTTGGTAAAGCAAAATAGTAGTACCTACCCTAAGCTGTTGTGAAGATATTAAATACTGTATGGAACCTGAAGAACTTCATAGGGTGCTTAGCATGTATGTGTGGTTGTGGCTGCTTTTGCTGCTGTTTTTAGGTAAAAGTTCCTATGTCAGTTACATATGTTTGTGTCTGAATGAAGAGAAAAACATCCTTATTTTGAATATTCTCTCTAGCCAGCAAATTAAAATAAGATTAAGAGCCATCATGTCAAAGATGGAACCATATTTATTTGGACTGTATACTAGGAGATATGTAAATTAAATGCTCACATTTTATAAAGGAGATCCCTGAATATATCAAGTCCTCAGAAAGAATGTGATCTTAAACTTTTTAATAAATTTAAATTATTTAATTTAGACTGCTGAATCAATTTCTTTAGTTGATTTCTCCAAAAGATCCTAATATAAAAGTTAACATTACAGATCACTAATAGCAAACTATTTTTGCCACTTTGGGTATTTTTACAGGGTGATAATTGTGCCAAATCAAGACATTGAAATTGCATAATTTTTAGGTTAATATTAGCATAATCCTACATTGTGTGTGTTGGGTTTTTTTTTCCCAGAAACAGTGCAGGAATATCATACCTTGAATGTTTTCCCACCATGACAGAACTGTCAAATATTGCACCCTTCACACTGTCATTGGCCTGCTGGGACTTGGTACTATGACAAAGATGTTTATAAAAGAGAAGGGCAAAGGAGATTTGTGGAATACCAGAGACATTAGTAATATCAGAGACACTTTTGCTTTTCTTTTTATAATTAGCTAATTAAAGAATCAGATGTCTGGGTAGGTGAAGATACGGATTCCTACGTATTTGAATACTTGTGAATATATCCCAGAGATGTTTATGGTGTCTGTTACTAAGCCAAAATAACATGCTTAATGAAGGTCTCTAAAACTCTTATATGTACTTAGGAGGTGCCTGGGTGGCTCGGTTGGTTTAATGTCTGCCTTCAGCTCAGGTCATGACCCCAGGGTCCTGGGATCTAGCTCAGTGAGAAGCCTTCTTCTCCCTCTGCCTCTACCACTCACCCTGCTTATACACTCTCTCTCTCTCTCTCTCTGACAAATAAATACATAAAATCTTTTTTGAAAAAACCCTCTTATATGTACTTAGGTCAAGTTCTGATTTATGTGTATACATACGCACATATTTGAATGTGTGAGTGTGTGTGCTGTATAATTACAATTTAAAAAGTCTTCACTTATTTAAAATGGCTTAAGCTTATTGACAAAGCTTTTCTGTTTACACCACCTCCTCCATAGATTTGCCTACTTATAGGAAGAAGAGATTAATACAGTGCATATTTTAGGTCCCATTCAGAGATGCATGCCCAATAAGAGTTCAATAAAGTTTATTTTCTTTAAGATTTTATGTATTTGTCAGGGAGTACATGTGCACAAGCAGAGGGAGAGGCAAGCAGATTTTATTTTTAACTAAGCTCTACACCCAACATGGGGCTCAAACTTAGAAGCCTGAGATCAAGAGTCACACACACTACCGACTGAACTGGCCAGGAGCCATTACAATTACACTATCCATAAATGAACTAGATTGAAAACAAACAACAAAAAAAGAATAAAGCGACACTATTATATTCTTTGGTATAAGGTGACTTTTATCAATATCACTTTAGTCAGAAACATTCCCATTTAAAAGTCAGAGTTCTTAAAAAATTAAGCATCCTCATACTTAAATTAGTTCTTGGCAAGTTTTTGCAGTATATTAATTTTTTGTAGGATGGTATTGAGCTACCTAAACTATATTTACAAGTCATTTTATGTTTTCCATTAGTGAGAGTAGCAAATATCTGGAAATGTATTGACTAATATAAGGAACAACCTGAAAGATATTAGCAAAAGGAAAGGAAAAGTGAAGGGGGGAAATTGGAGGGGGAGATGAACCATGAGAGTCCGCGGACTCTGAGAAACAAACTGAGGGCTTTAGAGGAGGAATGGGTGAGCCTAGACATGTATTACATGGAGTACTGGGTATTATACATAAAAAATAAATCTTGGAACACTACTTCAAAAACTAATGATGCATTGTATGGTGACTAACAACACAATAAAAGTTTTTTTTAAAGTACCAAAATTTTAAGAAAGATGCTTTCTGAGTCACCCAGGCGCCCCTAAATTCTAAATTTTGTTTCAATGATATAAAATGTTAAATTACCATAGGTTGTTGTTACAGTGAAATACTAAAATATTATTTTTATTTATAGCTTACAGTGTACTTTCATCCTCATCAAAATGCTATGTAATGTAGGCAGTATTATCCTTGCTTTATTTATGAAACAACTGGATTCAAGGACACAGAATGGATTACCCAAGACTCATGGTTCCTAAATGGAAGATATAAGGAACCCATGCAAATTACTCGTGAATGGGGCACCTGGGTGGCTCAGTGGGTTAAGCCTTTGCCTTCGGCTCAGGTCATGGTCTCAGGGTCCTGGAATCGAGCCCCACATCAGGCTCTCTGCTCAGCGCGGAGCCTGCTTCCCTGTCTCTCTCTCTCTGTCTGCTTCTCTGCCTACTTGTGATTTCTTTCTCTATTAAATAAATAAAAAGGAAGAAAAATTAAAAAATTACTTGTGAATTATTTTATCCATTCATTCATTTTAAAAATATATTAAACACTTGTATTCCAGGAACATTGTTTGGTGCTAGAAATTCAAAGGTGAATAAGCTGTATTTCTTTTTATAGGAGGCTCATAGTCTATTAGCAAAGACAGCTCTGTAAACACATAATTAGAACCTGAAGTAGAATGTTAATAGAGCTTTTTACAGAGTGGGGAAAACTTGTTTCATGGAGTAACTTATTTCAGGGGAGGTTGGCTCCACAAAATTAAGTGACATTTTAGAGGGGTGATAATCTAATATATAGCAAAAGGCCCAGATAAAAGCAGAATTGGATTGTTATGGAAGTTTTGAGATAATTCAATATCTTGAAGTGGAAATGGAAAAAAGCAGTTTTTTTTTAAAATCAACATATAATGTATTATTTGTTTCGGGGGTACAGGTCTGTGATTCAGCAGTTTTACATAATTCACAGCACTCACCATAGCACATAGCCTCCCCAATGTCCATCACCCAGACACCCTAACTCTCCCACCTCCCTCCCCTCCAGCAATCCTCAGTTTGTTTCTTGAAATTTAGAGTCTCTTATGGTTTGTCTCCCTCTCTGGTTTCATCTTGTTTCACTTTCCCCTCCTTTCCCCTATGATGCTCTGCCTTATTTCTCAGATTCCTCATATCAGTGAGACCATATGATAATTGTCTTTCTCTGATTGGCTTATTTTGCTCAGCATAATACCCTCTAATCCATGTAATTGCAAGTGGCAAGATTTCGGGGGTTTTTTGATGGATGCCTAGTAATCCATTGTATATATTTTCTACATCTTCTTTATGTATTCAGTTGTTGATGGACATCTAGGCTCTTTCTATAGTTTGAGGATTGTGGACATGGCTGCTGTAAACATTTGGGTCCACGTGCCCCTTCAGATCACTACATTTGTATCTTTAGGGTAAATAGCCAGTAGTACAATTGCTAGGTCATAGGGTAGCTCCATTTTCAATTTTTTGAGAAACCTCCATACTGTTTTCCAGAGTGACTACATGACCTTACATTCCAGTGTAGAAGGGTTCAACCGTGTAGGAGGGTTCTCCTTTCTCTGCATCCTCACCAACACTTCCTGACATGTTAATTTTAGCTGTCTGACTGGTGTGAGAAGGTATCTCACTGGTTTTGATTTGTATTTCCCTCATGCCAAGTGATGTGGAGCACTTTTTAATGTGTCTGTTGGCCATCTGGATGTCGTCTTTGCAGAAACGTCTGTTCATGTCTTCTGTCCATTTCTTTATTGGCTTATTTATTCTTTGGGTGTTGAGTTTAATAAGTTCTTTACAGATTTTGGATACTAGCCCTTTATCTGATATGTCATTTGCAAGTGTCTTTTCCCATTCTGCCAGTTGTCTTTTGGTTTCATTAACTAGTTCCCTTGCTGTGCAAAAGCTTTTGATCTTGATGAAGTCCCAGTAGTTCATTTTTGCCCTTGCTTCCCTTGCCTTTGGTGATGTTTGTAAGAAGAAGTTGCTGTGACTGAGGTCAAAGAGGTTGCTACATGTGTTCTCCTCAAGGATTTTGATAGATTCCTTTCTCACATTGAGGTCCTTCATCCATTTTGAGTCCATTTTTGTGTGTGGTATAAGGAAATGGGCCAGTTTCATTCTTCTGCATGTGACTGCCCGAATTTTCCAACACCATTTGTTGAACAGACTGTCTTTTGTCCATTGGGGATTCTTCCCTGCTTTGTCAAAGATTAGTTGATCATAGGGTTCAGGGTCCATGTCTGTTCTGTCTGCTTATTAGTTCCATTGATCTATGTGTCTGTTTTTGTTTGGAAGTTTTGTTTGGAAGTTTTCCTTCCATTTCTATTTTCTGGAACAGTTTCAGAAAAATAGGTATTATTTCTTCTTTAAATGTTTGGTAAAAGTCCCCTGGGAAGCCATGTGGCCCTGCGCTCTTGTTTGTTGGGAGCTTTTTGATGACTGCTTCAGTTTCCTTACTGGTTATGGGTCTGTTCAGGTTTTCTGTTTCTTCCTGGTTTAGTTTTGGTAGTTTACACATCTCTAGCAATGCATCCATATCTTCCAGATTGTCCAATTTGCTGGCACATAGTTTATCATAATATGTTCTTATAATTGTATTTCTTTGGTATTGGTTGTGATCTCTCCTCTTTCATTTATGATTTTATTAATTTGGGTCCTTTCTCTTTTCTTTTTGATAAGTCTGGCCAGAGCTTTATCAATCCTATTAATTCATTCCAAGAACCAGCTCCTAGTTTTGTGATTTGTTCTACTATTCGTTTGGTTTCTATTTCATTGATTTCAGCTCTGATCTTTATTATTTCTCTTCTCCTGCTGAGTTTAGGCTTTTTTTTAAAAGATTTTATTTATTTATTTGACAGAAGTCCCAGGCAGGCAGAGAGTCAGGCAGAGAGAGAGAGAGAGAGAGAGAAGCAGGCTCCCTGCTGACCAGAGAACCCAATGCAGGGCTCAATTCCAGGACCCCAAGATCATGACCTGAGCCGAAGACAGAGGCTTAACCCACTGAGCCACCCAGGCACCCCAGGTTTAGACTTTCTTTGCTGTTTTTTCTCTAGCTCCTTTAGGTATAGGTTTAGGTTGTGCACTTGAGACCTTTCTTGTTTCTTGGGAAAGGCTTATATTGCTATACTTTTCTTTCAGGACTGCCTTTTCTGCATCCCAAATATTTTCAACAATTGTGTTTTCATTTTCATTTGTATCCATGTATTTTTTAAATTCTTTAATTTCCTGATTGACCATTCATTCTTTAATAAGATGATATTTAGTCTCCATGTATTTGACTTCTTTCCAACTTTCCTCTTGTTATTGAGTTCTAGATTCAGAGCATTGTGGTCTGAAAATATGCAGGGAATGATCCCAGTCTTTTGGCACCAGCTGAGACTTGATTTATGAACCAGGATGTGATCTATTCTAAAGAATGTTTCATGTGCACTAGAGAAGAATGTGTATTCTCTTGCTTTGGAATGGAATGTTCTGAATATATCTGTAATGTCCATCTGATCCAGTGTGTCACTCAAAGCCCTTATTTCTTTGTTGATCTTTTGCTTAGATGATCTGTCCATTGCAGTGAGGGGGGTGTTAAAGTTCCCTACTGTTCTTGTATTATTGTTGATTTGTTTCTTTGATTTCATTATTAATTGGTTTATGTCATTGGCTGCTCCAATGTTAGGGGCATAGGTATTTAAAATTGAGACCCCTCTCAATATTTCCTTTAGGGTTGTTTGGTGTTTGCAAATTCTTTTAGTTTTTGTTTATCCTAGAAGCTTTTTATTTCTCTTTCTATTTTCAGTGACAGCCTAGATGGATATAGTATTCTTGGCTGCATATTTCTCTCCATTAGTGCTCTGAATATATCATACCAGCCCTTTCTGTTCTGCCAGATCCCTGTGGATAGGTCTGCTGCCAATCTAATATTTCTACCATTGTATGTTACAGGCCTCTTGTCCAGAGCTGCTTTTAGGATTTTCTCTTTGTCACTGAGACTTGTAACTTTAACTATTATATGACAGCATGTTGACCTATTTTAATTGATTTTTATTGGATTATGGTGGTTGTTCCCTTTGCCAATTTATGGAAATTCTCTTCTATAATTTGCTCCAATATACCTTCGGCCCCTTCTCTCTTCTTCTTCTGGAATCCCAATTATTCTAATATTGTTTCATCTTATGGTATCACTTATCTCTTGAAATCTCTCCTTGTGGTCCAGTAGTTGTTTATTTCTCTTTTTTTTCAGCTTCTTTATTCTCTGTAATTTGGTCTTCTATATCACTAATTCTCTCTTCTGCCTCATTTATCCTAGTAGTAAGAGCCTCAATTTTTATTGTACCTCATTAATAGATTTTTTAAATTTCAATTTGGTTAGATTTTAGTTCTTTTATTTCTCCAGAAAGGGATTTTATTTGTCCAGAAAGTGTCTCTCTAGTATCTTCTGTTTTTTCAAGTTTAGTTAGTATCTTTATAATCATCATTCTGAACTCTAGTTCTGACATTTTACTAATGTCTGTATTGATTAGGTTCCCAGCTGTTGGTACTGCCTCTTATTCTTTTTAAGCGGGAGAGTTTCTCCACCTTCTCATTTTGTCCAAAGAAGAATAGATGAATGAGAGAACAAAATGGTAAAAGGGTAACAGTGACCCCAGAAAAATATACACTAATCAAATAAGAAGAAACCCAAATTGGAGGGAGAAGGGGTAGAAGAAAGGAAAAAAGAGGGAAAAAAAAGTTATTTGGCTGGTGAATAGAAGAGAGCCACACACTTGATTTGGGGTGTATTTTGGTCTGTTAGAAGAAACTAGAAAAAAATGCCTCCCAAAATTTTAAAGAAAGAAAAAAAATGTGTATATATATATATATATGTGTGTGTGTGTGTGTGTGTGTGTGTGTTTTATATATATATATATATATATATATATATGAACATGATGAAGGGATGTAAAGATGAAAATTTAAAAAGAAGATTTTTAAAAAAGGAATTGATAACATGAGATAAGTTGGTTAAAAAAAAGAAAAGGAAAGAAGTTGATCAGGCTGGAGACTAGAACAAAGCCATATGCTAGATTTAGGGTATATTTTGGTCTATTAGAAGAAACTGTATCCCAGAATTTTAAAGAAAAAAATTTACATGCATATAAAAAATAAGTTTAAATACAGTGAAGAGATAGAATTTGACTATAAAAATGAAGATTAAAAATGATTTTTGAAAGGTATTGATAAGACAATAGTTAAAATAGGTTAAAATAGGAAAGAGGAAAAATTCATAAAAAAAGAAAAATAGGAAAAGAAAAAATAAAAATTTTAAAAAATTATCTTTGAAAGACTAAAGAGCCATGGGAAAAGAAACCATAAATTCTATGTGCACTGGTGTTTTCCAGTTCTCATTGATTAGTAAACTTGGTTTTGGCTGTATGTTCTTGGTGATTTCTGGGGGTGGGGTCTGTTGCCTGTGATTCTCAAAATGTCTTTGCCTTAGGTGGAATTGAACTGCTTTTGCCAGGGGCCAGGCTAAGCAATCTACTCCAGTTTGCTTTCAGTAGCTGTTGTTCCCAGAACACTTTCTGTACAGCTTTGGAGAAGGAGAGTGAAGATGGTGGCCTCCCAATCTCTGGTCATGTAGGATCCAAGAGTTTGGGGCCCCACTCCTCAGTGCACCCTCAGAGAAAAGCAGTCAGTCCCTCCTGTCTCCGTGGTCTCTGGCCACACTCTGAGCTCACCCGGCCTGTGACCAAGCATTTCTATCTCTGATGTGTGGCCCTGATTGGTGTCTCCAAACCCAGAATATTCTGCAGCACACTCCTGTGCCACTCCTCCTGGAGGAAGAAGGAGGGGGGTCTTCCCATATCTGCAGTTTGTGGGGTCCCTGCTTGAACAGCAGTGGTCCAATTGTGCGTTGGATCATGGTTTAAGGTAATCGCAAGCTGAGAGCCCCCTCCTTGGCTCCCTCTCTGTAGCTGGCCTTCCCACTCTGATACCTGGAAGCTTTGCCACACTCAGACACCCCTGGTCTTTCTGTGACTCCATGCATCCTGAGACTACATTGACCCAGTGATGGCTCAACTCCCTGCTTAGCCTCTAGAGTAATGTCCCTCAGTGGAAAAGACTTCTAAAAGTTGCAATTTTGTGTTCTGCTGCTCTACTGCTTGTTGGGAGCTGGCCCTTCTCCCCATGGTCTATCTTCCCATATATTACCTTGGATTGACTTCTCCACATGTCCTACCTTCCAGAAAGCTGTCAATTTTCTGTTCCTATAATTGTTGCTCTTTTCTTCTATCTCTTGTTGAGTTTGTAGGTGTTCAGAATGATTTGAAACCTATCTAGCTGAATTCCTGGCACCAGATGAAATTTAGGTTCCCTACTCCTCCACCATCTTGCTCCTCTGGAAAAAAGCAAATTATTAAGACCTTATAACAAAAGATAATATGTTAATGAATGTTGGAGGAATTATTTCTTAATTGTATGTATAAAGGACTAATCATAAGTAAAAATAATACAATCAACTATATTCTATATTAATAACTTCTGTGCACCAGAAGTCAACATTAAAAAGTAAAACTGAAAACCACAGAGTGGGAGGAGATAATTTGGAAGACACATATAACTGAAGAAGTGTATGCATCCATAATTACAAAGATTTCCCCCAAGTGTTTAAGAAAGAACAATGATAGGAAACAGAGGAGTTCTTAAAAAGTGAGGAAGGGCACAAAGAAGGCTTGTGGACTGCTGACAATTGTTTTTTATCTTGGTCTGGTTGGTGTTTATGGGATTATCACTTTATAGTATATAACAAATATATTTAATGTTTCACATTATACTAAAACTTTTGCCATTTTCACAAACTGAGAACTCCAAATGGCCAATAAACATAGAAGGAATATGCCAGCCCCATTAGAAGCCAGGGACTTGCAAATTAAAATTAAAATATTGCTAGATGTGGCCTGAAATTTCAATAAATTGAAAATTAATTGAACTTGAATTAAAAATTAGTTGAAATTTAACAGTCTAACAGTACCTTGTGGTGGTGAGAATATGAGGCTGTTAGAATTCTAATACACTGCTACTTAGACTATCAATTATAAAGAGGCCTATACGCTTTCATATGTTACTATGCTAGGAGTGAAAACCATACAATAGTATTTGGTCATATTAAAGATGTACATAACCTGTGTCTCATCAGTTTCATTCCTAGGTATATACTCCACAGAAATGCTTCTGCACATATCCCAGGAGATAGGTATGGGAATGTTCACAGCAGCAGTGTAAAAGCTTCAAAATAGAAATAATCTAAATATTTATCAACAGTTTTTTAAAAGTATACCAAAGAATATTATACAATAATGAATAATAGACCACTCTTAAATTATTTATTTATTTATTTATTTATTTATTTATTATAGAGAGAGGGGGAGAGAGAAATCCCCAAGCAGACTCCCCATTAAGCCTGGAGCCTGATGCCAGGCTCTATCCCAGGATGCTGAGATCATGACCTGACCTGAAATCAAGAGTTGGATGCTCAACCACCTGAACTAGCCAGGCGCCCTGAGAAACATTTTTAACTAATAAATTTAAACATTTTAATAAAAATCTTAAAAATATAACTTTAAGGGGTAAAAGGCAAAATAAAAGCATAATATTGAGCTAATCAAAACACACAAAATAATACATATTATATGTTTGCATTTGTAAAAATGTTCAAAAGAGTATATAAACCAAATTCCAGTGTTTTGGAGGTATAGTTCTATTACATAAATTACAAAGCTCTAAAGGAATGATTACCGTGGAAGTTGGGAGGGAGGTTATATTGTGGGGGCAGGAGACAGGAGTGATGAGTGATCGAGAGGGAGTTCAGGAGGTGTTCTAGCTACTGGAAATTTTTTTTTTAATTTCTTGGCTTGGGTGATGGTAACATGGGATTTTGTGTATCCTTCTCTGCATTGTTTCACAATAAAATGTGTTTAAAAAATATGTATAGTGTGGGTAGTGTCAGACATTGTCCCCCACTGATTCTATGCTAGAGTAATGATTCAACTTCCATAAACTTGCTAATGATTTATCCCTACTGAAGAGACACTGACATGTCGTAGATTCTATATTGGTGATTAGATTTGCATTTGAAAACCTAAACCAAATAGAGGTAGAACAATTGCACCAACAACTACTACCACTCTGTGTTGAACATTGCCAGATACTTTTCTTAGAAATTTAAATACTTTCTTTCATTTCACCCACACAATTAACCTTTAGGAGGAGATAGGTACTTCTTTCATACTTACTTTTCAGAGAGGTCACTTACTGGTCCAAGGCCACCACAGTAAATGATGAATCTAGAATTCCAACCTGGACAGTATGACCAGTGTGTTCTCTCTGCTTGAAAAGATGAGGTCTTGGGTTCAAGGAGAAACCTATATCCATTGAGTGTTTGGAGTGAGACAGTCAATCATACATGTGGATCTGAGTCCAGTATAAAAAAAAAAATAAACATAAGAAGACATGCTTTAGCCTAGAAATCTGGGGCAGTGCCTTTGAGAGAAAAGTAAAAAGGGCATAAGAGAGGTGGGCAGAATTGGAGCCATGAGAGAACTCCTCAGAGTGGGTCAGGTTCTGTTAAAAAAACAAAACAAAAAAACAAAAAAAAAAAACCTTTCATAACTTATAGCATACTTAGGTCTTACTACAAAATTATATTATTGGAAAAGTGGGAAAGAAGGTGGGTAGGGAAGAATAAGGTACTATGATTTGGGACAAATAACTGATTTGACTTTATTTATCAACACCTATAGTTTAGATCATGAAGCTTTAGCCAAGGTACCGCCCACTCACCTCATCAAAGATGAAATATGTAGGAAGAAATAATCAACAACCTAATGCTGAGTTAGCAGACTTAAGTATAAAACCACAATGGATGTGTCAGATGGCTACTAGGTTATTATTTATTTAAATCTATTTCACAGAATTGAGCACCATCTTAATGACCTGAAAGTGTTAAAGTATGTCCCAAAGTACCTAAATTACTCTGTAAATGTAATTTATGCTTGAGAATAATCTGACTAACTTGATTTAGAACAGCAGGAAGTAAGTTATTCCGCACATAAATGAAGCAGCAGTGTAATTTTAAATATTGCTTGCATAGTGAATGAGAATTCTAATATTTGCAAAATTTTAAAATCACTTGATTTATTATCCATATGTTTATACTGACATTTTTGTCCTTTATGGAGTTGGTTTTACATTTCCTCTTACTGCCAGGGAAAAAAAGCATTTTTCCCCTAGTAACACCATAGAAGGTAAAACTTATATTTATTTTCCTGAATGGTATTTTTAATATCTCTATGTATTTCTAGGTCTTGCTGCCTTTTTCTCAATCCTGGACAGTCCAGTTAATGGAGTGAGAGGAGTTTAGGGAGCTTAGTAACTGGTTAGAGATTAAACTTATAAATGTAACATTGTAAAACTAATAAAATTTATACCTATTCATTCAGAATTTTCTTTGCTGGGAAAGAGTCTAACTTTAAAAGCAGTCATGATAAAAAATGAAATTTTACATAGTAAGTTCAAGAGTAGATTTAGACTTCGCTGTTAACAACGCATATTAAAATTCTGAAAAGTATATTTTAAAATTTTATGTGATGCTTGAAATGGAGTTTAAAACATTATTACTCACATTAAACGCCATCACGTGTAAAGTACATACTTTTATACTTTAATATTTTGTTTGAATAGAATTACTCATTTTAACATTAATTTTAATAATGAAATTAAATCAACTTTATAGTGTTCAAACTTCTGGCAGTTGCAAGCTATAATGAATGCTTTCGACTTAGATATTTTACAAAGGCACAGTGTAAGTAGTTCGAACCAAAGCAAAAGTTTGCATTGCAGGAGTTGGGAAAAAGGAAGAAAGAGAGCAAGAAGGCATTTCAAGAATATGGAGTTAATGTGTCAAGACACACAGCCCTGAGGCAGTAGCAGGGCATGGGGAACCATATAGATAGTCCTATGTGGCTGACAAATCCATCCTGTCTCACTTTTGTGGGCCTGGAACAAGGATGGAAAAAAGAGAGCCTAGGCTTATATTGTATTTCCCTTCTCATCCTACCTCTGGCTGTCTTGCAGAGCTAGGGATGCCACGATCAATTGTAGGGGCCCTTATGGTTTTCTTCTTTGGGGAAATTTAGAGGAAAGGTAATCGTGAAGAGGAGCAGGGATTGTTGGGAGAGGAGGCTTTGTGGAATCTAGTGGAAGGTGGTAATTGCCAGTGCTCTGAATGGTGGAGGGACACATCTGTGCAGCAGCCTGGAATGAAGAGTTGGCATTTACAGTACAAATGTTGGAAAAACAGCCACCTGCCAGTAGCTGAAAAGAATTGGCAAGAGGATAATTCTGGTGATTGGATCGGGAAAAGAAAAGCAAAGTAAGAAAGAGACCGATGACTGCTACAAAGGTGAAGGAATGGTAAATTGTGACCAAATGTCAGCTCCTCTGTGTTCTGGTTATCTTCTGCCTATTTCTCAAACTGTGGTAGCAGGAAGAGAGGTGGAGGTAGTAGTCATTAGCGTATGAAGCTGCCTTTTTTTTTTTTTAAGATTTTATTTATTTATTTGAGAGACAGAGATCACAAGTAGGCAGAGAGACAGGCAGAGAAAGAGGAAAGGAAGCAGGCTCCCTGCCGAGCAGAGAGCCTGACGCAGGACCCTGGGATCACGACCCAAGCTGAAGGCAGAGGCCTAACCCACTGAGCCACACAGGTGCCCCGTGAAACTGCCTTTTAAAATTATTTTGAAGTTACTGTATTTTTTCTGAATATCAAAGTATGAAATGCACATTGTAGAAAAACTTAACAACATAGAAAAATATAAAGAAAATTGAAATCAAATCTAGTCTCACCAAGATGGGAAAATAACAACTATGCCTCATCATTTTTTAAGTTTCATTTAACAAAAATTTTGGCTCCATTGATGTGAGTCACTATGAGACATGCAGTGTGCAATTTTCTTTTAAAGGTGATAAATTATTGGGGCACCTGAGTGGCTTAGTTGGTTAAGCATCCAACTCTTGACTTTGGCTCAGGTCATGATCTCAGGGTCTAGTGATCAAGCCCCATGTTGGGCTCTGGACTCAGCAAGGAGTCTGCTTGTCCCTCTCCCTCTCCTCCTTTTCATCTCTCTCAAATAAATAAAATCTTAAAAATAATAGAGATTAAACTCTTAAGATGTATCTTAAGTCATTTATTGTGTATTATGTAGTGCTGAAAATATATGGAAACAAAATTATCGTTACACCACACAGAATACTTCCAAGATCATTTTGCTACCATTTGCTGCCTGTTTTAATACTACCAAAATACTGTTTTAGGTATTTTTGAAGTAAGAAATACAGTTCAAGTACCTGGGTAGCCCAATTCGTTAGATGTCTGACTCTTAGTTTTGGCTCAGGTTGTCATCTTAGGGCCCTGATCTTAGGGTCGTGAGATTGAGCCCCATGTTGGGCTCCATGCTCAGTGCAGAGTCTGCTTAAGTTTCTCTCTCCTCCTCCTTCTGTCCCTCTTTCCTCAAATAAATAAGTAAACCTTTAAAAAAGAAAGAAATACAGTTAATAATCAAGTGTGATGTCTGATAAAATGCACTGTATATGTAGATTCATTATTTGGGAGATAATAAAGAAGATAAAATCCTGACAACTATGGCTTTGAATTATTTAGCTAGTAAGACTTCATCTTGAAGAAAAAGAAATCCTACCAAAGAGCATGGAATACTATGAAAGTCACCATTCAAGCCAGAGAGATCTGGGAATTCCCTTTCTGTCATTTTATTCCTCTTTACATTTACCTAGACAGACTGCTCAGACTCTCACTTTTCTTCAGTGGAAAATGGGAATAATAATTGTTATGTTGAAGGAAGTGTTTTAAGAGTACATGATATAAGTAAAAACATGGAGCCCAGTGCCTGACTCATAGTGACTATTAAAGAAACGTTAATTTCATTCTTTTCCTGTTGAAACAATAGGGAGTTGGAGCATTATTTAAGTTCTAAGATTATCTTAATTTCCTAAATGGAGGTAGATATCTGAAAAAAATGTTGAGATATTCAAAACTATAACCCACTACATCTTAAGAGTAGACCTCAGAGAACTCCTACAGGCTCCTTGACTCTGAGGCGGCCCCACAGCCAGGAATTCTCAGGATGGTTTTTGGTTTAATGCTAGAAAATACCTGTTTGGACAGGCCTCAGGAGACCCAGTAGTTCATAACCCCCTTAAGACTATAAAACTTATGGTTGCGTTATAGATATTGGGAAGGTATGTACTATGGTGAATGCTGTGAAGTGTAAACCTGGCGAGTCACATACACATTAGATGTTAATAATTTTTTTTTTAATTAAAAAACATGTAAAACTTACAGTGTTTTTCACCTTGAAAATATGTTAAAATCACATGGGTGCTTTTAAAAATAGTAGTGTCAAGATCCCACCTGCAAAGATACTGATTTAATTGGTGATTCTTAGTGCAACTGTCTTAAGGTCAACATACAACCCTGGCTCATTTCTGCCTCTGTCACTTCTGTGACCAGAGCATAATCAAGTACCTCCTTCTTAATATTCTTTCCATGTGTGATATTAACACAGTACCTTGCACTGAGTTCCTTCAGCATTCCAGTTAAAAATATCACCAGATACAGTAAAACAAGAAGATTTAAGGAAGACAATAATCACCACCTAAGTAGTATATCAGTTAGTTGGTTACATCTGTCATCCTGGATGCTTGAGAACTTTAATAAATAAACCCTTTGGATTAAAAGTAATAAAGAAATTGATAGGCTTCATGAAATAATTTGTTTTTATTTGCTTCAAGTTTTTATTTAAATTCTATTTAGTTAATATATAGGGTAATACTATTTTCAGAAGTATAATTTAATGATTCACTGTTTATATTTAACATCCAGTGCAGATAATTAGATTTTTATCCAAAAAATATGCTGTTATTGAATATCTAGCTTTGAAATGCTTAATTTCTTAGGTGCTAATATGTTTTTTAAATTCCTGGATTTTTAAAAAATTAAATATGCTCATAGGGAAGAAAATGTTAATACTCTACAATTGTTTTTATTTTTGTTTCAGTCAAGAAATATGAATGAAAATTATAGCCTTTTAAAAATTCATCCTTTTTATTCAATATCATTTATTTCTGTTAACTGAAATTGAAATCTACAAATGTGAGAAACTATCAAAATAATATCCTTACCCATATAATATATAACATATATGCTATGTCAATGTAATTTGTATAATCCATTTACTTTTTTCAATCCATGTTTTTCACCTCTAGGCGATTTGACAGATCTGTGGAAAAATGGCGGCGGTTTCATTATGATATGAAGATGCTTAATCAATGGCTAACTGAAACTGAACAGTTTCTCAAAAAGACACAAATTCCTGAGAACTGGGAACATGCCAAATACAAATGGTATCTGAAGGTAAGATTTTACGATCTCTTTTTTCACATTGTCTTTATCTTCGGCACAGTATCACAGCTGTTTAACTTCTTTAAGTTCAAGTTGTAAAGGATGAAGGAAATTTACAATTCTCGACTTTTGTTGTCATCACTACATGTACTAGAACATCATCAGAATGACCATATTGGGAGCCTGTGCTGTTGACTCTTTGTGTCAGGGTGAGAGTTAGTCTAGATCTAACTGGTTTCGCTGATGAACTGAGAAATATAGTTAAGTCTGTAATATAGGAAATAATCTTATAACATGATGTCCTGTGGCTTTGTAGCAGTGTGTGTTTTTGCTTTATGTTGAATCCTGTCCAGGAGAATTTTTGGTATACTTAGAAATAATGAAGTTGCTGGAAATATCCATCGTGACAAAATTACAGTTTTGTTTCCCTAGAGACAATTGTGGTGATGTAGTGATATTTCTATATATTCTGTTGACAGAATGCCTTTTGAGATCATCCAGAGGCCAAAACAATACAGAGTTAATTGGTGGTATTTACTGACTTTTTTATGGTTTATGTTAATGGAAATGCAACATGTGGATTATAAACAGCATACAGTTTAATTTCAACTTGCTGTGTCTTTTGAGTATACAGATAAAGATAAATTAGATTTTGGAAGCTATAACTTAGGTAATAAAATATATAGTTAAGGTACAAGAAATACTGAGTTTATTACACCAAGTATAAAATATTTTGGTGAATTCTTAGCTCAAATTGTCCATGTATTAATTTTAAATCAAACAGATTTGTGTTGTAGCCAATTTTTAATGCCATAAAATACTGATTAAGACAGATGAAAACAAAGTAAAACATAATTTAATTTCAGACATTTCAAAATGCAGGATTCATAAAAGCAGCATCATATTCAACTTTACAGTTCTCTATTCTCATATAATTTCTTGCATAGCAAAAATATCTTATGAATTAAAAAAGTAAGCAAGTAAGCACATACATATAGGTAAGCTATATGAACATATAATATGAATAATCTTAAAATCTTATGTAATTATGTATATATCCATCAAACTTGTATATACATGAGCATTGGCATTGAAGATAGAGGAAATCCATGGCTTTTCAATCTGCCATCATATAGAAAATATATTTTGTAATAACACTAAAGTGAATTTGGGGCTAATGTAGCATTATGAGATCTCGGAAATACATGCCATTAGGGTATACTTGAGATGTTAAACCTCTTACCTTTTCCAGAGACAACCTATACAAGGTACATTTTAACCTGTTTTTATTATTTAAAAATATATATATACTCACTATAAAAATAATAAAGCAATGCAGAAGTATATGTAACCTTCCATTCTCCTCCTCAGAGAGTAGCTGTTTTGATATGGATTTTGGTACATATTTCAAGTCAGCATCTTTGGGAGGCCCCCTTTGAGATGGAGATTAACATATAGAAGGCTTATTAGGGAGTGCTTTTGGAAATCCAGCAATTGGTTTATGATGTGCCTTGGTATAATTTTCTTCATGTTTCTTGTTCTTGAGATCTGTTAAGCTTCTTTGAATTATGGGTTTTTAGTTTTCTTCAAATTTAGAATTTTTAAGGCATTGTTTTTATGTTGTGTTCTTTTTATTTTCAGTCTTTTTTTCTGTGTAAATCATATTATATGATTTGTATTGTCAAATTGACCGATCTAATCTTTTGCATTACCTAATCTATGGTTAATCCCATCTAGTGTATATTTTTAACCCCAGACACTGTTGTTTTGTATGATTCAGCACCTTGTTGAAGTGTGACTTGAGTCTTTTTAAATCTTTCATGTCTCTACTCAATTTGTGAATCTTTCCTCTACCTTTTAGAAAATATGGAATACAATTATAACATCCTTGTCTACTAATGCTACCATCTGTATCTGTTTTGGGTCATTTTCAATTAAGTTTTCTCTTCATCATGGGTCTTTTTTCCCGCTTCTTTGGACAAATGGACATTTTGACTGGATGCTGGATGTTGTGAATTTTAACTTGTTGAGTGCTTGGTGTTTTTGTGCCAATAAATATTCTTGACCTTTGTTCTGAGACACAGTTAATTTACTTAGAAGCAATTTGATCTTTTGAGCATCTCTCTTCTAGACTTTGTGAATTTTAAGGAGAACAACATAAGTCTAGGGCTAATTTTGCTCTGCTACTGAGGCAAAACCCTTCTGAGTATGCTCTCTGATGCCCTGTGAATGATGAGATTTTCCACAGTGGCTGGCAGGAACAGGCACTATTCCCAGCTGTGCGTAAGCTTTGGTGGCTGTTACTTTTCATCTTTTTGCATAGTTTTCTCCCTTATTATGTGTAGTTTGCTCACATATAAAAGCTGATCAGGACCAGCTGAAGCCTGGAAGGGAGCTCTTTTGGGGTCTCCAGTGTTTTCTCTCTGTGTATCTTTCTCCTGTTTGATACTCTGCCCTGTAAACTCTAGCCATTTGGGCCTCCTGGAAGTCCCAGCTTCATCTCATGAACTTGAAGAGACCTCCTAGCTTTGTGAGGGTTTCTTTATCCTTTGTTGTAGCCTGGAACACTCTCTAGACAAAAAGTGGCAGCAATTATGGGGTCACCTCATTTGTTGCTAATTTCTCAGAGATCAGTAGTTTTTATTACCAAGTATCTAATGTCTTCAAAACCATCATTTCATACATTTTGTCCATTTTCTTCAGTTTTTGCCAAAGAGGTTAAATCCAGTCCCTGTTACTCCAACTTGACCAGAAGTGGATATCCATGCCAAAGGATTTTGATACCATTTGATCTTTTAGTACATTTACTTCTGCATACTCTTGCAACTGTATGACGCTTGTAAATGCCTTGAGAATGTCTAAAGATCCTCAGTTCTTGACAATGTGGTTTAGTTGTTGTTGCTAAACATCTTATCAAAACTTTTCCCCTTAGTTGAAGAACTTTTTAAAAAGATATTTTATTTAGTCTGTTTTTTTACTCAACTTATACCTGAAATAAGAAAAGGAATTCTGCATGTTCAGGGAAAAGCTCTTCTAGCTAAAGAACTGTGAATGATATTGCAAATCCTCTAAACAGTAAAGGTGTTTTTTTTTCCCCCTAGCTATTTAGAAGCTCCAAAGTCATGTACATGCATATGTGCATGCATTCACACACACACACACACACACACACACACACACACACACACAAGATGCCCACAGTTATCTTCTATTCTTCTAAGTCTCAGAAAACAAGTCCAGAAGGACACTGTAAGGTACCACCATTAGTAAGACAAATAGAATTGCTGATAATTTCAGCTATCTTGGCCATAATCATTGTTGATTGAACAACAATAAATAAGAGAATGAGTTTAAAATTTTGCTAAGAAATTATTTAAGGAAACAGAATGTTGATGGTGCCTGTTAGTAGCAGACAGATTTGTTGGCATGAACTGGCAGTGGTTGCTTTGAGGGAAATCAACCAATCTGCCCATATACTAAACAGATACACACAGGGGTACACTGGAGTTTAAAGACTCATATGTATAATTTTTAGAAAAAATATCATGTCTGAATATGAAATAAAATAAAAAGTATATACATGTATGCTTTTCTATATATATTTCTCTCAAACTGCCTTTTCTTTAACTTATTAACTTGAGAAAAGATAAATCAGTGTCCTACTAACACTTGGTAGTGTCATTCAAAATAATGTGACTGCCAATAACAGATAGATGGTCTGGTTCCATGCAACCCAGTGTTTTTTTTCTCTGTCCCAAGTTAATGATAAAATTAAATATGTGAATTCACATGTTTCAAGATATTCTAAAAATGTGTCATGCCACAATAGGAAATCTCTTTCCAAAAATTATTTTTTTTGCATGAGAATATATCAGTTATGTTATATGCCACCAAAAATTCATTTGTTAATACTTCCATTTATTTATTTATGCAGCTTCTTTTTTTTTCAAGATTTTATTTATTCATTTGGCAGCAAGTGACACAGCGAAAGAGGAAACACCAGTGGGAGTAGTTGGATAGCAGGCTTCTTGATCCCAGGATTCTGGGATCATGACCTCAGCCAAAGGCAGCCACTTAACTGACTGAGCCACCCAGGCACCCCTATTTATGCATCTTCTTGTATATTTATTCCACCAGCAGTAACTGAGTGCATATGCAAAGTTCTATCACCCATAAAAATATTGACTTGCTATATTAGGCTCTAATAGAAGTTCAGAAGTTTGGCTAAGAGGTTGGAAGCCACATTCAGAAAGTGTGGGTTCAAATCCTAGCTCTTTTAGCTTAAAAGTTGCAGAATCTTAGGAAAGTGTGTTATGTCTCTCCATGCCTCTGCTATCTCTTCTCTTAAATAGGAATAAAAAATAGATGTGCAGATAGCACTTAGAGTTTCATTTTCCACAAAATAATTACTCATTAAATGAAAGACTTTATTGTAACTAATCACTCTTCGTAAGTGATTAGCCTATATTTATAAAAAGAAAAATTTATTTATTACTGAATTACTGTCCCAACCATCTGAAATACAGATTGGGCAACCTGATAATTTCATTAAACCTTATCTTTTTATGAATTATGACAGTTCTCTCAAAGTACATCTCTTGGATTAGGAATTGAGGAAAATTCTAGTTCAGCCAAACACATCCTCCTCAGATAGTTGACACTTCTGCCTACTCATTTTAGAACAAGAAGAAATGTTAATGGGAGTTTTCAAAGGGAAAGCTGAACACCATGAAAGAAAGTTATGAAAATAACATTAACTCATATAGTGACAGAGTGAATTGGTATGCCAACAAGTACCTTGAGTGAAAATGGGATTGTGGAAATCATAACATGTCCTAACATTTAGTTTTACACGTCCTTCTGGAGTAGAAAGCAGTAAGCTTTAAAACATGAACTGTTATTTAATGGGGTTGAAAATTCTTGAGATTGACAGAGGAAATTATAAAAATCACCATTAGATCGAATATTTAAAAGAGTGGAATATTCCTGCTATTCATAGAAACAGAAACTGTTTGCTTTATGGGGTAATGCTGCTTAGTGGACCATATTTCAACTCTGAAAAGCAGTTTGCAGTTATTCAATATATTAAACATAAAATGTGCATAGGACCCAGCAGTTTCACTCCTAGATTTGAAAACATGTGTTCAAACAAAAACTTGTAGATGAATGCTCATAGGAGCACTATTCATAATAGACACAAGGTGGAAAAAACCCAAATTCCCATTAACAGATGACTAAATAAAAATTAACAGTACTTCCTAAAGAATGTTGCCATGAATATAAGCATGACACCTTTAAATCTTAAGAAATTCCATTTAAAAGCTACTAAGAAGTAAACAGAGGAGGGATTTTTTTTATTATTTTATTTTATTTTTTTTAAGATTTTATTTATTTATTTGTCAGAGAGCGAGCGAGAGCGAGCACAGGCAGAAGAGTGGAAGGCAGAGTCAGAGGGAGAGGGAGAAGCAGGCTCCCTGCGGAGCAAGGAGCCCGATGTGGGACTCCATCCCAGGACGCTGGGATCATGACCTGAGCCGAAGGCAGCTGCTTAACCAACTGAGCCACCCAGGCATCCCAGGAGGGATTATTTTTTAGATGAAACTTTGTAGGCTTTAAATCAACAAATGTTAAGCCAACATAGGGAGTGAAGCAGCAGTGTGCTATTTTGACATGAGTTAACTGATGTTTTTAGGCAAAACATCATCTTTTTAATGTGAAGTTAACTAGTTTTCTGGTATATCTTTCAGTGCTACCATGTTTTACTCCTCCACAATATATATCATATTGTACATGTGCAATATATTTATATATATTGTTGTAAACAAATTCAATTAAAAGCTGTTTACTTTGTAACATAGTGATACATCTTAATTCATTGTAATTGAGGATAAAGTCAACATGGATTAAATATGTCATGTTGTAGTGTTTATGTTCACCATCAAATCTCAAAATCTTAGTTTAAATTTATGTCCCAGTTAAGTAGAATATACTTTGCCTTTTCTCAAATTGGAAGCTTGCATGAAGAATGGAAAATTCCATAGAGACTGTGTAGTTATAGTATGAGAACATTACTGTGAACTCTCAGATGAAATGATAAATAGGAAAAAAAAAAGGCACTGGTATTTTGGAGTAGGGGAGGGAGGCAAAGAAAGAAGAATCTAAGAGTCTATGTTTGGCAGCTCTGCAGCTCTGCCTTACCTTGGCTATTCGTGATAGAGGAAAAAAAAAATCAAAAGTATTTTTTAAAAGATCTAAGTCTCAGAAGTTTAGATTCACAGAGTACACTGGAGTTACATAGGGCCTGCCCAAAAGTTGGAGACAGGCATGTCCGTGAAAAGTCTCTTTTTCTCATAAAGGAAGTCTCACCCAATTTGCAGTCCAGAAAGGCCTCAAGCAGCAGGTGTCATTGCCCAGAAATAAAAAGAACTAAATGGATGTGTGTAAGTCCCTGACACTATCTGTTACAGAGCAAATTTGGTACTTTTCTTTGGAGGTACTCTAATACCTAATTGGTAATCTACTCCCTTCAAATTACTTTATAGGAGATGAACGATTTTGAGTGAATATGGATTAAATCAAAGGCTATCTAGAAAAAGACATATGGTGTAAAAGACCAAATTGAATACAAGTATGTTTTCTATACAGTCGGCTTTTACAGTGCTGATTTTCACCAGCTGGCTGGTGAGTTGGAAGGCTTCTTATCAGCCTCACTGCTGGGACTCAAATGCTGATAGGAACTTCGATGGAAAAATTACTTGAGTAAAAATTTTGTGCCATCTGTTGCCCTTCATTGGGACCCCGATGTTAATAATAATTCATACTATCACCAGCCCTTTATATTTCCCCAGCAATAATGAAGATTTTTTGTAGTCCCAGTTTCTGTAACTAAAGGGCACAAACTAACATTAAGGGAATGAGCATGAAAATTGAGTGCAAAGAGAATTTGTCTCTCATCACTTGCTTTAGGGTTACAGCATTGTATAAACATGGGAATACATCTTACAGTGAACTTTTCAATGTTATTTGCTGGTAGTGGCAGGAGAATTCAGACTTAATACAGTTAAACAGTTGGGCACTTCATTCTTACGTAAATATGGTTAGCCTTTTATTGCTGCTTAGAAACTCCTCTACAACTTCTTGGCTCTTATGCATCTTTTCAGAAGTAGCAAATAACAGATTTATTGGGGGTTTGGCACAGTGCAGAAATTCATAGAGGGACTCTAAATTGTTGCCTATCAAATGTGCCTTTCATAAAATAAGTATATTAAAATAATTGGATATTCCCAATGACTTGTTCTTGTTGTCCAGCATGGCATGTTTAAGAAGATGACAGATTGCCACCCATTATTGGAAAGAAGCAAGAACCAAAACTATAACTTATTGTAATAACCATAGCAGTAAAGAACTTCTTAAAATGCATGAAAAACATGTCATCCCTAAGGGATCCCCATTCTCAGAGTAGAGTAAGAAATTATCAAGAGAGTAAGAATCTGCAAATAAAAGTGAAGCATGCTAATTGAAAATTGAAAATTGAAAAAAAAATCACTGCTCACATCAACATAGAAGCAATATGAATCTAAAATTATTATTTGATGAAGCATAAGATTAATGCTAATATAAGTGATTTTCATGAAGTGCAATAGTTTGCAAAGAGGATGTTCTAGCCACACTGATCTTGCTGTTTCTTTTCTCAAAGTTTCTTACCCTTCCTTCTAATGCCTGTTCCTGTGATTAATTTTGCTTTTCTCTTTGCTTAAGGATTCCACTCTAGCTCCAGCTCTTATTTGCTATGTCCCAATCCCCTCCCTCTCAGGACTTTTTACACTTCTCTTTACTTATACACATTTGTGCTCTATGTTTTTTTTTCCTCAGACATGACCTTTTGTAACTTTTCTTACCTTAAGGATCTCTCTCTCTCTCTCTCTCTCTCACACACACACACACACACACATACACACACACACACACACACACACACACACTTTCTTTGTAACACTGTCATTTGCTAAAATTATAATATATGCTTGCATGTTTATTATCTGTATTTCCAACTAGAATGGAAACCTTGCAGGGACTTGGTCTTTCCTGGTCACAGATATCTACTCAGCACTTAGAACAGTCTCCTTGTGGGGTGCATGAGTGGATCAGTTTCTTATGTACCTGACTCTTGATTTTGGCTCAGGTCATGGTCTCAGGGTCGTGGGATCAAGCTCCACATTAGGGCTTGCTCTGTGTTCAGTGTAGAGTTTGCTTGAGATTCTCTCTCTCCCTCTCCTCCTGCCCTTCCCCCTGATCTACCCTCTCTTTCTCTCTCTCTCTCTCTCTCTCTCTCTCTCTCTCTCTCAAAAAACCCTATCTTCTTGTATATGCTGCATATAATACTCATTATAATGAAGAATTAAATAAATGAAAGAATTATACATTCATCCCATTATTTCCTTAGATAGACAGACTATCCCCAAACTTGTTCTTCCTTTTACCCCATCTCATGTCCAAGAAATGCTCCCTTATATTGAGCTGTCCTGTTCTCTTCTTTGTACAAAGTATTTAAAATTTTCATATTTGCTGATGGTTTGACAATATGATGGCTTCATTCGCTTACTCCTTGAGCATATTATAAATACCTGAATCCATTCAACAAACATTTAGTGTGAGCCTACCTCATGCAAGGGTTTGTTGGCTGCTAGGGGTATGGAGTTGGCAAAAATGCCCATTTACTTTAATAAACTAACAATTTCATGAGTTTAGCATATTAAGGTTAAGGTGGAAACACATGCAGGAGTCATTATTCCAGAAAGCTCTGGAAGCAGCCTTAGGGAAACAGGAGTTTGTTTTCTACAGCACTTATTTGTGCTCCCTAGTCCTTTTTGATACCCCTTCATTATACCTCTTGGATTCCCAAGCTCAACTGAGAAAACATGACTTTGGGAGCCAGGAAAGAGCAATATTGTGAAAGGCAGCACAAGGAAAAAGCTATCTCTGAAGAAGTCACCCAGAGAGTGAGAAAATGTTCTGACATAAGTTGTAAATTTTGGAAAAATGATAAAATTGACAAATTATAGGATAAGAGGCCTGTTCACAGATGAGATGGTTCAGAATGAACTATTCATCAAGCTGAATAGCAAGTATCTAGTCATAAGAATGGTAAATCTTCCTACTCTATAACTAAATTATAGGTACAAGCCAGAGACCACAACTGTTTGCAAATATCATAATTCACAAATTTTAAAGTTCTTGCTCTTTTATGAAGCTATAATTGGCAGAACTTTACTGCCAATTAATTTGTATTAAGTCATTCTGATCAAAACTAATAAAGAGGGATGATTCAGGTTTATGGAGAGAAGAAAAAATAGATATGTTGGAGATGAATGCATATTTATATAGTAGCATGTTCCCCCTTAAGGTTGTATTAGTTCACTATTACTTTTTGTCAGTAGATAATTTTAGTTTATAACTATGTAGTCCTGCACATTTTAATCCTTTCTTTGTCCAGGTTCGGGATTTCACTTTATTAAGACTCATTTTGAGGGATATGGCAGAGAAATTGAAATAATAGAGAAATGTGCTACCCCATAGATTCTAGCACTTCATGTAGAATATTGAACTGGTTATTATTATAAGTAAATATCTCACCTTCAATATCCCTCAGCATACTTGCAATGGAATGAATTTTAATACAATATATTACACTTAATATTGATCCTAAGAATATTAAATTCTTTAGAGGAGCAAACTTGTGGGACCAAATCCTGCTGGTTACCTGTTTTTGTAAATAAAGTTTTATTGGAACTCAGCCACACATATTTATAAACTGTCTATGGCTGCTTTTTTTGCTACAAAGGCAGAGTTAAGTAATTACAGAAACTGCCTTGCCTGGCAAAGCTTAAAATGGGAACTGTATAGCTCTTAATAGAAAAAGTTTACTAACTCTTGCTTTAGAAGATAGAGTAATAAGTTGCAATAAAAATCCAAGTGTCCTTTTTACCTTCTGTTTAAGTGTTCTTTGTTACTTGATATAAGAGAGAAATGGACTTGGGCCATGTTGATAAAACAAATTGAAATTCATGGTAACAGAAAGAGAACAAAAATAGACTCGCTATTTAAGTCAACTTTCTTTTTTAAAAGACTTTTAACCCGACTCCAAGATAATGCTGGTCCCCAGCATTGGAGGGAAAAAGAAGTGGACTCTCTGCTGAGCAGAGAGCCTGATGAAGGGCTTGATCCCAAGACTGCAGGATCATGACTTGAGTCCAAGGCAAACGCTTAACCAACTGAGCCATCCAGGTGCTACAAGTCAACTTTCAACTCCATGAATTAAAAGAAGGGGTTTGATTAAAAATCAAAAGATGTTTTAAAGTTGCTTAACTAATGTGTGCTGGACTTAGTCATTTTGAAGAGTGTATAGCAACTGACTTACTGACAGTACCACCAGTTCCTCTTGGGTAACTGCACAGCTTTAGATGGATATTAAATCAAGTATTCTGTCCAAGAGAGTTCTAGAAGTTGTTCTGCTGGAGCTTTTCTCTCACCATATCAGTGATCCTAAGCATAGGTCCTAAGCTTGGCCAATCATATTTTTTTCTTGAGACCTTTAATCTTGTGTTAAGTGATGAGGTTGGAGTTTATTCATTCTAATGAAAATGACTGGTCATGAACAGCAAATGACTCCTACTATGGAGACTCTCTGGAATCCTGCCTGTTCCATGCTTGATTCTTCGATTTTGCCTTCAGTCCTATAAACACTTCTATTTCTTTACCATGAATCTTCTTATTGGCAGAGGCGATTTCCATTGCTTATCAATGAAGAACTGAAGGAAACTTAGTATGATTAGAGAAATTCTTTGTCTAGCCTGGCTCCTTTTATAAAGAACTTTGAGTCCCTTTGGAAAGCCTGCAAAACATAACCATTTGCATGTAACAAACAGTTTGCAATACTTTAAGATTGATGGGCAATTTCTATTTGACAGAGAAACAATTAGGATCAACTGTGGTCATATATTGCAGAATACCAGTGTTGTTTCCACGCTTTAAGTGTTGTTGGATCGTTATATGAGATTCATAATTTTGTCCTGTTGTACCCACTTTTGCATTACCATTCAGTCTTAATTTATTATACACTATTAAAAGTTTTTAGGTAATTTGTTCTTATTGCTACTCAGACATTAAAATGTCTACAGGCTGTGAAAAAGAATAAATTTGATGTGCCAGCCTCATTCTCCAAATCCTGGCATTACAACTAATAGTACAGGCTTATATTGTGTTGTAAATCCTAGTTAACATGGATTTATCTTGAAAATACCATTTTACTGCTATTTTCAAATAATAGTTTTTTCACACAGAGAAATATAATTTTTCACGCACAAGGATGAAATATCCTTGAATTTCTATTTGTTTTTAATAATATAGGGCTTTTGTATATGCTTACAAAAGGATACTGTATGTATTTTTAAATGCTAATAATGGATTGGTGAAATAACCTTAACTTTAAAACAACAAAGTTATTAAACTATGTTTTACTGCTTATTAATTTCTTTAAACAAGGCTTATGAACATTTGTTTAAGATCTATGTTATAAGGAGCAAACTCCACCAAGTTCTAGTTCATAGGAATTTGAAAATCTAATCTCATAACCAGGGCTATCTGTAGAAGAGTATTAAGGGCAATTCAACCAGTACCATAGCCACCCAAGATAATATCATTAAAAGGAGACTAAACTGTTAAAATATTTCATAGTCTCCTTTGGTTATCATTAAGAACAGAAAATTTTTTGTTGTCTTGTTTTTTGTTTGTTTTTAATTGTGTTATGTTAGTCAACATGAAGTACATCATTAGTTTTTGATGTAGTGTTCCATGATTCATTGTTCACATGTAACACCTAGTGCTCCATGTAATACATGCCTTCCTCAATACCCATCATTGGGCTAACGCATCCTCCCACCCACCTCCACTCTAAAACCCTCAGTTTGTTTCTCAGAGCCCATAGTCTCTCATGGTTCATCTCCTCCTCCAATTTCTCCCCTTCATTTTCCCTTTCCTTCTCCTAATGTTCTCCATGCTATTGTTTATGTTCCACAAATAAGTGGAACCGTATGATAATTCACTTTCTTTGCTTGACTTATTTCACTTAGTATAATCTCCTCCAGTCCCATCTGTATTGATGCAAAAGCTGGGTATTTATCTTTTGTGATGGCTAAGTAATATTCCATTGTATATGTGGACCACACCTTCTTTACCCATTGGTCTGTTGAAGGGCATCTCAGCTCTTTCTACAGTTTGGCTATTGTGGACATTGCTGCTATGAACATTGGGGTGAGTATGGCCCTTCTTTTCACTACATTTGTATCTTTGGGGTAAATACCCAGTAGTACAAATGCTAGGTCGTTGGGTAGCTCTATTTTTAATTTTTATTTTTTTTAAGATTTTATTTCTTTATTTGACAGAGAGAGAGAGAGAGATCACAAGTAAGCAGAGAGGCAGGCAGAGAGAGACAGAGAAGCAGGTTCCTTGCTGAGCAGAGAGCATGATGCGGGGCTCAATCCCAGGACCCTGAAATCATGACCTGCACTGAAGGCAGAGTCATAGCCCACTGAGCCACCCAGGCACCCCTATTTTTACATTTTTGAGGATCCTCCACACTATTTTCCAAAGTGGCTGTACCAACTTGCATTCCCACCAACAGTGTAAGAGGTTTTCACTTCCTCCACAGCCTCTCCAACATTTGTTGTTTCTTGCCTTGTCAATTTTTGCCTTTCTAACTGGTGTAAGGTGGTATCTCAATGTGGTTTTGATTTCAGTTTCCGTGATGATGATGAACAATTTTTCATGTGTCTATTAGCCATTCGTATGTCTTCTCTGAAGAAGTATCTGCTCATGTCTTCTGCCCATGTTTTGACTTACTTGTTTTTTGGGTGTTAAGTTTGAGAAGCTCTTTATAGATATTGGATATCAGCCCTTTGTCTGTAGTGTCATTTGTGAATATCTTCTCCCATTCTGTGGGTTGCCTCTTTGTTTTGTTGACTGTTTCCATTGCTGTGCAGAAGCTTTTTATCTTGATGAAGTCCCAAAAGTTCATTTTTGCTTTTGTTTCCCTTGCTTATGGAGATGTGTCTTGAAAAAATTTGCTCTGGCCAATGTGGAAGAGGTTACTGCCTATGTTCTCCTCTAGGATATTGATAGATTCCTGTCTTACATTGTGGTCTTTCATTCATTTTGAGTTTATCTGTGTGTATGATGTAAGAGAATGGTTGAGTCTGATTTTTCTGTATATAGCTGTCCAATTTTCCCAGCACCATTTATTGAAGAGACTATCTTTTTTTCCATTAGATTATTTTTCCTGCTTTGTTGAAGATTATCTGACCGTAGAGTTGAGGGTCCGTATCTAGGCTCTCTATTCTGTTTTATTTGACTATGTACCTGATTTTGTGCCAATACCACACTGTCTTGGTAATCACAGCTTTATAATATAGCTTGAAATCAGGTAACATGATGCTCCCAGCTTTCTTTCTGATTTTCAACATTTCCTTGGTGAATCAGGGTCCCTTCCTGTTCCATACCTGGGATGCAAGGGCGGTTCAACATTTGCAAATCAACCAAAGTGATAGAACACGTAGTAAAAGAAGAGACAAGAACCACATGGTCCTCTCAATTGATGCAGAAAAAACATTTTTCAAAATACAACATCCTTTCCTGACTAAAACTCTTCAGAGTATAGGGATACAGGGAACATTCATCAATTTCATAAAATCCATATATGAAAAACTTTCAGAAAATATCATTCTCAATAGGTAAAAGCTGAGAGCCTTTCCCTTAAGATCAAGAACATGACAAGGATGCCCACTCTAGCCACTATCGTTCAACATACTACTAGAAGTCCTAGCAACATCAATCAAACTACAAACAGAAATTTAAAAAAATATATATTCAAATTGGCAAAGATGTCAAACTCTCTCTCCTCACAGATGACATGATACTTTATGTGGAAAACCCAAAAGACTGCACCCTCAAATTACTAGAACTCATACAGCAATTCAGTGATGTACAGGATACAAAATGAATGTACAGAAACCAGTTGCTTTCTTATACACTAACAATGTAACTATAGAAAGGGAAATTAGAGAATTTTTTAAAAAAAATTATTTATTTATTTTTTAAATGTATTTTAAGTGTTCCAGAATTCATTGTTTATGCACCACACTCAGTGCTCTATGCAATACGTGCCCTCCATAATACCCACCTCCAGGCTCACCCAACCTTCCACCCCGCACCCCTCCAAAATCCTCAGATTGTTTTTAAGAGTCCACAGTCTCTCATGGTTCATCTCCCCTCCAGTTTCCCCCAACTCCCTTCTCCTCTCCATCTCCTGATTCCATTTACAATGGCACCAAAATCCATAAGATACCTTGGAATAAACCTAGCCAAAGAGGTAAAAGATCTATACCTCAGAATGATAGAACACTCATGAAAGAAATGGAAGAAGACACAAAAAGATGGAAAAACTTTCCATGCTCATGGATCAGAAGAATAAACATTGTTAAAATGTCTATGCTACTCAGAGCAATTTATACTTTAAACGCCATCCTAATAAAAATACCAATGGCATTTTTCAATGTGCTGGAACAAACCATTCTAAAATTTGTAAACAAGAACAGAAATTTGTAAGTAGAATTATAATGATATTTAGATACCTGAAACGCATGACACCAACCACTCCCCCATGCACGGAGATTTATGATTTAGTTGTCACACCCAAGAGATGAATCTGCCCACAAGATTACATGTATTTTAGAGAACATGTGTACCACCACTAAGTTCTAGTTTGAACATCTAGTCCTGACAATTCCTTGTATTTCAATTAAATTTCAAAATCAGTACATTTATTCTGTAACCATTGAGAGGAGAGCTGCTATATGTCTGATGTACAGGGTTCTCAACACAATCCCAATCTATTGAGAGAATACAAGGTTTACCAAGTTGATGAACATTTAAATGGTTGTCACATAAATGGTATATTCAACAGATGGACATTTAAGCAGTTTAAAATAACAGCTAAGATGTATAATAGAGGTTGATATAATATCAGAGGACTCAGAAAAGGGATAACAGAAGTAAGTAACTAGCTAGAAGATTTGAAAGAACTTTGTAGAGGAAGTGATAAGGGAAATAAGCAAGAGAAGGCTACAGTCAGTAAAAGGGGGGAATATTTGAAAAGTGATGGTGTTCTAAAAAATGGTGATACTAGTAGCACACAATGAAAAGTACTCTTGTCAGATCACAGATACCTGGGAAGACATGGCCAGGAATGATGGTGAGGACATATTTCCTTTTTTTACTGGTTAAATTTTTGGGTTTTTTTCCTGTTTTTTAATGGACTAGTATTTTCCAAACTGTGAGTCCTGAATCAGTTTGCGGATCACTACCAGCATTTGTTTTGAAAGAAGCAAAATATAAAATATTGGGGTTCATTACACATATGGGAGAATTGTTTCATAGATTTTAATTGTTGCTGCTTCAATTGTGTGTGTGTGCTAGGTTCTTTCTGATTGAACATCAGAAGGTAGTAACGTGATGAGTATATGGGAAGCATTTTTAAAAAAATCAAGAAGCCAGTTTAAGAAATGGATAATTTGGGAAGATGGTATAAGATCAATTTTATAGAAAAACATATCCAGAAAGATGTAATACAAAATTTATTTAAGTGTAGTAGCATATGAAGTTTATTTAAGTGCCTTGCTATTGTAAAGGTGACAAGTGATATTACTTGATGTGATTCTAAAAAAAAATAATAATCTCAGCAAGATACGTAGAAATAGTATTTTCTAAAATATTTTATTTATTTATTTGACTGAGAGAGAGAGATCACAAGTAGGCAGAGAGGCAGGCAGAGAGAGGGGGAAGCAGGGTCCCTGCTGAGCAGGGACTCAATCCCTGCTGGGCTCAATCCTGGACTCTGAGATCATGACCTGAACCGAAGGCAGAAGCTTAACCTACTGAGCCACCCAGGCACCACTAGAAATGGTATTTTTAAAACCCTTTTTACAAAGACTCAGGAAGGTTAAATATTTTACACAAATAATAAGGCTAATAAGTAAAGGCCTTGGGATATGAATATCCTGTAGTTTACTGATCATCAGCTAGAAGTTAGAGATGTTCAGAAAAAAATTAAATTGCAGTTCTGCCTAATATAGTATTGAGGAATCTAATGAAGGGAATAATTCTTGTTAGTCACCACAGGACAAGGCCCTCTAAAAATGTGTTAAGGATGTTAAGTGATAAAGATGAAACTTCTTTCATAAAAGTTTTATTTTTATTTAGTGATGAGTACACCCCTATTTAACCCTCCTTACCATATTATTATCAGTAAGGCTGAAACATAACATCTTTATTAGTATGGGTTATAATTTGACTCATAGTATATCAAAATCAGAGTATTAGAAAGGACTATCTTTTTTTTATTAGAGATAATGTTAGAGTTGTTAATGATGACAATAACATTAGTCATAACATAACAAGGCACTTTATAATTTTTGAAGCACTTTCAATTACATTGTCATTCTCATATTAATCTCCTGTTGAGATACAGATTTGGGGAATCCTTTATTACTGTAAGATGCAGATAACTGATGGGAGAGAAGGGGAAAGGCCAATTTTTTATTTCTCCCTGATTCAGAATCAAAGTAGAGTCTTGGCAGAATAGCAGAATTTGGCAGGCAGCTTTTGTATATGGAAGATATGAGCATTGAACTGCATGTAGTGAGAGCTTATGTTCTCTAAGAAAAGTTTGACAGTGAATGAAAGACTCATTGTTCCCACAGAGTAGCCACCCTTTGAAAATCATAGCCTAGGATTGAGTAGTGTCTCCCTTTCCAAATACCCTTAGGAGAAAACCCACCATGACGTATATGGTCCCTTCAGGGCAAAACTGTTTTCTCTTAACATTACACAGCTCATGATAACAGCATTCTTTTGTTCATTCAACATAGTTTTGTTGAGTGTCAGGACAGCGCTGAATACTAAAGTTTTGATTGAGCTGAACAAGGCTTCTTTTGCACAATGAATTCATTGCAGTAGAGGAAACACACGTGTGCTTTCACGTGAGGGGATAAGGGAGCAATCACAGTTCCAACACTCCAGGGAGTTAGTCTAGTGCAGGGAGAGATAAACAGATAAACCTTAAAATTGGTATGACACAGTTCTTGAATTTTATACTCACTGCATTTACAAAGCCCTATGGGAACAAGGAAGAGAGGATGATGAGCTCTGTCTGTGAATAGGCAGATTGATCAAAGATCAAGAGGACAGAGCATCCCTGGCCATGGAACACGTGTTCAAAGGCGGGCAACTTCACAAAAGGTAGGTTATTGGGAGAATGGTAGTAGCTTAGGGAGTGCAGGCTCCCAGGGGAGGGTGATCACATAGGCTTGACAGCAGGTTAGAAACACTGTGAAGGACATGATATGGTACACAAATCTATCTATTATCTTATAAATAAAAGTTACTGAATATATTCAAACAGAGAAGTATCTGGACAAGGTTTACAAGTTTGAAGGTAAGGTTGTTTAGGACATTTGTGGCTTCTTGTGTACTTGCTAGGCATTCACATTGTGATTTTGGTGAGAACTTTTAAAGGGAAACTGTAGCTTAGTGTACTTGAAAAATTACAGCTTCAAATCATTCCTAGAGGAACACATTTGAAAGATTTTGTGATCCTGTTGTGCTTATTTTCTTCCCAGACATTCCATATATAAAAATTTTTTTAATGATTTATTTCTATTTCCATATCCATCTGAAGGTGTTATGTATGTGTGTTTTCTGCTTGAAAATAAAGCAGCAAGGGGTGCCTGGATGGCTCAGTTGGTTGAGCATCTGACTTTTTTTTTTCTTAAGACTTTATTTAACAGAGAGAGACACAGTGAGAGAGGGAACATAAGCAGGGGGAGTGGGAGAGGGAGAAACAGGCTTCCCACCAAGCAGGGAGCCCAATGTGGGGCTCAATCCCAGGACCCTGGGATCATGGCCTGAGCTGAAGGTAGACATTAAGTGTCTACCTTCACTTAATGACTGAGCCACCCAGGTGTCCCAGAGCATCTGACTCTTGATTTTGACTCAGGTCATGATCTCAAGGTCATGGAATAGAGCCTCACAGGGCTCCATGCTGGATGGGAAGTCTGCATGTCCCTCTTCCTCTCCCCCTAGTGCTCTCTATCTCTCTAAAATAAATAAAATTTTAAAAATCTTAAAAAAGAAGAAAGAAAAGAAAGCAGCTAATATGAGTAAGGTGGACTTCCTATGATCAACAAGTACTCAAGGATCTTACTATAAATGATGGAATTGCTCTAACTAAAAATATAGGGAAGAAATAAATGTTATTTTAGATATTATTCTCAGCTTTTCTCATATCAGGTGTTAAGCTCTCATTGCCAAAGAAGGCGGGACTGTAGAGGGCATGGGCTCTTAGCTAGTTGAATTTTGCCAGTCAGCTCTCCCAGTATAGAAATTGACCAAATACTTGTGGAGGATCTTCTGTGTGCTATGTATTATTTCAGGAAATAGGGATCCAGCAGTAAAACAAAGTAAGTGTCGGGGCGCCTGGGTGGCTCAGTGGTTTGGGCTGCTGCCTTTGGCTCGGGTCATGATCTCAGGGTCCTGGGATCGAGCCCCGCATCGGGCTCCCTGCTCCGCAGGAAGCCTGCTTCCCTCTCTCTCTCTCTCTCTCTCTGCCTGCCTCTCTGCCTACTTGTGATCTCCGTCTTTCAAATAAATAAATAAAATCTTTAAAAAAAAAAACAACAAAGTAAGTGTGCATTCTCTAAAAAGAAGTAAAGGAATGTCTGTATAGTGATATTCTGTCCTTAATTTCCTCTTTAAAATAAATATTCCCTTTTGAGAAATACAGGACTTCAATGCCAGCACTTCAATATTTCACAGTTCTCAGGGATTTCTACCTTTTGGGTGCTGGTAACTTGGAAGTCAAAACATCTATTTGCACAGAACTGTTAATGGAGGAAAGAAGTGGATGATTTTCCCTGCATCATTGTTGACTTTCAACTTACAACCAGAAAGGGACACAAGCAGGATGCCAGGGGTTAGGAGGTAGGGCAGCCTCCCAACAGGATGGAAGAACAGAAGAGAAGAGAGAAGAATGTGAGAGATGAGGTGTCACCCCTGAGGTCAGAGGTTAGAGCTGTAATGGAGGTCTGAATGAAATGAAAGTTACCTTCAGCATTTACCCCCATCTTCAGCTTTGTTTGCCTGACCAGCATTTCACTCATTCTCTCATTTATTTCTCCAATAACCCAACCCAAAAAAGCTCCTGGCAGGGAGCTTTCCAGGAGGTTATCCAACTATTACCTCCTGGGGAGGTGGTTTTAGGATTGGTATAGAAATAGTTCCTCCTTAAAAGGAAGCCCCACACTGAGGCAGTGACATAGTCACTAATGGTACTTCTGTGCAGCAATGAAATAAAGTATTTTACCATGAGCAATATTGTCAAAATGCCTATGCTCTGTTTCACTTAGCAGTGTCTCATTTGTGTTGATGCTACAGTTCTTGTGTATCTTCTGAGTTGTAGTGGCATCACATCAATGCTGAACTAATCCAACTTTTGTTAATGAAAGAAGGATATTCTTGGGGTGAGTTCTGGAATCTCCTCTCAGCAAAGAAGTGTTTTCCAAAGTTGCCTGGTGTTAAGAACCACAACAGTAGATCTCCCTCTAGAGCTTCAATGTCCAGTTTACTAGTCACAAACTATAAGGAATAAGAAACTGCGTTTTTGAACCACAGCTCATCCAAATTGAGAAGGACAATGAGTATAAAATACAAACTGGATTTTGAAGACTTTGTAAGAACATAAAAGTGAGTAAACTATCTCATTACATGGTAAAATGATAATATTTTGTCATATTGGATTAAGTAAAATATATCATTAAACATAAATTGACATTTATTTTTGCCTTTTGAATATGACTATTTGAATATTTGAATTTATAGGGGTGATTTACATTGTATTAATTTAGAATTAAGTCCTCTCTAATAAGGCCTCAAGTGTTAATCATCAGGAAAATTTGGGACATTCTATAGGGAAAAGAATAGATTATGCTCATTAAAAGACTGGTGGGAAAAGCTATCAGGACCTTCAGGGGAGGAGAAAGGATTAGGGATGCTCCTTCTTCCCGGTATCATTCCTTTCCCAGAATTATTCTTTCCCTTCTTTCATCCCAAGTCAAAACTGCAGAATTCATAGCTGGTATTCTGATTTAGAAAAAGACTTAGAAGTGCAAACAGTCTTAACTATCCTCCAAGTTTTTCTACTTAAAAAAGAAATTCACAATTGAGGGTAACTGCATGATTTTCAGTATTGGGGGGGGATGTCTTTGAGGTAGGAACTACAGATGCTTCTGATATCCAGCTGCTAGCACCCTTCTCTCTTCCCAAAAGTTCACAGATAAATAAAATGTATGCTGTCAGCATTATTTAGTAGCTAGCAACGGGAGCCCTCTGCCTGTGCCCCACTTCTACTTGTGGCTCAGCACCCCAGAGGGTCTCAGACAACCAACTCATTCCAAAGGGGAAGACAAGTAGGGTGGCCACAGATAGTATTTGCAACTATCAAAGCTTAAGGGAGAGTAGAATGCGTTCTGTAGTTGGCTCAAGTAGAAATCTGTGGCCCAACTTTTAGCATAGCTAGTAATTATTGATATCTGTCTTGACAATGCCTGAGAAGAAAGCTTATCAAAGGGAATCAATATCCAAATTATAGTATGTATTTCAGTCATGGAAGTTATTGAATTCTAGCCAATATTTGCTATTCTTTCATTTATAGTATGAGAAAGCAGTGTAATGAGCCCAGCTCTCATAGTCCCGACTTGCCTTTCTCATCACATTTACAATAAGTGCATGTCAATATGCATACGCATTTCATATTTCTAAAGTTTGCTTTATTTCCTAATTCACCATCACTTTGCTACTGATGGAAAAGAAAATGCTTTATTGATTGTAAAACTGCTTCATCTTTAGTCACTTACATTCCTTTGTAGAGTATTCAAGGCCTTGCAGGCATACAGCATCATAAAGTTAGATTTTATATACCATATATTTTTTCAAATGTTTATGTTTTCAGTTCAGAAATATATTATAGGTTAATCAGGGTATTTTGGATAATAAAGAAAAGTACAAAGGAAATCCATAATCTCACCCCCTCCTGTCAACATGAAGTTTTTTAAGAAACATAAGAAACATAATTTTCATGTAAATCATGGTGAATACATCTGTGGGAACCAGTAATAAGACAAAATAGGCACAAAAGGGGATACAAGAAACAGATGCCTGTATAATTAGCAGTTTAAAAAAGGAATTCTGGAATAAGATTGGTAAATTGGATTCAGAACAGATTAATATCCTACAGTCTTTGGAGTTCTAGTCTCTACTGGGTAAAAAGTCATTTGCACCCTATCAATTTTCTACAAGTTAACATTTATCTTTACAAAGCTATAAAATATCTGGACCCAATTTAATTGTGATCCATAAGTCAAATAAATTTGTATTTTTCTGGAACTATAGAAGCCTTTTCAAGGGTATAAAGGGCGTGTTAGATGATATCCCATGGATATTTTAAAAAAATATAGTCATCTTTTGGCCTGACTTCTAAGTTTTGGATATTTTATTTTCTTAAAATAACTACTCTTAATTTTAAATGTTTTTCCTTCTAGTATTTTTTAATGGATTTTTTTTGGAATGTTGAAATATGAGTTATATTTTTATCATCAATTTTCAATTCAACTAGAAAACCTTGAAGATGTTTATCAATTAATAGATCTCAAATGTTCAAAACTCCTTAAGTGCTCAAGAAAATATATCAGTAATATAGTCTCACACTTTCAGGATATGGTATTAGTAATAGTCTTGACACTTAAAATTATAAAGTACCTTTTTTTAGTATAAAAATTGTGACAATAGGGTATTTCCAGTAACTACATGAAAAGACTTTAATGATTTCAGTACAGGGTTGTCAATAGGAACAGAGATGTCTACCACTCTAAAATGGAAGCCAAGTTGATTCTGTCATTTTTTATTGCTATGATGATAAATGGAAAGCAGTTGACAAGGTGCCTCTGAAATTTAGCTCTCTATAATTTTTTATCACTCCATATCATTATAAAACCCTTTTGGAAAGCTATCTTTTGATATAAGAAACAAATATTACAGGGTTCAGCTAAATAAATTGCAGTAATAAGGCTTAGAATTTCAACATACAAATTACACAGATGTCTAATCCAGGAAGCAATATGATAGCACACATTTAAAGGTAATACTTATTACTCTAAAACAGTCTCTTGGCTTATTATAATCGACATGAAAAAAAATATAAAGCAAACTTATATAAGTATATAGGATTTTAAGTATTGGTCAAGAGTATAGAGAATTAGAAACATCAATGCATATGTGTTCCATATATTTGGATTCAAAATTCAAGTTTTATAGATCTGTTGTATAAAATATGGGTTGCATTGTTAACCTATAAATGCCAGTAACTTACTTTAGCAGGAGTTTAAAATTGAATTTTTACTTAGGAAGAATATCTATAGGCTTATGGCATTTTGGAGCTGCAAGGAACCTGACTCATCTCACTATCAATTTCATTCATCAAAGATTTATGGAGCCCCCATGATGTTCCAGGTCAGTCTCAGAGAATTAACAATAGATAAGGGAGGAGTGCAAGGATTCTTTACTGTTCATGCTATGTACTACTTTAGCAGTGTGATGAATCCTATGAACTCAGAATAATAGCTTTAAGTACAGAAGATACCAATTAAATACTGTGGTAAAAATAAATTTTACCATTATGATGTGGTCTGTAGGTCCTTCTTTATTCATACATTAAACAGTAAGATCTAGCAACAGGGTCTAATAAGTACTACAGTTTCTTTTTTGTTGTTGTTATAGTAAGAATGTAACAATAAGATCTACCCTCTTAATAAATTTTTAAATGTACAACATGGTATTGATAAATATAGGCACAATGTTATACAGCAAATCTCTGGAACTTATTCATCTTGTATAACTGAAACTTTGTATCCATTGAACAGCAGCTCCCCATTTCCCTCTCCCCAGGCCTCTAGCCCTTGGAAACTACCAATCTGCTCCCTGCTTCTATCGGTTTGACTGTTGTAGATGACTCATATAAATGGAATCCTGAAGATTTTGTCTTTCTTTGATAGGCTTATACAACACTTTCTATATCCATTGATCCATCAATGGACAGTTATATCATGTCCATGTCTTGACTATTGTGAATAATGTTGCAGTGAACATGGGAATGCAGATACCTCTTTGATAGCCTGTTTTCATTTCCTTTGGATATATCCAGAAGTGGGATTCTTGGATCATATGTTAGTTCTATTTTTTTTTGAAACATCTATACTGCTTCCCAAAGTGGCTGTACCATTTTATAGTCCCATCAACAGTGTACAAAGATTCTGATATTTCCACACCCTCACCACTACTTGTTATCTTATTTCTTTTCTTTTCTTTCTCCCCCGCCCCACTTTTTTTTTTTTTTTGATAATAGCCCTTCTAATAGGTGTAAGGTCATACCTCCTGTGGTTCTGAATTGCTTTTGCCTGATGATTAGCAATATTAGGCATCTTTTCACATATATGTTGACCATTTATAGGTCTTTGGAAGAGTGTCCAAGTACTTTCTCCACTTTAAAATCAAGTCAGTCATCCATCCATCCATCCATCCGTCATCTATCTATCTATCTATCTATCATCTGTCCATCTGCCATTGAATTTTAATTCTTTGTGTATTTTGGATATTAACCCCTGATCAGATATACAGTTAGCAAATATTTTTTTCCCATTTTGTAGGTTGCCTTTTTAACTCTGTTGGCTGTTCTCTTTGATGTGCAGAAATTTTTCAGTTTGATGTAGTCCCATTTGTCTATTTTTGGTTTTGTTGCCTATGCTTTTGGTGTTCAATGAATCATTGTCATAACCTATGTCATGAAGATATCCTGTAGGTTTTCTTCTGAGGGTTTCACAGCTTCAGAGCTTATACCTAAACCTGAAATGTATTTTGAATTTATTCTTGTGTATGTTGAATAATAAACACTATTTCAAGTAATCTGTAGTAACTAGAATATGATATGAACACATCTACGGTTTCTGACAGTAGAAGTCACAGCTATAGACAATGCCGCTGTGAGTTTGTTGCCTATATTCAAAACAGAAAGAAATGCTTATTGTTCAGGTAAAGTTTGATGAAAATAAAGATAGACTATTTCTCTTCTCTAAGTTTACTCTCCAGTGGAAGTCCTTAAACCCCCAGAGTACCCACCTTTCTATAATGTTTCTAAAGCTGTTGTAGCAAAGTATCAGTAGGTGCTTTAAGACAACAGAAATGTGTTGTCTCACAATTCTGGAGGTAAAATGTCTGAAATGAAGGTGTCAGCAGAGACATGCTCTCTCTGAAGACTGTAGGGGAAGATGCTTTATTGTCTTTTCTGACCTTCTGGTGGTTGCCAGTAATCCTTGGAGTTTCTTGGCTTATTGACACATCATGTTGGTCTGCCTCCATCTTCACATGCTATGCTCTTCATTTATGTATACCTGGGTCTGATTTCCTCTTCTTTTAAGAAATTTATGGAGCATAACAAATAACATGGAGGACATGGGGAGATGGAGAGGAGAAGTGAGCTGAGGGAAATTAGAAGGGGAGGTGAACCATGAGAGACTATGGACTCTGAAAAACAACCTGAGGGTTTTAAAGGGGGTTGGGAGGTTGGGGAACCAGGTGGTGGGTATTGGGGAGGGCACGTATTGCACAGAGCACTGGGTGTGGTGCAAAACAATGAATACTGTTACGCTGAAAATAAATAAATAAATAAGAAGAAATTAGGGCTCATCCTAATCAGTATGACTTCAACTAATTAAATCTGCAAGACCTTATTTCCAAATAAGATCTAATTCTGAATTTCTAGGTGGGCATGAATTGCAGGATGGGGATTGTTAATCCCAGTGTATCCCAGATCATCATAAACCGAGTTGAATAATTTTAGCAGCTGTCCTTGGACTCCCATCCCTCTGGACCACACTAGATTCCTTCTGTTAATATACATAATCTGTGTGGGTTCCTATCAAGCAAGCTAGTGTTTTCTTGCATTTTAGTTTATCGCTGTCAGTCCTTCTTGATTTCAGCCCACATCACTTTGATGGGAGCAAAATAGGTCATCAGTAGGGTGGGTTTCTTCTTCAGTAGTGATTCTCCTTAGTGATGTAGAGATCTGCTTTTTAATCTTCTCATCATGATTGTTGATTCTAGATTTTCTCATTCTTGTGCTAGAAATTTTCCCTAAACAGGTCTTCCAATTGAGAGAATATATAAATAAGCATTTACTTACATATAGATTAAAGATTATATAAAATAATGTTTTTGTTTTAAAGATTAAAGATTATATAAAGATTTTATAAAATAATGTGGTTTTTAATTTTAAAAAAATGTTTCCACTGCCATTTTTTACTCCTTCAGTACTTAAATGTAATCAAACAAGCTCTATTTTCTGCTAAATCTAAAATGGCATGTATTTTAAAAATATTTAATTTAAAAATTATTTCTTTGGAACTCACATACTCTACCTTTTTCACTTGCCCTTACAAAAAATGAGTCAAGAAGGATATTCAGTAGTATTAGTGTAGTACTAATAGTGTACTAGTAGTATAGTGTAGTACTAGCTGCTTTTCTTTTTTTTTTTCCTTTTTAAAAAATATTTCTAAAATCCCTGTATTTTAAAGGAAAAATAAATTTTCTGCAGCAGGACAATGGTCTGAGAAAAGGGGTATGGATAACATGCCTTAAAATAATATAAATAATTTAACTTCAGGTTATATTTCAATGTTTATTTTGTATTTGGGTAGACTAGCCAGTTTTTCATGGGAATCCATGAGGTGTTCTATCTTAAAGAAGTAAGCAGAAAATGAATTATTGATTTTACAGAGGGAAAGAAAAACTTGGTTAATATTTAAGTATAAATATGCAGTCTATACACCCCTGAATTTCACTGCTGATCTAAGAGAACCAACTAAAGTCAGGAATACCTATAATCACCCGTAAACCCCTAAACTTAAGAAAACATAACCAGAAAAGTTCCAAATAGTTCTGTAGGGGAAACAGTTCTTTTTAAAGAAAGAAATGATGCCAGTATAAGCTAACACTATGGTATCAACTGAAAGTAGGCAGTACTTCAACCCAGGTGGGAGACACAGTGACAAAATGATTATGTGGGAAAGGGAGAGCTCCAGTGTATTTAATTAAAATTCAGAGTCCTCTGTTGAATTGTTTTCTTTTTAATCCCATGATCTTAAGAGTACATAAATATGTGCATGGCTGATCTGAACTCTTCTCCTTTTAACATGGTCAGTAGATTGAAGAGCAAATCTATTGAGTAAGAAATAATGAAGACAATTTAATCAGCATGTGCACATTATATGTGGAATCTATAATTATTGTGAAACCTGATGTGAACTAAATATTAAGTAATGGGTAATTTTTTTCTATTATAGCCATTTAGATATATAAAATAAATGCCTTAAATGTGTATATATCTTTACAGTTTTTATTTCACTGTAAATGGCTTATAAAAGTAAAAAATTCAGAAAGCTTTAGGGCTGACACCTGGACCCATGTTTTCTTTCTGAAAGGCCAAGACTGCTTTTGCATAGCTCACCATAAAGAGAAAACTACTGTGGAGTGAAATTTCTGTGATATTTGGAACAATAATGTAGAAGCTTAAAAGTATTATCCAGGTTGTCATAAGCCTGTTATTTCTTTACATTACAGAACTGAAAGGCAACATTAACAGCTAAATACCATACTTAGGAACACTTTATATTGTTTAGGACTGGAAATGTGCCTGAAATGTACATTGTTTTTTTTTTTTTTTCCCAAAATAGCTTCTGTAATATTTGAAATCTGACAAGTTACCTAATGATTTCATGGCATACTTTCAAATGTAAATGTGAAGTTGTTAAAGGCACAGGCAAATATTCTGAATGAACACCTAAACCTAAGCTAGCAGAGGAACAAAACTTGAGTGGCTGAATGGGGAGGTAAAGTATAACAAATGACTCCTTTGGCAACCTTATAGATGTTCAGCCTTAAGAGCAGTCTTTTCTTTGTGATGCTCCACCATTCATTTGCAGCCAGTCTGGCATGTGGAACATGGCTTGTGGAAGACTGACTCTGGGTTATGTTTCAACTACCCAGATACAGAGGGCAGTGGACTGCCTCCTTTCTTTTTTTTTTTTTTTAATATAATTTTTTATTTTTTATAAACATATATTTTTATCCCCAGGGGTACAGGTCTGTGAATCACCAGGTTTACACACTTCACAGCACTCACCAAAGCACATACCCTCCCCAATGTCCATAATCCCACCCCCTTCTCCCAAACCCCCTCCCCCCAGCAACCCTCAGTTTGTTTTGTGAGATTAAGAGTCACTTATGGTTTGTCTCCCTCCCAATCCCATCTTGTTTCATTTATTCTTCTCGTACCCACTTAAGCCCCCATGTTGCATCACCACTTCCTCATATCAGGGACTGCCTCCTTTCTTATTAAAATATAGTCTCTCCTGGCTTCCATGATTTCTCCTAGTTTTTGTTCTCCATCACAGGCTGCTCCTCAGTTCTCCTGCTTCCTGCTGTTCCTCCCTGGGATATTTAAGGAAGTGGTTTTCAAAATTTTGATCATGCTCTCCTATCAGAACAAGAATGTGAGCAAAACTCTTCTCATAAATAAACATGTATTTATGCACTTTATACAAATATGTTTTAAGTAAACATGTAAAATGTGCAGAGACATAAATCAATCAATATAAATACAAGTAAATAGAGGAATGTTAAGTTTCTCCTGTCATACCCCAGTGAATTGTGCTGAACTTTCAGGGGTGTGCAAAACACAATTTGAGCCTACATCTTAATCCTTAGTCTTCCCAGGGCCATCCTCTCTCCTCCTAGGTGTTATCCTCAATATATATGGACTTAAATATTAAGTATGTTAATATTTAGTTAAGTATGATAACTCGTCAATTTATTTCCCCAACCCAGATTTCTCTGCACTCCAGACCTGCACATCCATCTAACCATATGATGCCAAATCCTTGTTGTCCATATATGCAGCTTTAACATTGCCCTTGAAATTTCTCTTCTGCCCCTGCCCCCATCTTTTCTATAGCAACAGCTTATTATTATTTACTAGGTTAGTAAAGAATTGGGGTCAACAAGATTCCTTTTCTATATATAATTCATAGATAATTAATATACTATAACTTCTATTTCCAAAATTTATCTTGAGTTTTCCTTCTTTTCCTGTTTCCACCATCACTTTAAGCCAGGTCCCCTCTACTCTCTTTCCAGATTAGGTATCTTATTCTAACTGCTATTGGTCTTTTTCAACCCTACTCAGCAGCAAAGCCACTTTACTCAAAATCTCAGATAGAAAAGGACATTTCCATGCTGAAATCCCTTCATGAACTTTCCTTGCAGTTATAATGAACAGCAAACTCCTTACCATGGCTTAGACTATACTGAATTGCTCAGTGTACTGAATGTATTCTTGTCTTTCCCATGCTCCTCTTAGCTTACTTTTCTCCATTCATATATTCTAGTCATACTATTATTTCCTCACTTTCTAGGACACCTCAGGGCTTTTCTCTGTGTTTTTTTTTCTTTCTTCCCAGAATACTATTCCCTTTTTCCTTATTTTGTGAGATGCTTCTTTCCATTTAGGTATCACATCAAATGCTACCACCTCCTGTTCATACTCTAATGCTGATGTCTTTGTTTAAGCATAAACAAAATTCTATTCAGCAGTACAAAAAAGAAACTAACTATTGATACAAGCAACGATGCAATGAATCTCAAAAATATTATGCTGAGGGCACCTGGGTGGCTCAGTCGGTTGAGTTCAACTCTTAATTCCGGCTTAGGTCATAATATCAGGGCTGTGTGATGGAGCTCCATGCTGGAGGCTTCTTATACCTCTGTCCCTCACCCACCTCTCTATTTCTTTCTCTTTTCCCCCTAAAAAAATTATGCTGGGCAAAAGGACATGGATACAATAAATATGAATATTTATGTGAAGTTAAAGAACAGCAAAACTAAAGTGTCATAATAGAAGTAAGAAAGTAGTTGCCTCTGAGACAGGGTTGGAATTGAATGGACAGAAACATAAGGAACTTTCCAGGGTGATAGAAACATTCTATATTATGTTTGATTTTCAGTTACATGGATGTATTTAATTGTCAAAAATCATCAATCTTTACACTTAGATTTTTGCATCTTATGTATGTAAATTATGCCTCAGTTGAAAAAAAGAGCAATGTGTTTATTTCCAAAATTATGTCAGCAGTTAGAGTTCTTTTAAAGATTTTATTCAAATGAGATTAATTCTATAGCCATCATCAATGTGTGATGATTTTACATGTTGTTGAGTCCATTTTAGATCATTGAAATCTATACACATAATAAAAACTTAGTTACTTATGATGGTTACATAGTATAAAGTTTATCTTCATTGCTCTTTAATAGCTTCTAAGATTTCAACTTCTTAACAGCTTTGGGAGGAGGTGGTAAGTCATGGCAGAGCAAGCTAGTGTTTTAGAGTAAGATAGGTCTGGTATAGAGGCTCAGATATGCCAGATATTTATGATGTGAATATCTTCAACTACAAAATGAGAATAAAGCCTGGCTTATAAGCAAAGATTGTTGAATTATAAATGAGCATTCCTGAGATCCAGGGACCTCCTTAAACCCCATCCACAGATGCCAGGTTAAAGATTGTTATCACTGACTTAGAGTAAGTTGAGATGTCAAAATGAAAGCATATTTGTCAGAGGGCCTGTTGTGGTTGAGCATCATACAGTAGGTACTTTCTAAAAACTACTTTCTACCTTCCTTCTTTTCTTTATAATGTGTTTTATGTTTGAAAAAGAAACAATGTGGTTATTTGCTTTCTGGCAATTGGGATTGATTTATTGAAGAAATGTTAGTAGAACAGCAAAGGTGAAACATTAAAAACACCATTACTACATATGCAGAGGTCAAGCCATACAGCATTTATTTTTAAAATAATGCACAAAATATAATGGATGTGTTAAGTAGAACTTGGATCTATGAAAGGATATGTGAGAGACATTCATCAATTATGTTGATAGGGTTTGGGGATGTTAAAAAGTATTATTTTAACTTCTTGAATTAGGTACTTATTGTTTGTGTATTGGGGGAGATGTGTGTTTAATCATGAAAAAGAACAAATAAAAATTAGCAGTAACCATTTTTATTTTGTGGTCTTATAGTAATGGCTCAAATCTAACTCCATTCCCAGGCAAACCTGGGATGTGCACTTTAGAAGACAGTTGATTGATAGAAAAGGGAGAATATGTATCTGTAATCATTCAAGTCATTATGGTCCCCATATACTAATAAAATTTTCCAAAGTAACCATGCAAGTTAACACATTCTCAAAGTCTAAAGGCAACTAGACAACAAAAATTCAAGAAATTTAGAAATCCTGGTTTTATTTCACTATAATCCTTCTGTATGTTTAAATGAATATTCAGACATGAGGGTATACTTTCTGTGTTTAGAGTTAGGTACATCTCTTAAATGTAATTAAAATTTATTCAGTATCTGGGATGTTGCCATTCGGCATGAAAATAAATACAGTCCTTGTTACATTGGGAGTCTTTACATATTCTCTGTGGCTTACGGCTATTTTGACAATGCTGGAAGTTGTGTTTATCCTTACTCTTTCCTTTCATAGTGATGATTTGAAGAAAAACTTTTTCCATTGTTAGATATATGTTTCATTCATTTCTTGATCTTACTGGCTGACTCATGCCTGGTGTGTAGTAGGAATCATGGTGTCAAAAGGCACCACAAGTTAGGACCATGCAGACTTTCATTTGAACCTTGGTGATAATATCTACCTCACAGGAAGAGCAATTCAGGGACTCTCCTTGAGGCCCAGATCCTGCATCCATATTAAATATACCTTTGTGGTTTTGCTTTCTAATCTGTAAAGTGAAAGTAATTTCTCAGGTCATCATGAGGATTATAGGAATAATACTAAAAAAGAAAAAGTCAGACCCCTTCTGATCTTATGGTTTCATAAAGCATTTCCCACATTTATAATTTCACCTTTAACTCTATTTTTTTTGATAAATGCCTTCACTACCTAGGTTATTATGAGATCCAAAAGGGAAACAAATCTATTTTGTCTACAGTTGTCTTCCCAGGACTTAGCATGGTGACTGGCAGAGTATGACTGTTGAGTAAATATTTGTTGGAGGAAAACATGGATGGAACCATATTCACTTATTCGCACTCAGTTTTCCCCTGTTTCTTTAACTGTATATTTGAATAGAATGAATAGTCCAATATCAGATGACATTTTAAACCAGAGAAAATATGGAAATTGTGCATAGACTGAGAGAGGCCTTGAAGTTGTGTCATTTAACAAATGAAGAATCAAGGAAGTTTAGCGTGGAGGAGAGGTGATAGCTGTATTCAGATATTTGAAGAATTATTATGAAGATAAGAATCAAATTATGTTCTGAATAGGCGTGAGAGGTACAAAGATCCAAAGCTTTTGGATTGGAGATACAGGAAAGCAGGTTTTTGACTCAATAAAGAGACTTCTAATAGAATTTCCAAAAGAAGGAATTGAGTGCTTCAAGAAATGGCGTATTTTCCAACACTTATGGAAGCTGGACCCTAATAAACACACACCACTGTGAACATAGAAAATTATCAAACTTTTTCATTTTTCAGTTTTCAAATCTGCTTTGATGGCTCTAGCTTAGGAAATAAATGAAAACAAACACAAAAGAAACAAGTATTATACATGTTTTTGAAGAATAAAACATATTGTTAAGTAGGGTGATTATATGTTTACTGAGAAACAGTAGGAGACTGATTTTTAAATGTGAGAAGTAACTATAATATTTTTAAATAAATTAACATAATACAGTAATATAATATATATTATATATTAATTAATATATTACATTATATATTATATATTAATTAATATAATTTATATGATTATAATGAATATAATACAAATATATAAAACCCAATAGCTTTTAAAAATAATATCAAGTATGTATAATGGCAAATTAAAATATATCCTGTTCACAGTATAAAGTGTAAAAGGATAAAGTATACAAAATATAAAGTAAGAAGGAATAAAGCTAACAAGAAAGTTATCGATCCAAAAGGGGAAAAAAACTAAAAATATACATAAGCACATGTAATAATCAAAAAATAAATGGAAAGAAACACTTTGGCCTGGGATTCAGGACTTACTGTCAAAAAGTTGTAATACTTGACAAATTAACATTTAAGTTTAGTGCAATTCTGACTAGAAAGCCTTTGGTGTGTTTGTGTGAACCCTGAGCTCCAAATTCAGTAAGAATAATACAATTTAAGGTTTATATAGAAGGTGTGTGTGTGTGTGTGTGTGTGTGTGTGTGTAAATTGCTAAGAACTCTGTGAATAAGAAGTATATTATGGCTGTACTTAACTTTTTAAATTTTTGTCTATGAAGTGATTATAATCAAAACCATACTGTACTGGCACGAGGCTTTAAAAATGAGTCAGGACACTAAAACTGAGAGTATAGAAACATACCCAAATAGCATAAAGAAGCTATTTTAGTTCTGTGAGAGTAGCCTATTTTATTTAATATACGCTATAATGTAACTGGTTATTTATATGGGGGGGGATGCCCTATTGTTTTATTAGTATACAAAAATAAATACCAAGTACCTTAAGGAGCTAACTAGAAATATAAATTCATAAAGATTATTAAAAAAAATAAATGTAAGACACTTTTGATGAGAGGGGGATTTTAGTAAGACAAGAAACCTAAAAACATAAGTCATAAAATTGGCAGACTGAATTTTCTGAAAGTTTGAACCTTCCATGTAACAAAAGAAACCATAAGCAAATTAAACTAACAAACAAGTAAGTAAGTAAAAAAAAAATAAATAAAGACTAGGAGATAAGATTTACAGAATCTATGACCCCTGAGGGTTAGTAATACTAGGATGCAAAGGCTTTTCACTATAAAAGTGAAACACACAGCTTCTCAAGTATATGAAATGGAATTAATTCCCCTAGCAATAACTACATGTAACACCTAAGTAACACAAACATTATGTCTCTGGTATACTTATTCTGTTTTTTGATGGAAGAATTTACCACCAACTAACAAATTCTAATTTAATAGTCCCGGAAATGCAGGTGATTTCAATAGGTGTCCATCATTATGTTGCACTTGTCGAAGAAATGACTTTTTTTTTCAATTTTTTACAACTCTTGTAGAGCATTACTGAAAATTGTTTCCATTTGGTGGCAAATTTAGATTTAAATATTGTGTTTGTCCATCTAGTTTATGCCATTTACCCCTTCCACCCTGGAACTCGATTGTACTTAATTGAAAGTTTAGAAAAAAGAACACCTGTTTCTGAAATTTTTAAAATTTTACTTCAGAGGATAAGAAGTTGTAAATTTCTTCTTGTGAACAAGCAGATTTCCTCCATTTCTTAAAGGCTTTATAGTAAATGGATTTTTAATTCATTGATAGCATATTGTGATTAAGCTTTCCCATGATCTTCATATCCCTGTTTTCATAACAGAAACTCAAATGCATTTACTGTCTTTCAGAGAACAGTGCTCTGCAGTATTTTTTTTCCCACACAAATATATATCTCTATTTAAAATTTGTATAAATCCTTTCACAAAGAAAGTTTTCCCAGTTGGATCATCTCTGACTCAAACTTCCTGGGGACGTGCAGGGGTGAAGGGGAATGGCTTTAAGAAATGAAGTACAAAAATGTAACACTTTCCTGTAATACAAATGTATGAAATGACCCTGAATGAAATCTTTACTCTTGTCTTTTCATTTTTCCCACAAGTATGGTTCTGGTCAATTATAAAAATTGACATTTGCAGTGGGCCTTTCTATAAAAGAGGTGGCAAATCGGAAGCGATTTATTTTAGAAACAGAGAACATAAACATATATATTCCCTGTATCCAAAGTGTGAAGGTTGAAAAGCAAAGGGGATGATCTTCAAAGTGTCTCAAATATTGATTTGTGGTGTAGTTTTATAAAAATGCTTCAGATTAGTTTTTCTTTCTTCTTTTTTTCTGGATGGTTGCTTATGCTTTGGGTCAGTTGGTGCTAAGACTTGAACCTCTATTTTTGAATTTATTTTTTAGAAGATATTTCATAGTGGCATCTAACTCCCTTTAGATCGTCATTGCTGAAGACATAAGAATCATTCTACAAAACTAATTCAGATTCTTTCCCTACTATCACAAGTTTTGCTTTTGTTTGCTTTGTTTCTATACAGTAAACCTCTACCTCCCTCTCTTTCAGAAATAGCCCCAACTCCACTTATTTTTTTCCATTTTTCAATCATGTATTTACTTCAGGAGCAAAGATACTGGATATTCAAATTAGTTACTTTTCAATATCAAGCTTATACCTTGCATAAATAAATATTAGCAAAACAATAGTCTAGCATTCAACAAAATTTCTCCAGTAGACATATCCCAATCAATATCTGTATACTCATCATCATCCATTCTAAGGAATTCACAACAAAATGATCAAATCAAGGAGGAAATAGATAAATAGTTAGAAATATAATAATATTGTATGGAGACAGATAATTGTAGAGTGTATCATGGGGAGCATCAGATAATTTATAGAATTGTCCAATCACTAGGTTGTACACCTGAAACTAATATAACTAATATAACATAGTATATAAACTATACATCAATAAAAATCTTTGATTATTCATTAGGGTATTTTATTATCTTTAAGAAAAGTTTAAAAAATAAATAATTTACTTAAAGCCAGCCCTTCTGGTTAAGATACTTTTTAGCTCAATGTTTAATATTAATTATTGATCTTTACTTATAAATTGAAAGCTGAACTAAAAATGCAGAATCTATCAAGTCATCTATATTTCATAAGATGAAATATATAAAGTGTAACAGTAAATTAAATCACTGACAAATTTGAGTTAAAGTTATTTAAGGTGCCAGGACAAATACATTAAGGAAAGATGGACTGAAAAGAATATATTAGAAAATACAGTCTTATGAAATATATCCATACTTTTTTCTAATAAGCACCAGGGCAATGCAAGAAAACGACAACAACAAATGCAGTGGGCTATGTCAGATTTCACCTTTTAATTTAAAAAGTTACTCACCTCAAGAGGGGATTTTCTTTTTCGGGTTAGCTCAATTATTTCACATCTTGTTAATTTAAATGGTCAATTTGCTTTCCTACTGAGATTTTTCTTGGGTAAGAGGAAATAAATAGATTTGGATATGTATCCTGTGTAGAACTAATTGTTTATTACTAACTCCTAATATTTCTAAGAGGCAGAAAAATGGAAACTATGGACCCCTACAGCACTTATAAATCTCCAAATGAAGGGATACATTTGGTTGTGTGAAATACTAAGTTAAAAGCGGGATGCGACCTTACTAACATTTTTGGACATCTCTGTACTATACATTCAGTTTTTAAAAGGCCGTTATAGACTGAATGTTCTTCACTACTTTACAACATTTTTGTATCCAGAATTTTTAAGAGTAAGCCCAAATATAACATTTATTTTTTCAAGTGACATTCCACTTTTTTTTTCTAATAACATGTAAATACATTAACATAGAAAGCTTGTGACATTGCTTATGGTAGGCATGTTTTGCATTTTTTCTGAAGGACCATATAGATGATGATTTTAACCTTGACTTTTTTAATCTTGCCTTCACGTTAGAATTAAGCAGAGAGCTCTTAAGAAAGACATGTCCAGGCCCCAGCACAGATGAATCAAATCTAAATTCCTGGGGGTGGGACTTGGACATCATTTTTTTTTTTTTAAAGCTTTCTGGGTGAGTCAAAGTTGCAGCCCAGCTGAGACCCTTGGGAAGAAATCGAGACTCAGAAAGATTGAGAAACTTGCCTATGGCTGCATGGATAGTTATTAGCAATGCTGACTCTAAATCACCGTTCTATACCCTTGTTTCACAACCCTCCGATAGGTGAGATCTCTTAGCACTGCCTTCTTTTACTGCTGAACAGAACAAATCCAAAAACTAGAAGATAGGAGAGAGGGGGTTATGAATTATATTTAGGCACAAGTACTAATAAGACTATTTCTCCCAGAATTGCAGCTTTCCTTATTTTAACAGAGCTATTTAGTGGTGAGATACAACTGAAAAAGTGTGCGCACAAGTTATCAGGTGATTTTGATATGCCAATTTATATTCCTTGTCAAAGGCAGTGACTAAATTCCCAAGGCGTAGGCACAGATAGTTTTAAAGGAATTTTTAAAATTGAAGCATAATTAATATACACTGTGGTATGAGTTTGAGGGGTACAATAGTGATTTGACAATTCTATACATTACTCAGTGCTCACCACAATAACTATAGTCATCACTTATTTCAAGATTCTCAGCTTTCCTTTGTACTTTTCACTGAATAGGAACTGCCTGCTAAAAGATGCCCATGGTCTAGACCTCAGGTTGTTTCTTCCTCGCCACCTCCTCTTCCTAAACTACTTCTGCCACTTTAAGAAGGAAAGGCTTTTCTTTCACCCATCTGGGATCTTACTGGCCCTTCAAAGGAAAGGATCATGAGAGACTTTAATGACTGGACAATACAACTTTTTGTAAGGAAGGTGGTTTGGTAACTCTGCTTTCAACTAAACCTGAAGAGAAGACCTGATGAGTTATCAGCTGATCATTAAAAATAAGTTTTGATGATGGATCACCATGTACTTTGAGCATTTGACACAAAAGGGGTTCAAAGAGTTGAATAAAATTACTGCAATAAAATGCATCCCATTCCCTTCTACTCAATTAGGATTTATTTGCACTTATATCTATAAAAGCTAAAAATAGAAATAGAATTGATGCTAAAACCTTTCCAATTCTAGAAATAATATATGTTCTTCTGTAGGTACACACATTAGTGTAAATCCCCATCTGTCTTATTAAGATAAATATTTCAGGAAAACTTATTTTTAAGTTTATTATTTATCAAGTTTTGTAATATATGTGTATTGCTTTGATGAATTATACACTATTAATGATTGTGATGATAAATATTTAATGTGGATACATATTGTTATTTATGAAAATTATGATAGGTTATCAATACAATCTTTCAAGCATAAATATTTATATTTTATTTAAAATATATTTATAGTGATGTACTTCAAATTATAGCCTTTGCAATCATTTAAACTATGAATGAAAACTTCTAGATCTGCAAGAGATAACAAATTTTTCAAAATTCTTTTTTAGAAGTTACATAAGCAAGAAAGTTTGGGGACTCCTGATCAGTATCTCTAAGGGGTGTTTGTAGCTCCTAGAAAATTTCATCAGTTCAGCCTGCTATTTAAAAGATAATAGTAAAAAAAAAAAAAAAAAAAAAAGATAATAGTAACTATTTTTTAGAATACTTCAGATAAAAATCATTCATGCATACTCATTTTAACGAGATACTCAAATATTTGTGGTTGGGAACCTTACATCATTCATGGATATAAATAAGCTCTTAGTTTACAAACATCAGAGGTATGTTATTAAAATGCAATAATTTACATTTCCCTGATGTATGCATAAATTGTGTCATTTTTTTCTTGTCAATTAAGAGTATATTTTATACACAGTCTCTCTCTTTCTCTCTCTCTACATATATATATATGCATACACATATATACATATATATATGTATGTATATGTATATCTGAACTAATAAGTCAGAGGACAGTACTAACCTAATATAATAATTAAAGGAAACATTAGTGAGTGCTGTGAAATGTGTAAACCTGGCAATTCACAGACCTGTACCCCTGGGGCTAATAATACATTATATGTTTATAAAAAAATAAAATTATTAAAAATTATTAAAGGAAACATAATTATAACTATGATAATGAGCTATGTGATAATTGTTTGACTGCAGCTGGTAGATCAAAAGAATAAGACCTTTCACCTATTTAAACAAGCTTTATCTTTTTTTTAAAGATTTTATTTATTTATTTGACAAACAGAGATCACAAGTAGGCAGAGAGGCAGACAGAGAAAGAGAGGAGTCAGGCTCCCCGCTGAGCAGAGAGCCGGACGCGGGGCTCAATCCCAGGCCCCTGGGATCACGACCTGAGCCGAAGGCAGAGGCTTTAACCCACTGAGCCACCCAGGCACCCCCAAGCTTAATCTTTTATCCAAACATTTACTCAGCTGGTTAAAGCTCACCAGTTTATTCTTCTCAAAACATCTAATTCAGGTAGGTGCAGAATAAACTAAAATATCCCAGCAGAGAACTTTAATGCCACCCACATTCTAAATTCTTCACTAGTTCACTGTTGGCACTTATTCAATGTCCTGGCTACTGATAACAACTTGGGTAGATTGGCAAGGTTCATGAGAAATGAGACAATGCTGTTCTTCCAGATGGTGTGGTTGGAAGAAATGACCTATGTTTTAGAATTACTGACTTGTATCCAAACTCTGGTGTTCTCTTTTGGGCAAGTTGTGTAGGGAATGTACCCTCTGTTTGTTCAGCAAAAAGGGCCTATTTTCCTGGTCCTTGCAAAAATTCAAAGAGATATGAACGTTTAGGAAAAAAAAATAGGCCCTGGTAGTGTTAATTCCATTCTTTCCCAGTTAGACTTGTCAGGTGGGATGAAGCTATAAAAAAGAATGAAGAAATTGTAGCTGACAAAGAATAGCAAAAGATAATTTATGGGACCAAACTGCCTATTAAATGATTTTAAAATATTAATAATGGCTAGCTTTTGTCAGATATTGAAATACCACTCTAAAGTAAAATAAGTGAAGTACTTGCTCTTTCCCCCATTTATTTAGTAGTTTTTGTCTCATTTACTCATAATAAGTACGTATCATATACCAGAAGCTATGTTAGGTGTTTGGTATACTAAAAACCTTATTAGTACAATTAAATATGTATATATTATATATACTTTTAGATATATGAAAATATATCATTTGATATATATATAATTGATCTATTTAATATATATAATTTTAAATTTTGTTATCAAAATTGGTGCCATATATAAAATAATGAATACAGATAGATAGATACAGATACAGATAGATAAAGTCTCACCAGGACCATCAGAATCTGCTCACATCCACCAATAAAGTTTTCGTTTTGAAGTTCATTAATGATACACCATCCAAATAACACTACCAACTACAATTTGGCTTAAGAATATATTACATTTCTATTGCATATACAGGGGTGTAAAATATTTCTAAAATAAGAAAAAATATATAATGCAATATCTATATAAAATTATATTTCATACAAAATCTTATATCAAATAAAAGGTAGCTTCTATAATACTTTGGTTTTATAGAAACAATGTGAAATATATTTCCTGAAGTAGAATTGTTAGCATTTTAGATTCTGACAGTGGCAGAAAGCTAGAGGGAAAGAAGAACAAGAGAAAGAGTGTAATGGACAAAGCTTTGCTGGAAGTCAAATCACCAGTTTATATTTCAAAGCTGACAGGTTTCCCTTTTTTGGTTTGCTGTCATTGAAGCTTTCAGATGCACCTTGCCCATGGCTAGGTTATTTTCAAAGATTAAAGTGCTAAACTGGAAATTAAATGCAACTTAATTCCCAATTTAAATTTCCATTATTTTTTGAAAAGTAAAAGATTAAAAGAATTGTATAATTGCAGTTCTGGTAGAAGAAGTAATTCTGGAAACGGTAGAATGTACAAGTCAGGAGGAAGATATTTCTTATTGGAGGAGAGAGGAACCTAAGCTATTATTATTTTGAAATTAGCCTGGAAATATATTTTCAAATGGAAAATATACTGTATTTTTAGTAATTACCGTGTCATTTTACCGTCTCCTTTGCTGTTATAACATAAATTCTGAATTCTTTATTCCATTTGAGCTCTGCCTCCTATTGTATTAACTCTTCTTAAGTTATCAAGAAATAATAAGCTACCCAATATTCCAGATGTCAAAGCAATTATTTTTCGGTTTAAATATTAAACTGTTGACCCTCAAAAGTCAGTAAGACTCCATGCTGTTAAAAAAAGAAAACTATATTCAAGTAATAATAAATCTGTTCACTTATGCAACTCAACAAACACATTTGAAATTTAGTTTGTAAAATGGTAACTCCAGAAAGTAGGCTTTTCTCTTTTCCAGTTAATTTTCTTAGCAGACTGAGCAACAGGTAAGGCTGCCTCCAATCAAAATGCTTATGGAAGCTCAGCTACAGTATTCATGTGGCCTCGTTGGGAAATTTGCAATGCCTACCATAAAAATGGTCCAGATAAGGATGATATTTTTCTTGTTAGATAGCAGCATTACTTAACTATTTTTTCCTCCCTGCACATGAAGCATATGCCCTTAACATGTAAGATAAACTTCCCTGAGTTTACCTATGCACTGTAACTATGTACCGGACTATAGCTTACATGAAATGGTATGGGTCGGGGTGATTTCCAGCACACTGCTCACTGCTCACTCTCATAAAAGGATAATACAAATGAGACTGGTGTTATTTTTTTGAATCAATTTTTATTCATAGAAGAGGCAACCACTTGCAAAGATTTGTGCTTTAGCTACAATTAACAAAAGATTCATGACATAATGCACATGTTGTGATGATAGAGAACCATCATTCTGAGATTCAAACCTCAGAAATCTCAGTGATGCTTAAACAGATCCCAGACTGCTTCTTGAGAAAGGTTCCAGCTCAGTCTGAACGTAGTTTCATAGCCCATTTCTCTGTAAGACTGAGAAGATCTCAGTCTGGGGACCATTATATATCACCTTTTCAATTTTCCTAGCATTATGTTAATAACCACCCACTCACCAGTATCCAAAGCTTGTCTGTTTTTCTTAGTTAGGGTTCACCCTGCATTCATCATAAATCAGAGCTTCAAATTGTCTGCCATCTTACTTCTGTCATAAACCTGGCTGGAGTGGTATTTAAGAGTGATACTGTAACCAAATGATCACTTTTAAGGAGCTGCTGATTCTACAGCTTTGTGATTGTGTAATTCCAAGGACCATTTTTCCCTTTTGAAAGTCAAAGAACTTTTCTTATACCAGAAAGCTATATACTTGAGCCATATTACTTTGCCTTTCTCAGAATAAAATATTGGGAGTTTTATTTTAACATTAAGTATTCAGACTCCATCAGAGATCAATTAAGAAAATCATTAAAACTCACTTTTTATATTTGATATATATTTCTCAATAATCCTATCACTTCAGATGGTCAGTATTATCAGGATACGCTCCCATGGGGAATATTCCTTATAGAATTTAACACCAAGACAAAAATTTGGGTCTTTTAAAGGGTGGGGTTTATTATTTCTTATAGGGTTATTTGCTTCTTAGACACTGAAGTGACCATCTGTCATCAACTTAACTCCTGAATCTTGCTTAAGGTAATAGATTTAATAAATCTGAAAAATTGGGGCGCCTGGGTGGCTTAGTGGGTTAAGCTGCTGCCTTTGGCTCGGGTCATGATCTCAGGGTCCTGGGATCGAGTCCCGCATCAGGCTCTCTGTTCAGCAGGGAGCCTGCTTCCCTCTCTCTCTCTCTCTGCCTGCCTCTCTGCCTACTTGTGATTTCTCTCTGTCAAATAAGTAAATAAAATCTTTAAAAAAAATCTGAAAAATTTTCTGCCCACGTGATGTTAATATGTGTTCAAGTTGCCTTTGATTCACAGGACATTTTATGTCAAAACACCCTCATCAGAACTCAGATCACTACTTTGCCCTTTGTTTCTACTACCAAAGGGATAAAAACAATTTCTCCCCCCAAAATTTGATATCTAGGAGGACATTTCTGCTTTACTCTTTTTTTTTTCTCTCATAACCATGTCCAAGACTATAAAAGAACTTTAAAAATAAAAAGCTCCTCTGCAGTTGTTCACGTCTGGCTTGTGTGGTGGTTCAAATGAATATAGTTAAAACCATTCTGTGGATGGTGCCCAACACATGCTGGCACCAGACAAAATGAGACTATTCCAAATTATATTTTAGAATTTAAAAGAGAGAGAAAGTATTTGCATTGTATCAGGTCTTCATTGGCAGGGGATGGTGAAGATGTACGTAGTCATTAGATTACAAAGGAACACATATTATGATTTTTAACAATAGTTAACCTCATTAATATATTTCACAACACTATTTATAGTGCACATAAAAGTAATTTATTGACATTAATTGTAAAAACAGGTTTTGAGAGTTTTGGCTTGGAGATGGTTCTGCCCATAAGACAGATTTCCACATTCCTATTACATAGCTTGACTTGGATTTCCTGAATATATCATTGATTTAAAATGTCTCATTCCTTTCCAACATCCACCAAACTTGTTCTTATTTCTGTATTTCTTGTATTAGTTAAAAGCGTAATCATTCTCCCAGTTACCCAAGCTGAAAAGAAGTGTAGTCATCATAAACTCCTATCCATTTTGCCTCTTTCTCAGACAGAACTGTACTCAGGTCCTGTCAGTTTGACCTCTGAAATGTTTATCAACACATTTATAATCTGGCCATCATCTGCACTTTCAGTACTCCCCTATATCATTCCACTATTTTATATTGTTTTATTTTCAGTCATACTACTACCATTTACCCAACAAATACATATATTTAGCTTCCTCAGTAATTACCATCATTATTATTATTAATCATAACTAGATGCTGAGGATATAAAAGTGAGTGTGACAGCCATGATCCCAGCAGGGATGTCATATTTTACACAAGTAATCAACTGTGATGTGTCTCGTGAGGTGCAAAAGTAGAAGAGAGAAAGGGAGAGGGAGGGAGGGAGAGGGAAGAACATTTGGGTTAGAGTTAGAAATCTGAATTAGTATCTGTATCAGTGAAAGCATCTCTGAATTAGTGGTATTTAAAGAGAGAAATGAAGGATAGGTAAGAATTGGCCACATACATACACAACGAAAAAGTGGGAGTGGGGGAGAATTTTCTATGCAGAGTACCACACAGAAAGATCTAGGGTAGTGACATACCATAAAGAGACTGAAAGGATGCGACAAGAGTACGTTTGGAATGAAGAGGACCAAGAAACCAAGATCAAGGGCAGCTGGGACCAGAACCTGGAGTGCTTCTGGGTCCTGTTTGAGAGATTTTTCCTTGCCTTCTGGGCTTTAAGAAGTCATTAAGGGAGGATCAGCAGAATGCAGGGATGATAATTGTGATTCAGACTTCTTGTGTTGAGGAGTAGAAAATGGTTCAGAGAGAAGAAAATATGAAGGGGAAAAAAAAAGGCTATTACTGTAATCTTTGCATGGCGTGGTGGTGATCTTGACTAAGATAGTACTAATGGGGGTGAGAGGAAGAAGACAAGTCTGAGAAAAATGCCAGCAGTAGAATTGACAGGTGTTCCCGTTAGAGCGGAATGATTATAGGGTAGAATCTAAGGAAACAGTGAACCGTGATTCCCAGTTTCTGACTTGATTTCCTGGGGAGATGATATTACCATTTATGGAAATATTAAAATAAGTGCTATTTTGGATGAAATAAGAGATGAAATGCCTAACAAGGGGAAAGGTACAGATTTGGAGAGAAAGAGGGGGTGAGTATGTTTTGGATGTATTCATTTTGAGATATGTATGAAATTTCTAAGTGAAGGGTTGAGTAGGCACTAAGAACAGTGATTGTCCAGAATAATGTCTGGAAAAAAGGTGGCCACCATGAACTCTATGCCTTCCCCTAAACATGTCACACAGCTTCACATCAGTGCACTTGTGACAAGCATTTGCCTGGAGCCTTCATTCATTACCTCCTTTTCTATACTTAGCTAAAATGTCTCCTCCGGTAATTCTTCCCTGTCAACACCATATCCTAATTTGCTGGTATTAATTTCTTTCTACCTATGTTCCAAAATACATGTTTTGTTAACCTATTGGATAAGTCCCCAAGTGGCACAATTGTGAGATTTGTATGTGATCATTTCTCCAACCAGGTTAGGAGCACATTTAGGGCAGAAAAAATGTTTTCATCTTTTATGTCCATGGTTAGTACCACATCTAGACCACTGTAGATCTAGCTTTCTAAAATGAATGTATTCGATAATGTATGACTGTCCACATTAGTCCAAACAGTGTTCTGCACACTATATACATGCTTTCATAAGCTAAGATTCTAGTAAGCTGAGCTAGGAGAAAAAATGAAAGAGGAAAAAATGGCAAAGTGGGAAATGCTATTCAGAGTTAAGAGAGAGTTATAAAGGCTTGAAAATTGTTTTAAAACCTCACTGAAGATATGATTTCTAAGAAGATATGATTAACAATAAAGAGTCAGCTGGTAGAATTCTAGGGCCAGCGCATTCCAGATGCAGGAGATAGCTGGTGCAAAGGCCCTAAAGATCAACAAGCTCTGTATGTTGAGTGAGGATCAAGAGAACCAGAATTCCTATCAAGTTGTTAGAGAGATGGTGGAGTTATATGTTCCCCTGTTTTTGAAGCACATCATCTCATATCTCAGTTGAGTTCATTCTTAGCCTCATCTTATGGGCACAATAGTTGAAGTAAACATCTTAATTAACAGAGGGTTCTCCATGTAGTAATGTCCAAGTGTTACAAAGACTTAACTACAGGAGACATTTGTTCACAGCACATAGCCATCCAGTGGAAACACACAAGAGGGATCAATAATTTTATTTGTGAAAGGCAAGAGCTATAGAAGTGGTCATAGCAACTTCAAATTCAAAAGCACATGAGAGTAAACTTTAAGGAAGATTTAACGGCCAGAAAATAACCTAGGATCCATGAAGACAGATTTGCTTGAGGTTATAGGCTTAAGCATATATCTTCTTGAATTTATATAAGTTTAGGTTTATATTGGCCAATTTTATTTGCTTGTTTATTTGTTTCCAGCATGTCTTGTCTTAGGGCCAAATGTTTCCCTAGAGAATAACCACTCCGACTATGCCAGTTGCTATATTTTTATGCAACCTTCAACTCCTCATACTAAAGTGCCTCCAGAAGAGAAAATAAATCTTTCCAAAATTTCAGAAGAGGCTCTCCACGTATTCCCCTTAAAAGTACCAGGCAGACGTATTTCTAGGTTCCTAACATATTGGATGTTGCCAGGAAGTATATTCCAACCTTCACAAGTTATTCCTGTCACCGTGCACACTTATTGGTATGCTTCTGCTTTCGCTGTTCCTTGGAAGCTAAGCACTTTCTGGGAAGAAAAAAAAAATCTATGGAAGAAGAAAAGTAGTTTTACTTTCAAAATAAGATATATGTGAGCCATGGCTTTGTTTTGTTTTTAATTTCCCGTAGCTTAAAAAGGTACCATTGCAGGGGGTGGGAGGTTGGGGGAACCATGTGGTGTGTTTTAGGGAGGGCATGGATTGCATGGAGCACTGGGTGTGGTGCAAAAACAATGAATACTGTTACGCTGAAAAGAAATAAAAAATTTAAAAAAAGAAAAGGCACCATTGCTTTAGAGCAGGGGTCAAGAAATTTTTCTGTAGTCAGGTAGTAAATATTTTGGGTTTTGTAGGCTATAAGGTCTCTGTTGCAGCTCCTCAGCTCTGCCTTTGTAATGTGAAAGCAATCATAGACAATGCATAAAGGAAAGTGCATAGCTGTGTTCTAATAAAAATGTATTTATGGAAAAAGGCAGGGGGCCATATTTGGCTTGAGGGCTGTAGTTTGCAGACTCAGGCTTTAGAGCTAACAATATGTCAACAGACATCAACTGCTTGGGGAAGCCTTCAATTAGGGACTATAATACTTAAAAGATTCATCTCTTCTTTTTTCTCTCTCCTTTTCTGGTTATGAGAGATAACGGCTAGAAATGTAGTTAATGATATGGTCCAATCAGTACAATTACAGTGGTTAGTAACACAGTTGGCAGCCTGTTGGCCAGTCTTATTTAATCTTTGGCAACTTCATTTTCACAGAAAATATTCATATGTTTGCAATGTATTTTTTTCTGGCAAGAGAATTACAAATTATAGTGACGTGGGGTCAGGTTTCGTTTATAAACTTGACAGTGTTCAATCAACACAGTCACCAATTTTCTAATTTGTATAAAGTAAGATCTTTTATCTGAATGTATACTCTTGCAGCCTTTTCTCTGGCCCGCTTTTTCCATAACAATTAACAGTGAATTTACTTCACTTTGCATCATCTGTATTTATTTCTGTGCACCTTGAAAACACAAATACAAAGCAGCACTGTGACATGTATTTTGACTCACTCACACTTGTTTTTTTTTCCCCATACTTCATAAAAAGTAGAAAAAGTAGTTTAGTAACATGTTGAATACACAATAATCAAATAGCAGAAGAAGCTAAGTCTTCAATTTTTCTTTTAAAAACTCACTTTCCTAAAGCATGTACAAAAGCATTCAGAATTGTTAGAAGAAAAAGTGTCCTTAGTATTAAAATATTTTAATTGATTAGTGTATGAAGTGATTTGACAAGAAACATCAGACATATGCAGGCAGACCATTATTTGCTTAGTAACTGTAGCTTCACTAAAAACACCTCTATGATTTTTCAGGAATACTTGATCATTATTTCATGTATGAATGGGACCTATCTCTTCTGGGATACTCCTATGCTGATAAAGTGTCTTTTTTTCCCAGTGATCCCCCTCCTTTTTGTCAGTAAGTCACAAGAATAGTGTACCCTAACCACATATTGCTGAAAATGTGAATGTACCTGAGATATATAAATGATATAGTTATAGATATAGATAGATACAGATATAGATCAAGAACCCATAGTGTGGATTCACACATGTATATATATACAGGTTCAATTGTCAGGTATCTCATGTTCCAGAGTATAATGCTTATTATATTTTGCTACTTACATTTCTATATAGTATGAATAATATAAATGTTTAAAACCAAATGCCTTATAAACTTTAAAGAAATCCATCATATGACCTGTGATATTTTCCCATTTATTTTTCTCTCATATCATTTTGAACAGTGATCTGAAAAAAAAAAAAAAAGGAAAAAAAAACCCTCCAGATTAGTAAAGGAATATTTAGTTTAGAAGGAACAAAGTCTACAAATCATTCAGGGAAATTCTGCTGTTTTGTTTTTTCTTGTCTTATTTCTGAAACCATACAATTTCATGAGATGAATAATCAACCATATATTTGATAAGCTTTTAAATTTGGCTCAAACACTAGTAATCTATTAGGCTTTCATTTCCTTTTTCTGTTTTACTAATCCCATCTGCATTTCTTTATATGAGTTATGGGCATGTTGGGTTAATTATGGTGTCTTCTTTTTTGAAGGAAAGAATGCTTTTTATGACATCAAGAAGGATTTGATTTTCCCCTTTAATTAGCCACTTTTAATTTTGATGGAGTAATATTGATAAGGTGAATATTACACTTTGATAAGTGAATATTAGACATTGATAAGATGAATATTATACTGAAAGCATTGAATTTGGTCATATTAAATATACACTTAAATATAAGTGTATGTAAATGTATTTCAAGAAAAAATGTATGTACTTATTTGTCAATTTATGTGAATTATATAGTAACTTTGAATATAAATATCCTCACGTATTTTCTCTTTCTTCTCTTAGATTAAATTGGTATTTGCTTTTCTGAAGCTTCAACAAAGCACACAAAGATAATTCTTAGTGCAGTTTCACTGAAACTCACTATTATCCTGGTTAAATAAAGTGTGAATAATTGTGTGACTTAATGATCCTTTTAAATCCTGACACTGGCATTAAGCAAGGACAAAGGCAATAAAAATAAAATTAGGAACAGAAGCATTGAAAGAGAAAGGATTAAGAGATATGATATCTGTCCATTGTTGAGAAGATGTTAGTGCTTAGGAAAAAAAATTGTTGATCATGGTGTGTGTTAGGAGTAAACAACTATTATTATGTATTTCTTCTCCTTAAAAGTTTACTTCTCTGATTATTTTTTCTGTATCAGTTAAATTAGCAGATTTTTTGAAATATTTTATTTATTTATTTGACAGAGATCACAAGTAGGCAGAGAGGCAGGCAGAGAGAGTGAGGGAGAAGCAGGCTCCCCGCTGAGCAGAGAGCCCAATGCAGGCCTCAATCCCAGGACCCTGAGATCATGACCTGAGCTGAAGGCAGAGGCTTAACCCACTGAGCCACCCAGGCACCCCGCAGATGTTTGATTTTACTTATTTTAATATATATGACATCACAATATAAGAAGTATTTTGAAGCCCGTATGATAATCAAATGAAAACATATTGCAGATTATCTGAGAAATATTAAATATTTATTGATTTTAGGAAAAATAGGTCAAGATTCCCCAGTTATTGCGTATTAATGTATTTTTCATTCATTTTTTGAATAAGCTTTGACTACCAGTATGACTAGTTTTTCTGTAGATAGATATATAGCACCATTTGATCATATTCCATTTTTTAATTAATTTTTTATTGTGTCATGTTAAACATCATAAAATACAGCATTAGTTTTTGATGTAGTGTTCCAAGATTCATTGTTTATGTATAACACCCAGTGTTCCATGTAATACGTGCCCTCCTTAATACCCACCACCAGGCTCACCCATCCCCCCACCCCCTCTCTTCTAAAACCCTCAGTTTGTTTCTCAGTCCACAGCCTTTCATTGTTCCTCTCACCCTCCAGTTTCCCCCAATTAAGTTTTCCTTTCTTTCTCCTAATGTCCTCCATGTTATTCCTTATGTTCCACAAATAAGTGAAACCATATGATAATTGATTTTCTCTGCTTTATTTATTTCACTCAGCATAATCTCCTCCAGTCCCATCATTGTTGATGCAAAAGTTGGGTATACATCTTTACAATGGGATATTAGTCAGCCACCAGAAAAGATGAATATCCAATTTTGTTTTGAAGGATAACATGTATAATTACAGTTTGAGGGAGTCTATCAGTTAGAGTCCAGTCAGGAAAACAGCAGCTCTAATCTAATATAGCAGTTCCCAAACAAAGGTAATTTTGCTATCCAAGGAACAGTTGACAATGTCTGCAGACATTTTTATCTATCACCATAGTAGAGGTGTTACCAATATTTAATAGGTAGAGGCAGAAGTGTTACTAAACACCATACATGACACCAAACAGCCTCCCAAAGCAAATAATTATCTGTGTCAACATACCAATAATGATGAGGTTGAAAAATCCTGGTCTCATACAAGAAATTTAATATGAGGAACTAGTTACAAAAGTGTTCACACAGTTAAAAAGCCCAACAAGAGATGCAGCCCAGAGATTAGCGTGTGTGGGAAGCAACAATCACCTCTAGGATTTTAGAAATGAGAATAGGAACTATTACCAAGGTCCAAGAACCAGACCAACTTAGTAACAGGTGAACTGAGAATGGATGTTGCTGTTTGAAAGCTGGAACCAAAGAAGGAGAGTCTTTCCTGTGTACACTGAAATCACAGGAAATATGCAACCCATGCTGGAGTCGCCACCGGAAGTAAAGAAAAATGGAAAGTAATACCCTTGTTTCTCTCTTCTTCCTAATTGCCATTCTTTCATCAGGGCTTCCCATTGGCCAAAACCAGTAGGAAACCAATTGACAAAGGATTTGGGAAAATGTAGGTTGCAAAGGACCTGGAAGGAATGAATCTGAGAGCAAATAAGAAAATTCTCAGCACAAAGAATAAGAGATGTAAAACTTTCTGATTTTATTATTCTAGCGCCCATGGTATTCTTACACTCTCATTTTTCCTTGTTGGAAAATATGAAACTATATCAAAAGTAACAGGTGTAGTAGAATTACAGTATGCATACAAATGGATATTAACTCTCAGAAACTAGGAAAAAGAGAAAGAAATTTGCTAAAAGAGAGACTGTAGGGAAATTGTTGAAAACAAAAATAACAACTATCTGCCGTCTGGGTGGCTCATTCAATTATCTGCCTTCAGCTCCAGTTGAGATCTTGGGGTTCTGGGATCAAGTCCCCCATTGGGCTCCCTGCTCTGTCGGGAGCCTACTTCTCCTTCTTCCTCTCTCTCTCTCTCATGAATAAATACATAAAATCTTTTAAAAGACTGTATCATACCTCTTGAAATTAAGCCCTAAAAAAAAGAAAGTAAATCCTTTGGTTGATGATTTTTTCTTCCTATATTTATTTCAAAATTGAAAAGATAATATATGCATTTTTTCTTTGTTGCCATTATGTTGGCATCAAAAATAAAGAATGTGTACATTCTCAGTGGGAAAAAAAGGTGAGTGGAAAGAAAAAAAAACACAATGGAATGAACAAATATTACTACAGTCTTATCTCAATTAAAATTGAAAATGACACCCATCTTTTCTCCAAGTAGAAATTAAGTAACTGAAGTAGTGCAACTTTCTCTTCCACGGCAACTCTAGAGAAAGGGCAGATGGCATGGGATTGTGGACAGATGGACCTATGGAGAGGCCACATTTATAATTATTGTTAAAAATTTTACTTCCAGAATCACCCAAACCTTCTACAACATTTTGTTTACAGATTGTCAGTATTTTCTTGGCTCACCAGCATCACCTTATATATGGATACATAGAAACTTCCTCTTATATTTGACTTAACTAAGGTGATGGAAGCCAGATTGACTAAAGCAACATACTTCTATATAAACCAAGATTAAAATATTAACTCTGTATATGAATCACCAGATGAGAACAGAGGACATGTCCTCATTCCCAGTTTCCATGTCTTACAGAAAGCAAAGCTGAGAGTGAGAATTGTTCAGAGGAAATAATTACAGCTAGTGGTTAAACAGTGCAGTGTGCTTATTCTGGTACTAACAGGCTAGTGTTTTGTTTTGTTTTGTTTTAATAATAGTTGTTACTTAAGCAAAGTTATCTGGGGAATCCTTGAGTTTCGTTAATATACATCCCATAGTTATTAACAAATGGAAGACATTGCAGGATAAACAAGAAATGCTTACTGAAGAAACCAATTGACCTCGTGAAGCTATGACACCCCTGTGCTTAGGAGGTTAATAAGTCAAGATAGAAATAATGTGAATAGGTCATGAATTAAAAAAAAAAAAAATCCTTTTATTGCCTTCCTTGGGTTCTCACAGTAAGCTGCTTGTGGGGAGACTATAAGAATTCTTTGTTCTTTAGGAACTCAAAGGCTATATCCATAGTACAAAGTATGAGTGGTGATGAACAATCTGTATAATGCCAGATTATGTAACTGCCCTTACCTAGGCAGTAATTTCTAAACAAGACCCTATAATCATTAACTATAATGAAGCCCATTCATATGCTCTGCTTTTGATAAGTCTATATTACCTTTAGGGGCTTGGCCATCTCAGACACTACTCTGCCTCAATAGAGAAAGATTGTGTAATTCTTGGTACTATGGCCAGTTATGAATTTATCCATTAGCTTAATATAGCTTAGGGCAGAGGAATACTTTTTTCTACATACCTGAACCTGAAAAATTCATATCTAGGAACTCTTAAAATAGGTTTTTTAAAATTCAGTCAGCATAGCAAAGGACAGATCAACCGATCCATTCAAAGCAGGTGCAGATTACATAAGGAGTCTATTGGGGTCACCAACTGAAGCAGAGAGAGAGAGAGAGAGAGAGAAGCAATGGGGTCATATGGATGGAAGAACTATGGCTTGGAAAAATTTGCAAAGACTGAGTATGTTTTGTGTAGTTTATGTGGGCTTGGTCATTTTTGAAAGTTATTTACAAGACTGGCATGTACATGCATGAGAAAACATCAAGGGAAGATTTAATAGTTCAAAGAGGTGATAAAGAGGAGAGAGACCAATTATTTGCACTAGCCATTAAAATTGCATCAGTTTGAGCTCAGCAGGGAAAATTTAGGTTAACTATTAAGCAACAGTTTGTTATATATCCCAACAGTTTTCTTAAAATCACTTCCATAATTTCCCACTTTCCCTCAGGGGATTTAGTTTTTTTTTTTTTTTTAACTGTAATTTGTCAAGTCTTGATCTTATGTCAGTCTTTTAAAGTTATTTTAGAGATTATTAGAGCTGCTTAAAATCTCTTAAATAGAAGATTGGTAATTCTTAGTATTCATTACTAGAAAAGGAGGGTAAGAGTCCAATGGTAAGTCTGTGTATGGTTCCATGAGGAAATAGAATCATTGTTCAGAATTCCAGAGATCAAAATAGTATGTGCTAATCTAGGACTGGGAAGGATTTACTGCAGGTGTCTGCAATCTGACTCGGGAGCCTGCAAATCAAATAAGGCATTTTCCTCAGCAAGTAGCCATGAACTAGTAGCTCCTTGAGAAAGATGGTTCATCAGGGCCAACCAAGTGATCATGCCAATGAACAATTTTGTAGAGCTCCTTATATACTCTTATTGGGCTGATAGACTCTTCAGAGATGGGGTGGGTCCCGGCCTTCAGGTAAGGCTCACATCCTAAAGTCAAAAACAGCTTTATCTCCTTTAATCCTCAAAACAATCCTGAAAGGTAGTCTTAATCATTATTATTATTTCCAAGTTATACTAGAGGAAACTAAGGCTTAAAGAGGCTAAGAAACTGGACTAAGATTGCAAAGGTAGTAAGTGTCCAAGTGAGAGTTTGATTCAATGGTGTCCCAGATTTTAAAGCCCCCATTAATATCCACACAGCATTGAATTTCTCTTGTAAATACACCATTAAACCCCCTTCAAGTTGAAGCACTTGAACTTTTTCCCAGCATGCGAAATCAGACCAGCATTATTTGTGCAATATTTTAGCTCATTTATAAATGGAATATTATTTTGTGGACTAACTTATGAAATCTAACCATGTTAGATTCCTTTGGTAAGGGATAGGCTTGATTCCAGTGGACAGGAATGCATAGGTAGGGGTGAGGTGAACCCAACAAAACGGTTAGAGAGCATCTAGCAGATAATTAAACAGCTGCCTTTCAGATGTGCAGAACACAACCCATTTGTTAGCTGGGAACTGCTTGAATTGATTCTTCCCAGGGAAAGTACTTACTTTTATACATGTGTGCTGTGTTCTGTCCATAATACAGTTCGACATGGTAAAACTCAGGTGCATTATAAAAAGAAAAACAGCTGCTACTAATAATGCTGTTTGTTTTTCTTTGTATCATGGAAGCAGTAAGAACAAGTTTTCTTTCTTTTTCCCAGGTATTTTTAAAATAATGACAGGAATATGAATTATACTGTCACAGTGAAACATGAAGAACAAGACTTTCCTGTTAAGTAATTCTGTGTGACCCTTCTTCTGGTGGCTTTACCCATTTACTCATTTATTCATTTATCAAATATTTATTTAGTGTCTACTATGTGCCAAGTATTGCTTTAGGTTCAGAGATAACATTTAAAAAAAAAAAACCTTCCCAATTTAAGGAGCTTATATACTAGTGGGGAAGTTAGAAAAGTGTGAAATAAACAAATACCATGCCAAATGAAAGTGTTAAGAAGAAAAGTAAAGTCAGGTAACGGGGATATAGAAAAAATAGCAGGGAACTGCTGCTTTAAAGTTAATAGTCTGGGAAGACCACTGTGAGGTGATATTTGAACAGAAATTTCAAGGAAGTGAGGAAATTAGCCATCCATATATATGAAGAACATTTCAAGTAGAGGAAACGGTAAATGTAAAGTTTTGAGGAATGGCATGTGTGTAGTATTTTTAAAACTTTTTATTTTGAGGGGTACCCGGGTGGCTCAGTTGGTTAAGCATCTGACTTGATTTTGGCTCAGGTCACGATCTTGGGGTCGTGGGTGGGATCAAGCCCCGCATTAGGCTCTGTGCTTGTCCCTTTCTTTATGGCCCTCCTCCTGCTCACATTCTCTCTCTCTCCTCTCATATATAAATAAATAAAATCTTTAAACTTTTTATTTTTAAATAAATAACCATAGAAGTTGTAAAAATAGTTCAGAGGAGTTCATAATACCCTTCACCCATGCTTCCCATAATGGTTACATCCTACATAACTAAATACAACATAAAAACCAGGAAATTGACATTGGTACAATCTCTGGGCCTTATTCTGCTCTCCCTTGTTTTTACATGCACTTATTTGTGTGTATTTTATATTAGTTCATACCATTTATGGAGTCATATAACCACCACCACTATCAAGATACAGAATCATTCCACTGTCACAAGAAATATCTTGAATATATATATATATATATATATATATATATATATATATATAATCTTGAGCTACTCCTTTATGGTCACACCCCTCCAGACTTCTAATCCCCACTTCTCATCCCTGGCAACTACTAATCTGTTCTCTTTCTCTATAATTTTACCTTTTCAATAAATTTATATAAATGGAATCATCATGATCATTTAGGGAAAGAAGTAAGGTGGATTGACTCAGGCGTTGATAGATCACTTTAGCTGCTGGTGGAAAACAGGCAATAGAGTAACTAATGAGGAATCAAGGGGTCATTGCAATACTTCCAGTGAGAAATAATGGTGGTTCTAAACCAGGATATTTCCAGTGTAGATAATGAGAAGTAAATGAATTCTGGATATCTTTGAAAGGTAGCACTGCCAGGACTTTCTGATCAGTGGGATGTGGGCATATAAAAAAGAGAGGAGTCCAGGATGATCCTGGTTGGATAGGGTGGATAGAATGGAGAAAGTGAGGGAAGGATTGGGTTAGACGGTAGACAGGTGGAAGTAGAAGAAAGAGTTTGTTTTTGAATTTGTTTGAAAGTTTGTTAGATGTTGCAGTAAAGTTTAAAAAAAAAAGAAGAAAAATAAATAAACAAATATATAAATAATTTTTTAAAAAGTGTAGCTGCTTATGAGTCAGGGATTTAGGGAAGTAGTATGGGCTAGAGATATATGTTTAAGAATCATCTGTATGGAGAGACTGTTAGCAGACATCCCCCTTGGATTACCTAGCTGTTTAGGCTGTGTCTTCATGACAGTACCTGTAGCTTCATATGCATATGTATTTAAATTGATTTGTCACAGCAATTTAAAAGCCATTACTTGATTCTGTTGTTTCTAGAGACTTATCTTTATTTGTCTTTGTGGAAAGGCACTTTTCTGGGAGTCCTTAGTACATCAAGAGTACTAGGATATACATTCTTCCTCGATGTTCATGGCTATAGGGGACCATGAGTGTTTAGTGGACAAAGTACCCTGGTCACACTCAAGTGTTTAATGGCAGAGAACCTTGATCACACCTTAGCACTTCTATATAGGAGGCTGAAGAAAGTTACCTATTGGGAGGACAGTGGCAATGGGAATACAACCCATACCCTGGGCTAAGTTTCACCTCCATTCCCCTTGCTGCTATTTCTTTTCACATTTTTCTTCCTTTTTCAAGATCCTCATTCAACTGGGTTTTCAATTTTCACTTGGTAGTGTTCTAACTCTAGGCTCTAGGCAAGTTATTTTACTTCACTTGGAATCAGTGTCCTCATCTGTAAAATGGATGGTTTGATATCTTTACTTCTAACATTCTGTGGGTCTAAGAACTAGAACTAGTCTCTCCACTTTTTTTAAGATTTTGTTTATTTATTTGACACAGAGAGAGAGAGATCACAAGCAGGCAGAGAGGCAAGCAGAGAGAGAGGGGGAAGCAGGCTCCCCACTGAGCAGAGAGCCCGATGCGGGGCTCAATCCCAGGACCCCAGGATCAAGACCTGATCCGAAGTCAGAGGCTTCAACCCACTGAGCCACCCAGGCGCCCCTAGAGCCCATTCTCTTTCTGGATATTAGTCTTTAGCCAACCCTTCCTTGGTTTTCTCTGCCTCTTACATACTTAAGAGAATATGATGCTCATCCTCTTCATTCATAGTTTATTCTAACTGGCTCCCCAATTCAATTAGCTTATCTGGTCAAAAATATCAGCAGCTCTTGTGACTTAGGCAAATTCACATTTTATAGAGTCTTTAATAATGCAGAAAGTAGCGGTAAAAGAAACTAATATTTATTGAGAATCCCTGAACTGCCAGGTGCTGTAAACATTTCTATGTATTTAATCTTCTGGTCAACTCTGCAAGGCAGGTAGTATTAGCATTGCTGTTACATAAATGAAAGAATCTAACCTAGTGAAAAAAAAAAGTTACATAGCTGATGCGTATTGAAGGTGGGATTTGAAGCCTAATCTGCTGGCTTCAAGAGCCACATTTTTTTTTTCATTAGTACATCCTGTCACCCAAAATGAATAACGTGGGAATCCTAAACACAGTGTCCTGTGGTAGAAGGAATCATATGTCAGCAAGAAGGCTGGAACTTGCAGCCTCGTTTCACTCCAGTGCAAGGCTAGCTTCTTCTGGGGAAGTCTTTATGAAGCTTTGTTCTCTCAGGGAACCTTCCAGAGTCCAAGGTATAGGGTCTACCACAAACTATACGAGGTTATGAGAATACCATTAATGGGTCTTAGAGTAACACCTAGTATTGCAATTCAGACTCCTTCTGAACTAAATTCAGCATTCCAACAGCTACAGAACTGAGTCAGGGACATGATGGCTTTATATTTAATTACAGTGGTCACTTCTCCCTAAAATGATTCCAGCCTAGTAGATCATGGGCACTCACAGCTACCCAGAATAGCTAAATTAAAACTGAAAACTCATTGCCCATTGACATTCACTATGTTTACACATAGGAAGTAACAATAAAACATGCATGAAACAGGCTGGCTAGCTTTCTAGAGCCCCTAAAACCAAGTCTACATGAGTTCTGATAAGTCATTCACTATTATTAAAAAAAAGACAGAGACTCCACATTGTTAGAATTTATTGTTTTCCTTTTCAGTCACCAAAGGACAATCCTCTGCGTATTTTAAGCAAAAAGAAAAAAAAATGGTACTGATTTTATCATCTCTAATATTAAAGTTTAAATTTGCAAGCTGTACATCTCATATTGTTCATTTTAAAAACCAATATTGATTGGTATCTTGTACTACAACTTGTACTGTGGGTCAAGTTCCAATACAGCAAATATCATTGCAATAAAAATTCTATAAAACTGCATCAACAAAACCTTTCATGTTTAAGTAACCAGCCTGATAGTGTGAAGCAATTCTGAGTAAAGCACACTAGGAGACAAAATTATTTGTCATGGTCATAGAAACTTTGCTGTATTAAAAACACAGCCATATGTGTAGGATTGTTTCCAACACAAGCTTGAAAAGTCAAATCAACATTGACCTATAATGAATGTTTGTTGAATGAATATTGAATGGAGAGATTCATCTACCCTAGATTATGTTAAATTCCCAGCTCTTAGGTCAACGTCTGGCATATAGATTTGGAAAGAATGAGTGGGCACAGAGTAATATTTTTTTTTTCTGGAATGCAGAGTCAATCATATCACCTCATTGCTTAAAATCATTTGAGACTTTTCCATAGCCGCCAGAATATTATTTAGGACAGTGCTTTCCAAACTTTGCTGTATATAAAAATCACCTGGTATCCTTTAAAAAAGCAGTCTGATTCAGCTGGTCTGTGGTAGGGTCTGAGAGTCTGCATTTCTAAGAAGTGCCCAGGTTATAGAATGGTACTGTCTGCAGACCACACGTAATGTAGCCATGGTATAAGCTATGGCTTGAAGGATTGTTCTTTGATGATTGGACCCTAAGTGTCACTTTTGGCTTTTGCTTCTTTGCTTCGATGGTGCATTTCCCTGAAAATGCCACAACCTATTTGGATGCAGGGTTCCCCCAATTCTAAGCTTGGGCAACCCCTACCTCCTTCAAGTCATAGCTCAGACATCATATCCACAAAAAGATTTTCCCTGCATTAATGCCACTCTCATATGCTTCTAGTGCAGTATTGGAACATAAATCTATCACATACCTTATCACAAGCAATGATGGTACCAGTAATGCCATCAAAATGCCTGGGTGAGGAGATGAATGGGGGCTAAGGGACTCATGAAAGTATGTTTGCAGAGAAAAACACACTCTTTGTACTTAAATTGTATATTAGGATGGTCAATAAAGGTGCTAAGTCTCTAAATCTGTTCCTTGGTACCACTACTTATCTCCCTTTGATTCACATGTCTATTTCTTCCATATGTGGAATGCTAGATCCCCAGATATCACCAATACAATCTATTCCTCAGACAGCACTGAGTATATTGCTTATCATGGTAAAGGAAGACCACCACTTTGACAGAGTTTGGTAGTGATTCATAGGAGGAAGGTTGGATTTTGTTGAGAATTTGCAGTTTACTTCAAGGTGGATCTTTCAGTGTGGGGGGACAAGTAGGATCATGATATTAGAACTTAAATTTAGGTGGAAACAACATAGTAAGGACTTTGAGGCAAGAGGCCTAGAGAATATTATGGTGTGAACTCTCTACTGAGGCTCTCCGTTAAAGAGTTGATGGGACTTTAGGCAAGTTAAAATAATGAACAGTCAAGTGATTTGCCTGGGCAAGAGTCTTCTGGAATAAGAGAGTTATGTTAATGAAGACAATGAAGTGGTAAGTCATGTGAATGTTGATGGTAAACTGCATGAGTCTAAAGGGGAAGCAGCTTTGGTTCTCCAGTGCCCAAGTTTAATGAGATGATAGATGATTTTGACTCTGAAATAAATTGAGAGCTTCCTGGAGCTGGGACAGTGTCTTTATAATTTCTGAAATCTCTATGTACTGCAAAGCACTTGCCATAATATAAGCATCCAGTAATTGTTGGTTGAGCAGATGCTAATAAAAAGTATGCAGTAAATAAAAATGGCAAGATGGCACAAGTTCACTCTCACGTGGAAGAATAACACTGTGTTTCACTGATAGTTGCCACTCAGTATGGGGTCCACAGACCAGCAGTGTAAGTACTACTTTGGTATTTATTAGAAATGCAGAATCTCAAGAGCCATCCCAGACTCAGTGACTAATTGTGCAGATTCTAGATGATTTGTATAATATTAAATATGAGGAATATAGCTTTAATATCTATCTAATTAAATAAATCTATTCACCTTAGAGAGAGAGTGGGGGAGGCAGAGAGGGTCTTAAGAAGACTCTGTGCTGAGCATAAAGCCCAACATGGGGCTCGATCTCAGGACCTGAGATCAGGACCTGAGCCGAAACCAAGAGTGAGATGCTTAACTGACTGTGCCACCCAGGTGCAACTAATACCTATTTACTCTTCTCCTTCTGATGAGGTATTATTAGTCTCATTCATAGATGTGGAAGTTGAAGCCAGAAAGTTTAAGTAACTTGCACAAGGTCAAACAGCTTATGGGTAGATAAGCCAGGATTCTCCTAAGTCTTTTCCCTCCACTATATGTATCTCGACTACTGCCCTAGAATGGGATACACTATCATAACCCAAGAAGAATAAATTCACTAACAATCTAAATAATGATAAATACTTTGGAAAGTGCATTTCTTTTCCATTCTAATTTCTCTTTCCTTTCAAGATTTCTGATTCATAAAAATATGAACAGCAGGTTTGAACAATTTTTAGGTGCTGCACTTTGATCCTTTTGCTATTTAAGATGTTTGATTTGCCTTCTGCAAAGGACTCTGTGATAACCTCTCTTATGTAGACCACACCATTAACAAAGGAAGGGCTGATCTACTTTCATTTGAGAGCTGGCTGGCTGTGAGTTGCTCAAAGGGAAAGGATGTCTATTTACATATTGTATTGATTATTTATAAATAAAAGTCCCCCATTCTTTCTTCTACTGTGAAATCTATAGCTAGCGAGTTAGGAGGAGGATCAAAACCGCATACATTTTCATCTGCCAAGCTGGATAACTAGTTTCAGCATGATATAGATGGCACTGAAATAACACCTCAAGTATCAGGCTCTATCAAATTTAATCTATCCATAAGGCAACTGCCAATGATATTTTGGAGAAGAAAAGTAGATTGAAACGATAGACAACCCAAGTAGCAACTTCTATAAAACTGTATGCCTATAATAGGTATCTCAAGGATATAAACATCAGTGTATTTCTCCTTCATTTATCATTTATCTGGTCATTTGAAAAGTATTTATTGAACAATTGTTACGGGTGTAGAGCTATGCAGTGATGCTGCAGGTGTAGGTAGGTCTTCCTGAGAATATACATAACATCAGAACTGGGAGATGTGTGTCTGTAAGCTGACAGTTTCTTCAGAGGCTATTGAAAGGTGGAGTAACAGGCAGTAAAGAATACACTAGGCACTTGTGACACATAAACACTTGAGTAGCACTTAGGTTATTAACTTCTTGTTTTGTTTTGAGTACACTTAATTACTCTGTTTATTAAACAAGTACATCATAATCTGTAAATATTGTCATAAAGAGCACAATAAAGCCCATCACATCAGGGATGTCATCTACCAAATTAGGTGTGTTTCTTGTTTGTCCCAACATGCATACACCTGCACCTGTAGACAGGTGCTTGCCAGAGATTGCTTCCAGGTGTGTGTCTGTGGGAAGACCCTGTGAGGCAGGGCACCATGAAACCTTTCTTTCTGGCTTCAGGTATTAGCCTGAGAGCTCCTTGCCAGCCCAGGTTTTGTTAGAGAAGAGTAACATGATAAAGAAGGTGTGTCTGAATTTAGGGTTATTGAGCGGATGTTGTAGAGGTAGAAAAACTACCTTGAAGAATGGTATTCTTTTATTCAGTCTGTTGTGTAAGCTTAATTTAAGTTTGATGAACAGCTCCAGAGGGTTAGTAAATATATGTCCGTACATGTAGAACTGATTACAAATATATACCAATGAATTAAAATAAAGCCTACTATTCATTAATTGATGAATGGACCATGATAATGAACTATTATTAGACAGGTTTTCCCCACTAATTCAAAAGTAGAGCGTTCATGAGCTTAAATGGTGTGGAGCAGAGAAGCAATTATCATTTTGCAAAAGCAAAAATCCTCTTCAGATTTCTTTCAGTCAGTAGAAACAGGTACAAATGTAGTTCTTTTGTAAAAGTGAAGTGACACTTCACTTCGTAAAGTGCACTGACATAAAGCAAACTTTTGGCTAGGGAAGGAAGAGTACTGTAAGTAGCCGGGCAATAAGCATATAATACATATGGGTTTCAACAAACTTTTTTAATGTTGTATCATTGGATTCACTTAAATCATTTTTACATTCTTTATGGTATGTAAATAATTCAGCAACTTTATATTTGACTCCATTATCAATTCAACATTTAGTATTTAGCGCAATATTTATCACATACTATCTCTGTTCTATACGCTGGGGCTATAGTTTCAAACAAGACCATTGACGACTTTCATGTTGCTTGCAATGAATGATCTACCTCGAGCTATCAGGTCTGTAGTTTAACATAGTGATTTAAGAGTTGTTAGGGGTTAAAAAGGTGGGGGCTGTCTTATTCTAGGCAAATATGCTCTGAGTGCTTCCAGAAACAATCTCTATTGGGTAACACAGGCTGTGCGAGGAGTGGAATTGAGTTCAATCCATGATCCAGCAGAGCCTCAGCCCAGGTTTTCTTTAGAGCCTTTGCTACACACAAAGTTGGCTGATGTGCCATTCAGCATCCCAGCAGCTCTTTCTCTTCACACTAGCAATGGCAAAGCTTTGTGCGGAGGCATTGCTGGTTGTTTTGAACTAAAACCATCCGTGGAGACAGTAAAAGCTTTTCTGCACACCTTATTAAGGTAGGCAGTAGTGTGTGTTTGTGTGTGTGTGTGTGTACCTAAAAGCCTGAAGACATCTGTTGAGAGGAAAGTGCTCTTCTGTGGGTCTGGCTGCCTCTATGTAAGTCTTCTATTCTGATGCAGGAGCGTGTGAGCAGTAGGTGGGAGGAGATGCTTTTGTACTTGGAATGCCGAGGTCCGGATTAAGTGATATTGCAATAGCTAGTTAGAGGCGGAATAAAGGGCTGGGGATCAAAGCATTAAAAAATATATCCTCCCATTAGTTCTCTGTTCTAAAGCCACATCATTGTAGGAAATTAAACGCGCATGCACACACACACACACACACACACACGCACACACGCACACACAAACACAAAAACCAGCAGTTAAGGGCAAATAGCCCAAATGTAAGTCTCTTTGAGCAGCTCTGGTGGTCGAGCTTTTGAAGTCTCCTTCTTAGACCCAATTTGTTTGGCTCCTCTGCAGGGGGCAATTCATATCCACTTCCCTCTCCTAGAACATCTTCTTCTCTATTCCAATAGGGAACAATAGAGTTTAACAATAACAGGAGATTTTTCTCCCCCCAATGATTGTGCCCTCTTCTGCTTTTAAAGGTGTTTTTAAGCGAATCCTGTGTAAGGGAGGCTGGGTGCTTGTGCAATAAGGCAGCAGTTAACTTTTAGTATCATGCTTACATTAAATTTTCTCTTTCTCCTTTACTAAAGCAGTCATTAAAATTCAGTTTGAGTAGCATCAAACTTTATCATAAAAATCTGCTTTGTTTAGAGCACCTTGATTTTTTTTTTTGAAAACTGCATTCTCAGTTTAAATATACACGTTTGCCTTTTTTAGAATGTCAAAAGTCTTTGCACCACAACATTAAGAAACCCTAGGTTGTACCTCTATGTTTTGTTTTATTTGAGGAAAAATACTGTTTTCAAAAGTTTGATTTGTTCAAGTTTTAAGATGCGCTTCTCATTGTAACAAATTATTTGAGTTGGACACTATGACATTACCTCTTTATTGCAAGTACTTTTGCAATTAACATGTGGTTAGATGATAAAATAGAATGAATTATCTTTTATTTATAGTTGAAAAAGTTATTAAGTGAGGTTTTACTTCCAGCAAGAGTTTAGGAAAGAGAGCCAAAACAGGTAACTGGAGTTGGAAGATATCTTTACACTTCTCAATTTTACCTTTATTCACTTGGGTTCTGAATTAATCCTTGCAAATGCCTCTGCCTTGAAGTAAATGCATTATTTATAATGTATGCTGTGTTTTATTAAAAAGGAAGCAGTTATGGACTGTCTGTTGTACATCTGAATGTTGTCATTTGGGGGGGCTATATTTATAACCTCCTTTCTCCCTCTCAGGAGGTTTACTTTGGAAATGAGGCATGCTCAATAATGGGCTGACATTCAGATTCTGTGTTTTAAATTCAAATACTGTCAATGTTTTTATCACATCTGGAATGTGTGGGGAGAAAAGATACCAAGTTTTATTATTTAGATTAAATTATGGAATTGCAGATTGATATTTTTCAATGCATTTTCATTATAGTTTCTGCCATGGAGGCAGCATGAGGGCTTTCAGGAAGATGGAGTGGTGTAATTACCAGGTGCACACGTTCATTAATCCTTCCTGGCTAGAGAAAGCTTCAAGTTCTTCTCCAGTGGCCCATTCGTAAAGCTATAAATATCTAAATTGTGTCAGCCAAGAAGTCACACAGAATGGTGGCTCTTTTTGAGTTCAATTTCATGCACTGTTGCTTTGGTCTTGTGAGGAAAGCTCTGAATTCCTTAGGATAGTCTTACTTGTGAAGTTCCAAAAACAAAATACTGAAATCATTGAGGATTGGCTATAAAATACACACTCTTCTTTTGCATGCAAGTGACTGTAGTAATGTGGATTATAAAATATTTTAATGTTTAATAAAATGTTTCTGTCCTTTTCTTTAGACCTCTTTTTAAATTTTGTATAATGAAGATTATAGCTAACATTTTGGTGCTTTTTGGAAAAGGATTTACGGCTTCTGGTCCAATAATCTCCATACTACTTCAAACCTAACTATCCTTCTATATTGTCTTCCAGAGTGGCATGTTTGCATTGCATCAGGAAGCTATATAAGATTTGCTCTAAAATAATATTTTAAAGTATTCCTTTAGAGTGCTTACTTAATTATTAAATATTCCCTAATAAAAGTAATTTAAAAAGAGATTTTCTATGCACAGACAACAAAAAAGAGAAATATAAATTAATGTAAATAAAGTATAACAATACACCCCAATAATACCTTTCTTCTTATATATTTTCTGCTCTCAGTTGAAATACCTAAATAGAGATATCATCAGGAAAGCTGTTATTTCTCCAAAATGCATGTAGGAACTCATCTGATAAGAACAACCTGAGAAAGAATGTGACTGTGTTCATTGGAAGGGTGCCATTTAACACACATATGCACTTGCACACACATCCATACACATGCACAAATATATTTTTAAACCCACATTGTTTTCCTTTATGTGCTCTAGAATAAAGGAGAACCAGCACATATTCAAAATGAGTTTATAAAATACGTTTACAGTAAATGATTTACTTAAACTTTAAAGGGCCAAAAATGTTATTAAAGTTATTTTCTTGTTCTTTCCTATGTATGAATGTGTCAGAGTCACTGGAAATTCTTGACACATTATTTGTTGAAGATTTTGTCCAGATTGTTTCAGTATATATTCTTTTCCCTTTCCCCTCTGATTTTTCAATTTAAAAACTTGTGTTGTTGTGTGTTTTTTTACTTTTAAAATGATAGTAATTAATATGATATTTAAATGAATGTCCAAGAGCACTTTTATTCTCTGGAGAATATAATAACCAGAAATTTATAGGCAGTGAAAGAAAGGGCAGAGCATACCTATATTTGAATTTGAGTACAAAAATGTGTATATGTGTGGGTGTGCATATTGTGGGTGTGTTATTTAAAAAAAAAATAAGTGGAGAGGCAAATACAGGATTCAGGAACTTTTGCTGTGGCTTTTGCTCCCTGAAAACCCTATGAGACCCCTGAGCATTTCCTTTCTCAAGGCATTTTAGGAACTGTCCAGCATTGTGATCAGACTGAAAATCATTAGATTCATAAGAAGAAGAAAACTTGTTAATGAAATCCAAGTCTTTTTTTTTTAAATAATGGTTACAGCTTTTGAAAAATGTGAATATTATACATTTATACAACCTCTCTGTCTTTAGAAAATCAGTTTCTAATAGTTACCTACTTCCAAACTGAACATATTCACCACCTTGCAGTGCATTCCAGTGTGGCCTATATGTGGTATGCATTAAAGAAACTTTAGGGGCACCTGGGTGGCTCAGTCTTTAAGTGTCTGCCTTTGGCTCAGGTCATGATCCCAGAGTCCTGGGATTGAGCCCTGCATGGGGCTCCCTGCTCAGTGGCGAGCCTGCTTCTCCCTCTCCCACTGCTGCTCCGCCTGCTTGTGCTCTCTCACTTTCTCTGTCAAATAAATAAAATCTTTAAAAAGAAAAAAGAAACTTTAATGAAATCTTGGAGAAAACCTTTCTTTCTTTTTCCTTTTTTATAAGTTAAAGTATCTTAAAAATTTGAATTTAACATTGTATTTACTGTTTTGTGTGTTTACACATGCACTCATGCCTTCCTGTTCACAAGAGCTTCTATTCTCATGGGCCAGGGCTGTTTAAACAACTAATTGTTCAGACTTAGAGAGGAAAATCTTCTTCAAGATATGAAAAAGAGCAGTCATTACATACTCTGTCAGTGCAGAATTAACAGCCACCTTTTTAAGATGGTGGATAAAATTAATTAATTACACATAATTTCTAATTTCTGAAGACTAGAAATATTGGTGTGCACATAGTGATAAAGACTCAATAGGTCCCTAAATAAATAGAGGAGGAAAAGTGAGGCCATTATAGCCAAGGAACAACAAAAAAGTAAACCTTGGCTCACTGTTACGTTGGTGAGTATCTCTGTATTATCTATCAATAAAGGTCTCCACACATTTAGAATGATGTTCAGGAACTGTCTCCACTAGAGGTGACAGTGAGGTAAGGACTCCCCTTGCTAACTCCTGCTGCTGTGCTCATGGACATTTAAATAATAGAGAGGAATCATGGTGTTTCCTCAAAGGAGCAGTCTGGTTTCATGGCCTGACTATATAATAATGCCTATAGAAGACTCGACCTACAAAAGGGCCAGCTGAGGGAACTCCCCTGATGATTCTCATTTTGTCACTGAACTCTGACCATGCCCCTCACCCTGAAGAGACAACAGAAGGAAGACAAGTTGAATAGGAGGTGGTGTTATAATCTGGTCCATAAACAAGTGAATCACTAGAGAACTCCTAAACCCACTCTTATTCCTGAGGAAAGGAGAATCATCATATCACTTTCTTAGCCATTTTATGGATACCTCTGATTTGGTACAACGGAGAGGGGAAACTATTTTCTTTTCTTATAATTACTGAGATTTTTTTGGTTTCTGGTTTAATCAAAATATTATTTTAAGATGTGTAACCTCTCTTCAGCTGTTTTATCTGTTCTAAATTAACCTCAATTTTTTCTTTTATACTTTTTTCTATCTTAAAAAAAGTAGTAAAACATACTCATTAGAACAAGTCAAACAAGGGAAAATTACATAGGGAAAGGTTTCATATTCTCTGTATCCCCGTCCCCTGAGGCTAGCATTTAGGTAGTATGTGCTTCTCCATCCATTTTCATTCAAGCCTAAATTTCCATCCAGAGATGAGGGAATGAAACAAATTTGTTTGGATCTGATATAGTTCACTTTACTTATCCTTCTAAGGCAGTTTTCCTTGGGATTGACTTTACTCATCTAAAGATGTTTAGAACAAGAGCGCATAGGGGTGCCTGGGTATCTCAGTCAATTAAGCACTGACTTGATTTTAGCTCAGGTCATGATATCAGGGTCATGATCTCAGGGTTGTGAAACTGAGCCTTGCATTGGGCTCCATGTGCAGGAGAGTGTCTTTCCCTCTCCTTCTGCCCTTCCCCTCTTCAACCAATCAATCAATCAATCATTCTTTTGTTGTGTTTTGTTTTAAAGAACTAATGCTTGTATTCATGGTACCATAAGACACTGATTGATTGCCCTCATCACTGACTTTGAAAGGAATATCAGTAAAAAGGGGGATCAAGAAGGAAGTCAGAAACTTCCTTTCTGCTTCCATTATTCTTGTCATTGTTATCAGTACTGTAACATCTTACATTTAATAGCTAAAAAGTGCTGCCCTTCGTTCTTTGAAATTCTCACCTAATACCATTGTAGCTGTAAAGCTGGTGAGGAATGTTTCTGCTTCTATAGTGCTCAGATCCTGAGATGACACCCTTAAAAACGGTGCTAGGTGTCTAAGCATTTCCTAGGCTTTGGAGTTAAATACAGCAGTAGTATCCTTAGTTAGGTATTGCACCACCAGCAGCACTAGTAACAACAGGAAAAATAATCGGTGATGGTTGCTTTTAGTTTTCATGTACTGGGAACTGCATTGGTCTGCCACAGTGTTACTTCCCATCCTCACAACAGAGCACTGCAGGTAACTGCCATCACCAATTGATTGTTGCTGCATGTCCATGCCCAGGCTAAGTGCTATGCACATATCACTGTGTTTTATCCTCACGACAACTCTCAGTATTATTTTTATTTTCAAATGAATAAATAAATTCTCTGTAGATGATGCTGTTGGCATTCCAGTTATATCCCTTCACACCCATTTAATATTTTCCTGGTGTGATTTCACTTCCAGCATCCAGCACCTGTTTCTCTTTGTTGGAGGGCTGTCCTCAGATTGCCAGAGCCCTCTTGGTCTGAGCAAAGGGAGAGTCCAGTGTGTCTTGGAATTTACATCTCTATGTGCAGGAAGCCCTTAATCAATGACCCCTGGTTGCAGAGGCATAAATACTCGAGATTTTGTGAATTTCTCCAACTGGGAAGTTCCAAAGTGTGACCTACACTGTCACCCTGAGTGTTTATGCTACACACATGGTTGGCCTCTTTCCATTCCCGATTCCACTTTTCTATTCTCTTACCATTGTTTCTTGGAAACATGTCCTAGTATATCACTTTTACATGAAATCTGATCTCAGAATCTCCCTTTAGGAAACATAAACTAGTATATCCTCTGAATGTGAAATTTATAGGTAAAAATGTCCAAACTCTCTCAATAAATGGGCAAGATGAGACCAAGCCTACTCTTTTGGGGTCCATATTCCTTGTCTTTCAGTATTAGAGTCTATCACAATTCATTATTCAAACTTTAGCCAAAAAGTACCTATTGCATGCTTGTTTTATGGCATATTATATTTATAGGAGAATCGGAATATTGTAGTTAGTGGATACTTAATGTCTATACACTCAAAATGCTGTTGACTTCACTGGGCCACAGTTTCTTCATCTGTTAAATCAGAGCATCAATGCTGCCTACCTCAAGGTAGATATAAGAACTAATAAAATGATACTTCCAAACTGTTGGGAATAACATTTGGCAATTTCTCATGCTCATCAAATATTACATTTTGTGATTATTGATACTTTGGGGGGTGTCTAAGATAAACTACATAGTTTTATTGATATTAGTTAAATGGTTAAATCCCTGTGCAAAATCCAAGAGGTACTGATATAGGCACTCAAGCTTGACCCATAGAAGAAAAAGCAACTGACTAGAGCCTCACTAGAAGCCAGAGTGTTGGCTCTGTGCATCCCTTTTAGCTTTGGCTCATCAAGAGAAGATGGAGACATTTCTGCTAGACTCAGCAGATCACTTTAACAGAGATGAATGGCATTTTGCTTGAGATGTAATTAGCCTTAGTTTTTTGCTAATTTCATAATCTGTTGTTTTTAATAAGAATTAAGACCTCTTTTTTATTTTTATTAATTATTTTTATTAACATATAATGTAAGACATCTTTTTTAAAAGCTCTGTAAAATAAAATGAGTATCATTTTGTCACTTTATTATTTTAACCACATCAGATAAAGTATTCAGTGTGAAGAGTAGCCAAGTGAACTCTTCTTCTTCCTATAATGCTCAGAAACTCTTTTAGCAGTGGTAAAATTGCTGCAATTTATATTCATCAAATTGCATGATTTGACTTATTTTAGAAAAGTTATTAACTTCTGAAGAGAAGTCTTCACAAGCATTCAAATGAGTACAAGATAGCACTATTAGTATATATGAAGTTTATTTAAAAATATACTGCTAGAAAATATATTTAGCAATAGTATTTCTAAAAAGATTAATTCCTACTTCATTTTGTAGGGATTTATTTTCTATTTATGAAACTTCTATTGCCTGCCAGTGTAAGGAAGAATTATCCCATCATCTTTTAAAATACTATTTTTCATCAAAAGAAGGATATTCTGGAAAAATAAAACAAAACACATCACTCTGCACTATTGGTATGTTTCTTCACAAGTCAGCCCTGAGTTGAGTTAGGTAGGATCTTACATTTATTTATATATCTCAAACTTAATGGAAGTGATATGAACAATTTCAAGAAACTACAATTAACAAAGTAATAATTAACCTAAAATTAATTTTCAAAATATTTTAACAAGCTTTAATCCTCACTTTCTCTTGTTAAAATTGAGGCAAAGTTAGCATATAACATTATATTAGTTTCAGGTATATATCACAGTAATTCAATATTTGCTTATACTACAAAGCGACCATGACAATAAATCTAGTTACCCTCTGTTACCATACAATTGACCCTCTTCACCCCTTTTGCCACCCTCCAATCCCCTTCCCCTCTGATAACACCAACCTGTTCTCTACATCTGAATTTTGTGGAGGTTTTTTGTTTTTTTTGTTTTTTAGATTCCACATACAAGTGACATCATAAGGTATTTCTCTTTCTCTGTTTGACTTATTTCACTTAGTATAATTCCCTCACAGTCTATTCATGTTGTTGCAAATGGCAGTATTTCATTCTTTTTTATGGCGGAGTCATATTCTGTTACATACACACACACAAACACACATATACAAACACACGAACACATCTTCTTTATCCATGCATCCATCAGTGGATACTTACGTTGTTTCTGTAACTTAGCTGTTATAAATAATGCCACAATGAACATAGAAGTGCATATATCTTTTCACATTTATGTTTTCATTTTCTTTGGATAGATATCCAAAAGTGGAAATGCTGAATCATATGGTAATTCCAATTTAAATTTTTTGAGGAATTTCCATATTGTTTTCCACAGTGGCTGCACCAATTTACATTACCACCAAGAGTGCACCAGGGTTCCCTTTTCTCCACATTCTCTCCAATACTTGTTATTTCTTGTTATTTTAATAATCTTCTTATGTGCCTGTTGACCATTAACATATCTATCTATCTATCTTTCTTTCTTTCTTTCTCTCTTTCTTTCACAGAGAGAGAGAGATCACAAGTAGGCAGAGAGGGAGGGGGAAGCAGGCTCTCCACTGAGCAGAGGCCCGATGCAGGGCTCGATCCCAGGACCCTGAGACCATGACCTGAGCCAAAGGCAAAGGCTTAACCCACTGAGCCACCCAGGCACCCCCATCAGCATATCTTATTTGGAAAAATGTCTGTTTAGATCTTCTGCCCATTTTAAAAATTTTTATCTGTTTGTGTTTTATTTGCTACTGAGTTGAGTTCTTTATATTTTTTTTAACATTATCTCTTCATCAGATACATGATTTGCAATTTTTTTCCCACTCAGTAGGTTGCCTTTTTGTTTTATTGATGGTTTCATATGATTTGCAGAGCTTCTTAGTTTGATGTAGTCCCACTTGTCATTTTAGCTTTTATCACCTTTACTTTTGTAGTCAGATCCAAAATTTCAATGCCAAGACCAATGTCAAGTATCTTACCACCTGTATTTTCTTGGAGCTTTATGGTTGCAGGTCTTACATTTAAGTCTAATCCATTTTGAGTTTAATTTTTGTGTTAGTATAAGATAGTAGTTCAATTTCATTATTTTGCCTGTGTCTATTTATCCCAGCACAATTTATTGAAAAGACTGTCCTTTCTTCGATGTTTATTCTTGCCTCCTTTGTCATAAAGTAATTGATCATATTTGCATGAGTCTATTTCTTGGCTCTCTATCCGTTCCATTGACATATATATAGAGAGAGAGATATAGATATAGATATAGATATATCTCTCTATATATTCCATTGCATTTACTATGTACATTTACACTTACTCTTACATTCACATACACATATGTGTGTTTTATATATATATATATATATATATATATATATATATATGCTTTTATGTTAATATGTGTGTGTGTGTGTGTGTGTGTGTGTGTGTGTGTTTATGCCAATATCATACTTTTCTTTCTTACTGCAGCTTTGTAGTATAGTTTGAAAGCAGGGACTGTGATACCTCCTACTTTGTTCTTTTTTGAGATTGTTTGATTATTCAGGCTCTTTTGGTGCTCCATACAAATTTCAGATTTGTTTAAGTTCTGTAAAAAATATCATTGGAATTATGATATGGATTGCATTGAACCTGTAGGTTGCTTTGGGTGGTGTGGACACTTTAACAATACTTATTCTTCCAGTCTATGAGCATGGAATACCTTTCCATTTGTTTGTGCTCAGTTTCCTTCATCAATGTCTTAATGGCTTTTGTGTACAAGTCTTTCCCCTCCTTGTTTAAATTTATTCATAGGTATTTTTTTTTTAGATGCACTGTACATGGAATTGTTTTCTTTGTCTCTCTTTCTCATAGTTTGTTATTAGTGTGTAAAAACACAACAGAATTTTATGTATTGATTTTGTATCCTGTAACTTCAATGAATTTATTCTAACATTTTTTTGGTGGAGTCTTCAGGATTTTCTGTATGTAGTATCGTGTCACCTGCAAATATTACAGTTTCACTTCTTTTAAAACATGTATGCTTTTTTATTTTTTTTTTTATTTTTTGCCAAATTGCCATAGCAATGATGTCTGATATTATGTTGGAAAAAATGGTGAGAGTGGACATCGTTGTCTTGTTACTGATCTTATAGGAAAAGTTTTTCACCATTGAATATGATGTTGGCTGAGGGTTGCCATATATGACCTTTGTTTTGTTGATGTATATCCTCTATATACTTACTTTGTAAAGTATTTTTATCATAAATTTATGCTGAATTTTGTAAATTTTTTCTGCATCCACTGAGATGCTCATATGATTTATATTTTTAAATTTCTTTTCAGTGTACCAGAATTCATTGTTTATGTACCACACCCAGTGCTCCATGCAATACGTGCCCTCCATAATACCCACCACCAGGCTCCCCGAACCTCCCACCCCCTGCCCCTTCAAAACCCTCAGATTGTTTTTCAGAATCCATAGTCTCTCATGGTTCATCTCCCCTTCCAATTTCCCCCAACTCCCTTCTCTTCTCCATCTCCCCATGTCCTCCGTGTTGTTTCTTATGCTCCACAAATAAGTGAAACCATCTGATAATTGACTCTCTCTGCTTGACTTGTTTCACTCAGCATAATCTCTTCCAGTCCCATATCATATGATTTTTATCTTAAATTTTGTTAATGTGGTATATAATGTTGATTGATTTGTGAATGTTGAAATATCAGTGCATACCTGGAATAATCTCACTTTATCAAAATGTATTATAATATATTGTTAAACTCACTTAGTATTAGCTGAGGGTTTTGTTTCCATGCTCATCGTGGGGCCTGTAAGTTTCTTTTTTTGTGGTGTCCCTGTCTGTTTGAATCAAAAATATGAGTTTGGAAATGTTCTTTCCTCTTCAATTTTTTTTAAGGATCTTGAGAAGGATAGGTTTCTTACATTTTCTTTGAATGTTTGGTAGACTTCATCAGTGAAACCATTTGGTCCTGCCCTTTCTTTGTTGGGAGATTTTTGAATACTGCTTTAATCTACTAATAATTGGTCTATTCAGTTTTTCTGATTTAATTTTGAGCAGATTGTATGCTTCTAGAAATTTATCTATTTCTTCAATGTTGTCAAATTTATTGGCTTATAGTTGTTTATAGTAGTCTCTTATGATTCTTTGTATTCCTGTGGTATTGGTTATAACTTCTACTTTGTATTTATGTTTATTTATTGAGTCTTTTCTTTTTTCCCCCTTTTTTAAAAGATTTTATTTATTTATTTGACAGAGAGGGAGAGATCCCAAGTAGGCAAAGAGGCAGGCAGAGAGAGAGAGAGAGAGAGAGAAGCAGGCTCTCTGCCAAGCAGAGAGCCCAATGTAGGGCTCCATCCCAGGACCCTGAGATCATGTCCTGAGCTGAAGGTAGAGGCTTAACATACTAGCCATCCATGTGGCCCTTTTTTCTCTTTTTTTCTTGGTGAATCTGGCTAAAGATTTGTTGATTTTGTTTGTCCTTTCAAAGGAACAGCTCTTCGTTTCATTGATATTTTCTATTTCATTTTAGTCTCTGTGTCACTTATTTCCATTCTGATTTTTATTATTTCTTTCCTTCTACCAACTTTGGCTTTGTTCTTTTTCTTTTGTGTATCCCTTAATTAATTACTATGGTTATAGTTTATTTTACTACTTTTATTTTTTAACTTCCATACTAGCTTTTTACATGACTAATCCATTACATTTACTATTATTCACCTCTACCACTGAGATTTTTACTTTGGTATGTTTTCTTGTTAATGAGTGGTTTTTTTTTTTCCTTTTCTGTTTAAAGAAGTTAACATTTCTTCTTTAAGAGTTGGTTTAACGGTGATGAACTCCTTTAGCTTGTGTGGAAAATTCTCTCTCTCCTTCAATTCTAAATGATACCCTTGCTGGGAGAAGTTTCTTGGTTGGAAGTTTTTTTTTTTTCCTTTTATCACTCATAATATATCATGACACTCACTTCTGGCCTGCAGTTTCTGCTAAAAAATTCAGCTAATATTATTGGGTTCTCTTGCACATAACACATTTTTTTTCTTGCTGTTTTTTTTATTCTTTGTTTAAGTTGTGATATTTTAGTTTTAATGTGTTTCTTTGTGGATCTCTTTGAGTTCATGTGATGTGTAATGCTCTGGTTTTCCTAGATCTAGATATTTCTTTCATTTCCTAGTTAGGGAAATTTCAGCAGTTATTTCTTCAAGTAAGTTTTCTGCCCCATTCCTTCCCCTCCTGGGACCCCTATAATGCAAATGTTATCCTCCTTAATGTTGTCTTAGGAGTCTTTTTAACCTATGTATCTTTACTTTTTAAATTCTTTTTATTTTCTTTTTGCTGTTCCTGTTTGGGTGCATGTCACTGCCCTGTCTTCCAGGTTGCTGATCCCTTCTTCTACTTCATCTAGTCTGGTGTTGAACCACTATAGTATTTTTTTCTTTAATTCAGTTATTGTTTTCTTCAGCTCTGTGACTTTTATTTGTTTTTTTATATTTTCTATCTGTTGAAGTTCTCACTATATTCATCCATTATACTTCAGAATTTGGTGAGCTTTATGACCTTTATTTTGAACTCTTTATCAGACAGATTACTTATCTCTATTTCATAAAAGTCTTTTTCTGAGGCTTTCTCTTGGTCTTTTATTTGGAACATATTCCTTTGTTTCCCCCATTTTACTTGAGTCCCTGTGTTTCTTTCTGTGTATTAAGTAAAATAACTACCTCTCCTAGTCATGAAATACTGGCCTTGTGTAGGAGATGAACCTTATCATTCAACCTTGCCCTACCTCTTGGTTGTCTCTTGATCCTTTGTGATTTTCTAAGTAGCCTAATATGTTCTTGATACATCCCAGTTGTTGAGGGTATGCCAAGACCTGTCAGTGTTCCAAAGGAAATCATCTCAGTTAGCTCTTCGTTACAGGCTTATTAGAAGCCAAATATTCAGGCAACAGCTTTTAATGTATGGAAATATACACAGATCTGCGGGGCCACAGTTGTAAGCCCTGATGACATTTAGGCAGGAGGATCTGGAGGTGTCCTCATGGTGACGGTTGAATCATGTCTTCAGACTAGTGTATATGCTTCTTCTATGGAGGAAACAGTGAGCTGCGTCAAAAACAAGGGAGATCTCAAAGGTGGTGTTTCCCACCCTACATTTTCTGAGGCACATATATAGACTCTAGATGTATGATAATCCTGAAGCCTCTCCCTCAGATTGAAGCTCCAGGACAAGAAATTTGACCTTCATCTTGGGCAGACTGAGTACATGTTTTAGTCTGTTGTCTGAGCGGAGATGTGGGGGTAGTAGCCTGCCCTATAATGCCTTTCTGATTATTATAATACTGTGAGTTCTAGGAATGCAAGTCCCTTTGGTCACCAGAATCAGGTAGTTTCATCAAGTCCTTCCTGAGGGTTGTGCTCACCTGCCAGCTTTAGCAAAGTTATGGGAGAGTGTTTAGGGCAGGGCAGGTCTGCAGCTTTAAAGCTGCAGAGGAACAGCACTATGGATGAGGCACACCTATGGCTATAGAAAGATCTGGCATGAATGCTGGGGGACAGGGCACACTCATAGCTTTAAGGAGACCAGAAATGAGCATGGTAGGCGGGGCTCACCATCAGCTTTAGAGAGGCTATGTCCATTTAGACATCCTCATCCTAACAAGTTGGAAGGTGCAAAAATGGTACTCACTGGTGTCTCCATTTCTGAAAAATGTCCAAATTGGTTCCTGTTCTTCTGGCAGATGCATTAGGATTAGCAAATGAATTTCCTTCCATATAATCCAGTCACCTCTCAAACTTATGCCTTTGCACTGGATCTGTGGATGAATGAATTCAGTCTCAAACCCCTCAAAAGGAGTATCTGAGATCCACAGAACCTCCCAGGTCCTCTTGACATAAGCCCTGTTGGTTTCCAAACCTAGACATTTTGAGGAACTGTGTCTCTGGGTGCATATCCCAAGGGTTAGGGTACCCAATGTGTGGCACAAAATCCTCACTCCTTAGGGAAAAACTCTGGATCCATGAGATCCTTCACCGTTTTGTGTCACTATAAGAAGGTGGGGTTTTTGGTGAAACCATATGTGCCTCCTATCCACTTGATGTGATTTCTTTTTCCAAGATTTTATTTTATTTATTTATTTGAGATAGAGCAAGAGAAAGAGAGAAAACACAAGTGGCCGGGGGTGGTGGGGGGGGGGAGACAGAGAGAGAAAGAGAAGCAGGCTCTTCACTGAGCAGGGAGACCAACATGGGGGTTGATCCCAGGACCCTGAGATCATGACGTGAGCTGAAGGCAGATGCTTAACCAACTGAGCCACCGAGGCACCCCACTGTGATTATTTTATCCATTGTTGTGGAGTGAGATGTTCAGCTAGTTTTTAGTTATTTTTCAGTGGGAATTATTCCATATATAGCCATAGGTTTGGTGTGTCTGTGAGAGGTGAGCGCAGAGTCTTCCTATCCCACCATCTTGAACCTTCCCTATCCTCTTCATTTTCAACTTTTTAAAAATTATTGTTTTCTTATTAGTAAAGTAATACAGTCCAGTCTAGTAGTGGTACTAGTAGAAGTAGTGGTATTATCATCTAACCTTCACAGATCTAGATAGTTTACATGGATTTATTTATTTATTTTTCAAAAAAACCTGTTAAGTAGCTACTACTATTACTCTTGTATTTAAAAAAAAAAAAACTAAAAACAATTAAATTAAAAACAAGGAAGTAGAAATGCAGGCATGTTAAGTAATTTATTTGAGTCTATACAATTAGCAAATGGAAGGTGAAAATTCAAACCCAGACAATAATAGTACAGGGCTAGCTTTCTTATCAGTATAATACTATGAAAATCTAAGCATGCAATGAACATCTCAGTACCAGTTGAAAACCATAATTAGTATTTTGATGTATCTTTCTGGCCTTTTCCCTATAGGGATAGAAGTATTACATATACACACTTACTCAAAAAATCCTTACTTACCGCTTATTTTTCCTATTCACTTTAAAATGTAGCTTATAAAGCTATATTATTTTGTATTACATATTTCTAAAAATCTGTCAATTTTCAGTTTATCTAGTTAAGAGCATGAGGTGATTCTTATTTATAATGGCATAACTCAGAGATATTGTATGTCCAGTTCCAGGTCACTGTAATAAAGCAGATATTGCAGTGAAACAAGTCAAATTAATTTTTTTGGTTTCTCAATCCAAATAAAAGTTGTTTGCATTGGGGCGCCTGGGTGGCCCAGTGGTTTAAGCCGCTGCCTTCGGCTCAGGTCATGATCTCAGGGTCCTGGGATCGGGTCCCGCATCGGGCTCTCTGCTCGGCGGGGAGCCTGCTTCCCTCTCTCTCTCTGCCTGCCTCTCCATCTACTTGTGATCTCTCTCTGTCAAATAAATAAATAAAATATTTAAAAAAAAAGATGTTTGCATTGTACTGTAGTCTATTTTTTTTTTAAGATTTCATTTATTTATTTGAGAGAGAGCATGAGAAGGAAGAGGGTCAGAGGGAGAAGCAGACTCCCCATGGAGCTAGAAGCCTGATCCAAGGACTCCGGGATCACAGCCTGAGCCAAAGGCAGTCGCCCAACCAACTGAGCCACCCAGGCACCCTCTATCGTAGACTTATTTTTTTAAGATTTTATTTATTTATTTGACAGACAGAAATCACAAGTAGGCAGAGAGGCAGGCAGAGAGAGAGGGGGAAATAGGGTCCCCACTGAGGAGAGAGCCTGATGCGGGGCTCAATCCTAGGACCCCAAGATCATGACCTGAGCAGAAGGCAGAGTCTTAACCCACTGAGCCTCCCAGGCACCCGTACTATAGTCTTTTAAGGGCAAAAAAGCATTGTGTATTTTTAAAATGCACATATCTTAATTTTAAAAAACACTGTATTGATAATTAACCATCGTCTGAGCTTTCAGTGAGTCATAATCACTAATCATAGATCACCTTAACAAATATAATACTCATGAAAAAGTTTGTGATGTGAGAATTACCAAAATGTGACACAGAGACACAAAGTGAACAAATGCTGTTGGAAAAATGGTGCCAATAGACTTGTTCAATGCAGTGTTGCCACAAACCATCTATTTGTAAAAAAAAAAAAAATGCAAATCTGCAAAGTGCAGTAAAGTGAAACACAATAAAAAAATAGCATAACGATGGCACCACTAATAGAATGAGAATGAAGCACAGAACTATTTAGAGATCTATTTTTGAGCAACTTTGTCTTTTATTAGCTGTATCATCTGAGAACAGTCATTAACTCAGTAGCCCAAATATAAAAAGAAGGATTACCTAGGACCTGCTGCAAATAATACAGAGCACGCTGTGGGGGTGGATGCAGCTTGGTGGGTTATAGATTAAACAAAATTGGTCCTGAGATGATCATTGCTGGAGCTGGGTAGTGAGTATGTGGAGGTTTTTTGTTCTATGCTCTGTACTTTTGTATGTCTACAAATTCACATTAGAAAGAAGTGTGATAATTCTTGACTTCACAGAGTTAATGCAAAAAAATGAATGATAATTTATTTTTAAACTCTGAGCACCTTACCAGGATGGATGAGATATTATTTGAAAGTAACATATTTTTTATTTTTATACTCAAAGTAAGATGACTATAATGAGCTGTGTTATACAGAGAAGTAAGTTGTGCATATTAAGAGAAGGAAGGTAAACATTACTTTTTGGTCTGGTGACCATTACTATGACTTTACCACCAAATATTCCAGGTATAGTTTGTCATTCCTGCTACATAAAAATGAAGTAGATTTGTGTGCTTAATTGAGATAATATAGTACCATGGAAAGATCTTGTTATAGAGCTAGAGACATGAAAATGATGATCATATTGAAGATAAAAAGAACATAATAATAGTAGTCATAATAATACTAACAATGATGACAGTTACTTTATATTGAGTTATTTTGTGCCAGTCTGCTCAGCACTTTCATGCATTGTATCATTTAATCTTCACAACAACAGTATGGAAACTGTGGCCCACAGAGACTGTGTGAGTAAATGTCTGAGCTAGAGCAGACGTCCTGCTGTCATCCCTTCTGGTTTCTATTCTTGCCTTTATAACTTACCAGCTCTAAGGCCTTGGCAGTTTAAACACATGCTTTAAGTCTTGATCTTCTCATATGTAGAATGCTGCCTAAAATGAGTACTTTAAAGGATGTTTTTCATGATTACATGTCTTTCAGTATCTAAAATATCTATGCTTAAACTCATATAGAGGGTGATTAATACTGATAGCTCTCATTTTAGCTATATTTAGTCGATGCATAAAAAAGCACATGTAAATATGTGACAGACTGTTAGAGAACCAAATAACTACTATGACAAATAATTAACACTTACTGAATTCTTACTGTGTGCCAGAATTAACTAAGTTAATGCTCATAACAGTGCCACAAGCTAGGTACTATTATTGTCCCACTTTATGTATGACAAAAATGAAGAAGAGGAGTTAACTAATTTCACAAATACCATATATGCTATCTATCCATCCATCCTTTTTTATTTAAGATTTTATTTATTTGACAGAGATCACAAGTAGATGGAGAGGCAGGCAGAGAGGGGGGGGGAGCATGTTCCCTGCTGAGCAGAGAGCCAGATTCGGGACCTGATCCCAGGACCCTGAGATCATGACCTGAGCCAAAGGCAGCGGCTTAACCCACTAAGCCACCCAGGCACCCCTCCATCCATCCTTCTGTCTGCCTGTCTTTATCTCTCCATCCATCCATCCATCTACCCAGTTACTCTCTTTCTCTCTGTCTATTTTATCTATCTATAATTTTTTTTTTAATTCATTTTTTATTTTCAGCATATAATTTTTAATTACATGAGCATGTTTTACAGAATTCTGGAACTGAAAATCTTTAACTTTTCCTTGACAAAAGACCACACTGAGAAAAAAAATGCAATACCCACTTTTTTATGCACATATGGAAAGACTGTCCTAAACAGTAGAGATACACAGTATAAGATAACAGCCATCTTAAAATTTATAGAGCCATTTCATGTACATTTTCTCATTTGACTCTTACCACAATCTTTGAGGTTGCCGTTATTATTTTTCCTTATTTCACAGATTAGATTTCATGTGACTTCAATTTAAAAATATACCAACCATAGTATCATTGATAAATAATCTAGAGCCTGTTTCTTATCAATGTTAGCAATAAATCACCATTGGTGAAAGAAAATAATAATAAAATAATATCATTTATACTAGTATTAAATTATTATTATATCATTAGAACATTTCAAACCATGATTTTCAAGAGGCCATAATATGGTGACTTCTCTGATGTGTTTTTGAATTTATTTTCAGCATTATAATTTGAAAGTAATCTATACATTATCTAAGATGCAAATGCATGTTCACATAGAGATAATAAATTATAACTGCGAGAAATGGCAGTACTTTGCTCATTGTGATTTTTAACTTACAGGAAATCACTGTTGTCTTGGAAATCAAGGAAATAAAATGTTTGGGGTGAACTTATTCTTTCTAGAATACCAATACATTTTAACATATTTCTCTCAGAGGGCAACTGAGCAGGAGGCCCACAGAGCCATTCGCTATTGTAAGGCACATGCTGCGCTGAACCAAAATTCATTCCCTTTTGAACTCTTTGGAACTGGTTTTTTTTTTCCAAGGGACCTCAAATGGCAATAACTTAGCAACAGTTGGCGGCAGACCTAGGCATATTACAATGAAAGCGCCAGTGACTAATTATATTACCACTATTTACATTATTTTTGTGTGTGTGTGACTTATCTATCATGCCTTGCAACTTATGGAAATAGTGTTATTGTTCACAGTAACAAGCTCACTTACAGCAAAATCCTACCAATGACCAATTTTTAAGTAGTTTACATACATGTAGCATGGGTTTGAATATATATCTAGTCATAAACCTTTGTTATTTTTATATCTGTGTCATGCTGTTTGGACCAGTGAGGGTTTTGCTTGGGTTTTTTTTTTTTTTTCACTTGTGATTTTAAATTTTTAAAAGAAGATAAATTTTAAAATGTAGATTTTAGTTTTGAAAGGCCAATACCCTTGACTAATCACATATATAACCTTACATAATGAAGATTAAATATGCTCTTTTGCTGTCATGATTTTATTATTCCTGTTTCCATTTTTTTCTTTTGGCAAAGATCTTTGTCAGTGTACTCTTTTAGTCTTGCCTATAACTTTATTATATGTGAAGTCAAAATAAGATGAACTTTGACTTGAAAATAGCACCCACAAATATTATTTCTAAGTGCTAGTAATATAAATGAATTAGAAGTAACTTTTATTTCAATTAGCTTTTAAATTGTTTTACCAGAAATATTATTTTGGGAATGTTTCTGTAATGGTTTTTATATGCTAAGTATGTGGTAAGTTTTGGTCTGGCTTTGCTTTTGATACAATTTTAATAGGAAAAGTAATGGTAAATCCAGACCATTCTCATGGCAGCATCCAGTGAGAATCAGCTTATGCTCTACTAATTTACATTTTTCTATTAAAACCTGAGTGAGAATCCATACCAGTGAAATGGAGAAGAGTTTGGCTTTAAACGTGGCAGACTTGGGATGACTCTCGAGCAACAGAACTGTGCTTGAGGGGAATCAGTTGCAGCATCTTCTGTAATTGTGTCACCTAGATTTGTCTCAAGAATTACTGGATTTCCAGAGAACATCATGACCTCAAATGCTCTATCTCACTAGAGAATAGCAGTATAGTAAGAAAATTATTTATCTATAATTTATGGGAGACAAGCAGGTCTTATTTATTAAGTACCCAGTACCAAGATATCTTCCTGTGTCACACAGCCACGTTGGACATACAAGGTTTGAGTTACACATAGTAACCCATTAGTGAACACTGATCTTCACTATCTAGTGGACACGTAAAGTATAAGCATTTATTCATACTGTTAATCACTGTGAGATAAATCATCAGGCTACAACGTACAATTAGTTGTCATTATTTCAATTGCTTGGGTTCAATGTGAAAGATCAATTCCTTGACTAATGAATGAGCCTAGCCTGTTGTCCAATATTCCCTGCTCTGTGAGAGTGAATTGTGCTGGAGAACTGTGTGATAGTATTATATACAGATTTTCCAAAATGAGTGGTTCAGTCAAAGATTCTTATTGGAAGCCAGGGTAATTAATTCCAAGCAGTTGTGTACATTTAGGAAAAGATTCATTTGGGGAGGGGAAACTTCAGCTATGGCATTTAATCTTATCCAAAATATTTGTATTAAGCTCTTAATACAGGACTCCATTAGGTTTTAAGTATTCAATGAGAAACAAAGAAGACATGATCACAGCCTCTGATTTCATGGTCTGGTTCAACTCCACAAGTTGTCTAACTGTAGTGAAGAGAGAATAAAAAAGGTTGTTCAAGTGGTGTGGACAAATCCAGAGTCAAGATTGAGGGTGTTGTACCGGGGAAACAATGAGAAGAAACCCATGCTGAGCAGAAAGTGATTTGGGGAATGCCAGATAAAATGTTAGGTTTGGATGCTGAGCTAAGATTCATTGATAGAATTGATCACATCAACAATAGGTTCTTAAATGATAACGTGGTAATGGTGGTGGTGATGATGATTATAAGTATTTTTCTTTCCACCAGGTGGTAAATATGCACAATATTATTCCAATAATAATGCACAGAGCTTTAGCTTTAGTGTATCTATGAGTAGACTGAGGCTCAGAAATTAAGTAATTTTACCAAGGAACACAGCAAGAAGAGATCTAAAATTTAGAACCATATCTGTCTCATTTCAAAGTGTGTTCGACTATTTCTCTTCCCTTTTGTGGAGAAGCATAGGGATGGTTTAACATCACTATGGCGTGAGTCACATTTTCTTTTAATTATAATGCCTGCATTAATGAAGGAAGTGTGATATTCAGTGCATATTCATAACCATGGTTTTGCTTAATCTGCCCAACATTTTGTGATGTGGGTAGTATAAATAAGGTCCAAGGAAATACAGGGGAACTCAGCAAGTTCAAGGAAAAGAACAAAATTTTAAAGTCTTTTGTTGAAACCTCTCTTTTTCTCAGAGAATGGAAGGGCAGTGAAGGTAGATGAAGTAGGATGGACTGTTCCCCCATGTAATCTGAGAATATTCAAACAAAAGGAAAGTCAGCAAATTCCCCTTGATGTAGGGAGCTTTAACACTGTGTAGTGCCCCTCTGAAGTAGACATTTTCCTCTGCAGTTGTCTGTCTTCTATACAGCCTCAAGTCTCCAAGGAGAGACCTACCCACGTGGCCTGGGGCTGCCTGCTCCAGCTGCACACTCTTCTATCATTATACTCTAACTCAGCTCTTTGTCTCTGTGCTCCATCGTACTTACCTTCTGTGTCCTTGTTTTGTTTGTCTCCAATGATGAAAGCACCATGAAGAAAGGTTCCTTCTTAGTTTTTATCATCTATGTATCCCTGTGTCTAACAACACTAGAGATATTTGGATTTTACCATTGGGACTTAGAATCTATTATGGTGTTGAGGATTTTTTTACACTGCTTTTAAAAATCTTTTTGTTAGTAATTTGTTCCTGTGGTTCAGTCTTGTAAAAAAAAAATAATAATGCAAATGTGGCTAGACAATTTAAAAATACAAACAACAACAACAAAGAAACAAACTGGTCATTGCCAAAGGGGAAGGAGCTTTGGGGAGGATGAAATGGGTGAAGGAGATTAAGAGGTACTACGTTCCAGTTATAAAATAAGCCAGCCATAGGAATGGAAGTACAGCATAGAGAATGTGGTCAATAATATTGTAATACACTAATCATGGTTACCAAATCTTAATGTGTGTAATTGTTGAATTATTATATAGTATATGTGAAAGGTGTTTAATATTATTTGTCAACTGTACTTAATTTAAAAATAAGAATATAAAAAAATAAAACAATATAATTCAGCCTATGTAATCACTTCAGTTAAACATCTAAAGAATGCCCCAGTTCCATTTTAAGAGGATACAGTTTTCTGGTGTTATGTGTCATCACACTAGATTACTTGCAACATCTTGTGATCAAATCACTTGTTTAAAGATATTGCAAACTCGGTCTTAACTTAAGATTAGTAACTAAATATTGGCAGGTTCATAGAATTTGCATGTAAACAGAAGACTAAAAGAAGGGTAGAAGGAGTAATTTTAGTGTGTCATTCACTTGTACAAAAGATTTCACATCTTATTAAGCCTTTTGAAGAAGACAGACTTCTCAAAACTTGTTAATAGAGCAAGATATGCTTTTTTTTTCTCGTATAATAGAAATGAAAATTTCCTGTTAGGAATTAGCCAGTTTCTTTCTTTTTCCCATTTCTTTCTCTAATTATTTTTTTCTGCTTTTTCTTAAAAGGTACAATTTTCTACTGGATTTAAAATGTTTTTAAAGTTTTTATTGTGAAATAATCATAGACTCACAAAGTAGTACAGAGTTCCTGTGTACACATTATCCAGCATTCCCTAGTGGTAACATCTTAAATAAATATACACATTATTAAACCTAGAAAATTGGCATTGACACAGTGCAATTAACTATGTTGAAGACTTTACTTTTATTTGACCATTTTATTCATACACTTTTTTATTGTAGATCCTTATGTTCCATGACACTTAACCATATGTATAGATTAATTTAATCATCACTGCAATTAAGGCGCAGAGCTCTTCTTCGCCACAAAGGAATTTACAGATGATTGTTCTAAAGTAAACACAAAGGTGTCAAAGTCATTACTGTACTATGTAGCAAGTGTGTTTTAATTTATTGAAACTTACTGATAATGTCTTTTAGCATCCTAACACTGGGTTTTCCTCCCTAACCATGGTAACCCTGATGAATTTCAGTTGAATGTGAGAGCATTTAACGCTTTCTGGCCCTATACATAGATTAACTGAGATTGTAATATTTTGATGTCTTCTTATGGGGCACTTGTATTGTTACAATGATTTGAATATGGTGAAAGTAGTAGGAGCAGCTTAAGTTAGCAAAGAGGATGTGAGTCTTCTATATCCAGCTCAGTCATTGGCCCAGAAGGGGACATCTACTTAAATATCCTTCTGGAGAATGTAAAAAGTATGAAAATGGATGATATTCTCAGGTTTTCTAGTACATCCACTCTGAGGACAGTAGGGATAGCAATTCAGGAGCTGTGTTAGCTCTTTCGGTTTCCAAAAACAGTTTTACTGTCCTAAGTCAGTCATTTACTAAATGATAGGGCAACTGGCTGTCCTTTTTTAATGGGCTGATGATGATGCTGATTCAGCAGAATAAGATATAGACAATACATTTTCTCTCTTATAGTGAAAAAGACTCTGATAGCAATTAATCCATATGCCAGACACTTGGCATAGGCATGGTAAGGGGGAAACCAAATGGCCATTGACCTTAGTAACACATAGTAGTTAGGAGTTTGGCCTTAAGATTCAGAATTCTAGCTCCTCCACTCAGCTAAGCCCTTTTGGCCAAGATATGTAAAAGGCACTGCAATATCTGGCATCTACCCATTACATGCTAAGTATGCAATGGCTATTATTAGTCAAGGATCTTAAAGTCTTTTGATGAGATAAATGATAGAAATAAGAGTCAGTTAGATGAAATACAGTAATAAAGTATTTATATATTCAAAGAGAATTTAGAGGAGGAAGGGGAAGAGAACTAACATGCTGTGAACCCACTGTGTATCAGATACTGTGCCATGTGTCTGGAAAATCTTATCTCATGTTACCTTCACAAGAAGTCTGTAATGTGGTAGATGTTATTTACATTTTACAATTAAGTAAACAAATATTTGGTTATAAAGTTAATTGAGTTGTTTCAACACAGTTATTGATTTGAATCAAAGTCTGTATGACTCCAAATGTGGTGCCAGTGATGTTTGGAGAAGTGAAGGATGAACTCACAAAGAAGATGACTAGAAAAATAGAGAAAATTTGAAAAGGGAAGAAGGGGAGGTAATTACAAGCTGGAACGATGTCACAAGTGAAGCTTCAGTGGTATGAGTCCAAGTGACATATGAGGTCTAATCAAACAGCTAGTGGGATCAGAATCAGTGCACTGTTAGAAAACAGTGGGGACAGGGTGGTTTGGGATTAAGATGGGAAGCCTCGAGGAGAGTAAAGTCTAAGGAGGACTTTAGGCCCTTCTCAGAATCACATGATGACTGGGCCCCATCCAGATCTACCAGATAAGAATACATAATGATATCACCCAGGGAATCATTGATAGCAGTTATAACTGGTTTTGAGATAGGCAAGACTGAGATTACGAAATATATTAAACAATTATGTACAGGAATCACAACAGGGTTGACAGGTCTGCCATACAGCAAACTAGGTAAGCCAGTGCCTAGAGAATTTTCAAGAATCCCATCTTCCACAGACTAAAGACCTGGTCTAATGCAGCACCACGGACAGCTCAGAGGTAGTCTTACTACTGTAAAAATCTGAAATCGAAAACTGTTTTCATCCGCAGACAACTTTATCTTTGGTCTCATGAACTTCACCCTAGAAGGGATATCTTCTAAATTTTACAAGACCATACCCTATTAATACTTGCCAAACTTGTCCTTATTGATCTCTCAGCATCCGTGTATAATGACATGTGTGGTGGCTGGGTTAGTATCACCTTTGGAGAGTTTACATTGGCTCAGCCCATTTGTTCATGAAGTTTTCCTTCATTAGAATATTTTCCATACTTAGGTTTCTGTATTTCAAAGGTGTTTATGTGTTTTAGGAGTTTCTCTGACCTTTCAACTGATACTTTTCCCCTAGCATATTACTTTTGTCTATGAAGTATCAGAAACCTGGTGTGATTACAATGAAATATACAAATCGGGTGGGAGGAATTAATGTGGGCAGTACATAGAAGATTTGAATCTCTAAGACTAATTTCCTATAGCTTAATTCAACATTGTAAATAAGTTTAACACATCTGAGGCCAGAATAACCCATGTTTAAAAATTCTTTATGTTGGGGCACCTGGGTGGCTCAGTGGGTTAAAGCCTCTGCCTTTGGCTCAGGTCATGATCCCAGGGTCCTGCATCAGGCTCTCTGCTCCGCAGGGAGCCTGCTTCCTCCTCTCTTTCTGCCTGCCTCTCTGCTTACTTGTGATCTCTGTCTGTCAAATAAATAAATAAATAAAATCTTTTAAAAATATTCTTTATGTTATCCGTGCTAATGATGCATGTTATAGATATTCGAGTGTTCTTTTCTAAAGATTTTATTTATTTTTATTTGACAGACAGATCACAAGTAGGCAGAGAGAGAGAGAGAGAGGAGGAAGCAGGCTTCCCACTAAGCAGAAAGCCAGGTGCAGGACTCAATCCCAGGATTGAGAATTCAGATCATGACCTGACCAGAGGCAGAGGCTTAACCCACTGAGCCACCCAGGCACCCCAAGTGTTCTTTTCTAGATGGCAGTATAAGGATCATGGAAAGTTCTACTTTGTCCATCAGAGAATTAGAATATGTGTATCATGGGATGGTCAGTTTTCAAAATCAGTTTAAATCTCCCAAAATTTTGTTCCTGTTTTGGGAAGAGTAAGTCAGAACCAGGTGTCAGACTGTACCATGTTCAAGTCATGATTCAACTTTAATCTCTGGGGTTTCTCAAACACTGCTGCTTGTTTGTTTTCCTTGTGATCAGGATCAATATGCTATGTGGCTTTTTTTTTAAATAAATAAACGAATGAACAGCACAGAGGTTAGGGGCACCAACCCCTTACACAGTTGAAAATTTGTGTGTAACTTTTGACTTCCCTAAATTTTTTAAAAATATTTTATTTATTTATTTATTTGACAGAGAGAGAGAGAGAGAGAGAGAGAGAGAGATCACAGGTAGACAGAGAAAGAGAGGGAAACAGGCTCCCTGCTGAGCAGAGAGCCCAACGTGGGGCTTGATCCCAGAACCCTGAGATCATGACCTGAGCCAAAGGCAGAGGCTTAACCCACTGAGCCACCCAGCTACCTGGCTTTTTGTAGTTTGATCTCAACTGCCAAAAATGGAGTGGTCTCTGTAAAGGAAACTATTTTTTATTGAAAGTAACCTAAGCAGGGAAAAAAGTGTAAACAGTTGTCTAGGTAATAGGTAGTGACTACAGAGATATTATTCTAGTAAAATTGCTTTTTGTTTTTCATTGCTGAGTAGGTATATTATGGGAAGGCCTGGTTTGGATAAACCGGACAAGATAGACTGAGAGATTCTAGAATGCCAATGTCCTTCCAACTAGAGAGAGCCAAATGTTGAAGGGACATACCCAAAATATAACCATTTGAACTTTAAGAGTTATTTTAAATTGAACACTGTGACAAATGTTGCTAAAATGAAAAATAGGACTTCTATCTGTTAATAACTATGAAAATTTAAATATCAGAAAACTCCAATAAAACATTATAAAGTCCATCATTTCCTGTAGATTTAATATTTGGTTCATGAAAATAGAGTATTCTTAATGAATTATGTAATCAGCTATTTCTAATATCGTAAATTCTAAACAGTTTTATTATGCCAGTTTCACTTAATGTCCAAATTATAATGTGTTGTCCATGAAGTTTACAACTAAATATTAGTAATAGTATTTGATTTCTTTGTATCTTGATTTGTACATTTATGTGTATAGTAATAATAACAGCAAGTTAGGAATCCATTACTATTAAATAAGGAGTATATTTTAGTAGAAAATTGAAGTTAGACATTTGACATAACCTGAAATATTTAATAACTTTAAATTTGTATTTTGTGAATCACCTTTAAGTAGCTAATAAAACATGCATGTAAATAAAAATAAGCAACTTATTAGAATGATTATAAGAACATCATTTATTCTTCTAAAGCATAAGTTTTTCAAACACACCTTTTATTACTGTTTTAAAAAAGAAATCATTTCCATATATTTGCATGTAGATTACTTTGATTGTCGGAGAATTTTCCATCATTATTTTAATGCTATAACTGACAGAGCTGATGGACTATGAATTTGAAAGTTACACATAACAACACAAATGTAGCTTAAATGACCAAGGATACCACTTTTGTTTTGGAACTTTAGATGCAAATTAAGTGATTTTAGAATCCTTGTTAACTTTTGATCTAGACAATCTTGGCAATATCTTCCAGAAATGAAAAAAAAATGTGTATTGGTATTTTTGGTAGAGTATCTTTCCTTTGTAACTCTTTTATACATAAGGTCTAGACCAGAAATGTTCATAAAAATACTCTCACCTCAATAATATATTAAACCCAATAAGATTATTTCTTATCTTGTTGCAATCAGCTAATAACTTACTGTTTGTATCCAGAAAGCTTGTTAATGATGGAAAAATTTTTTTACCTCTGAGGCTCCTTTAGCTTCTCATTCTCAACTGGACACTTTCCTAAATATTTTTCCCACAAAGAAAATTGCGTTTATCAAGTACTTTTTTGTCTTTTTTATTAATTAGACTTCTCTAAGTAAGAAGCAATAACCAATACTAATTCCCATGAAATAACCAATGACTTTTTGAAATAATGTAATCCTGGGAAAAAATAAAAAGAAAACGAGAATGATAATTCAATAAGCATTTAAAACCTTATCACAATTACATATAGTTTATTTTAGCCTTTTTGAAATGGCATAGATCTCTATTACTATTTTCATGGATGTCCCCTTTGTCTACACCCCAGATTCAGTGCCCTACCCCTATTAGAAAAAACAACAACAATAACACCAATTGGTGTTTTATGTATGTTTTCCTCTGTCATCTCATATCTTCCTCTCCCTTCCCTTACTTTCTACTCAGTTCATATTTGCCCACTTTCATCATTTGTTTGCTTATTTATTTTAATACTTTAGGGACACCTGAGTGGTTCAGTTAGTTAAGCATCTTCCTTCAGCTCTGGTCATGATTCCAGGGTCCTGGAATTGAGCCCCAGATTGAGCCCCACATCGAGCCCCACATCAGGCTCCCTGCTTAGCAGAGGTTCTGCTTCTTTTCTCTCTGCTGCTCCCCCTGCTTATGCACGTTCTCTCTCTTTCTCTTTCTGTTAAATAAATAAATAAAATGTTTTGTTTAAAAAAATAACACTCTAAAACTAGTTCCACCACTAGGTAACTAAAAGTCCTTGATTTAGCATCAGGTTAATTCAATGAACATTTACTGAGTATCTCTGTGTCAGGCACAACCCTGAATGCTTGGTATACATCAGTGAGTAAAACAGAAAATATGTAGGCCTCTGGATTCTCAAAGGGTGTAGACAGTAAACAAAAAGACATAATAAATAAGTAAATTTTATAGTTTGTTAAAAGACCATGCTATGGAAAAGAAGAGCTACAATAAAATAAAAGATGACTTATGCTGGGGTGCATTCTAATTTTAAATAGTGCGTCAAGGTAGATCTCACAGAGAAGGTAATATTTGAGCAAATACCAGAATGAGGCAAGGGAATAAGTAATGTTAGATATTAGAGGAAGAATCATTTTAGCCTGAGGAACAGTCAGTGCAGAATTCCTAATTCATCAGTTTATCTGCTATTCTTGGTACTGTATCTGCATGTGACTAGAATGAAGTAAGTGAAAGAGATATAAGAGAAGATATTTGCAAGGTGATGGTGGATGTTGAAGGCCAATGTAAGGTTGTTTTCTTTCACTTTGCATGAGACAGGAGCCAATGGAGGAGTTTATGGAGAAGATCTGACATATATTATAAAAGGATTATTGTGGAAACTGGGAGTGGAGGCTCAAATCAAGGGGAAATGTTAGAAGGATATTGTGGTAATTTATGCAAAGGTGATGGTGGCTCAGACTAAGGAGGTAAGGACTCATATTCTGAATATATTTGAAGATAGAGCCATCAAGGATTTCCTAATGAATTGGAAAAGAGCTGTAGGAGAAAAACAGTCACAAATGACTCCAGGGTTTTTGTTCTTATCAACTAAAGGAGTGTATTTGCCCTCAACTGGATTAGTAGACTCCAGGTGAAGTGGGGTGAATTTTTGGAGGGAGGCAAATTAAGTTTGAGAAATCTATTAACATCATAGTGGAGATATAAGTAGGCAACCGAATGTATGCATTTAGAATTCAAGAAATTATTGGCATAAGTTAATATTTAAAGCCATGATATTGTATGATGTCACCAAGGTAAAGTATAGATAGGAAAAAAAAGAAGAGGACTGAGGACTCCAACATTAATTTGTAGGCCAAAAGAGGAGAAACATCAAAGGAGAATGACAAGGAGAAAATAGCGAGGTGGGAGGATAAACAAGAGAATGTGATATCCTGAAAACTTGACCTTTTACCTTCAAACTGTACATTCTGGTGGCTCATTTGACCTTTTCCTGCCCTTCTAATTCCTATCTCCTGACTTTCTACCTATAAAACCAAAAAGAGAAATCAGTATTTTTGAGATATAGCATGTTAATAATTTCAAAGGGTATTCAGTGAGTCTGAATAATTCAGTGGGGGTAATGTGGAAAAAATATAGAATTCATAGGAAAAGGAATAGAAGTTAGCTCAGGAAATGACTTGAATTAACATTGATGCTATATCTCTAGTGTAGGTCTGCCGGTTCTACCTCTCAGTAGTTGAATTAACAGCAAGATTCCTTAGTAGGAAAAGAAATGTTGTAAGCATTTGTCTCTACATGCCTGAATTAAAACCTGCCAACAATGAGATCTAGGTAACACAGTATCTTGAAAAGGATCTAAGTGAGATTCAGGAAACCTGAATTCCAACTATGGTTCTGCTACTGACTGATTGCATTAACTTCAAATCTATCATTAACCTCCTTGTGCCTCATTATCTTCATTTCACCAAATAAGAAAAATGAAATATTCCTCCTTTCCTACCTCACTTGGATGTTGTGAATTTAAATGTGTAAGAAGTGCTTGAGATGCATAAAATTTGATGGAGTGTTTTATTCATGAATTCAAGGCATCTGAAGTAATTTGACCATGATGGAAAGTTGCTTTCTTGCACATTTTTTTTAGAATGACATTTCTGTTACTGACCCACCCATTTATGCAGCATGTTACCTACTCCAAACTATGAAGCAAACACAATTCAACCTTATGGATAAGTATTGCATCTATTTATTTAATATTATTTCATAATATTCATCATTCACTTTTTTACTTATTCATTGTATGTTTGCTGAACAGATATACATAAGGGCTCAATTCCTGAGTAACAATGATGGAGCCTTCCATTTTTATATCCCTCTGGTATTTACAAGGTGCTTTAATAACCATGATCTCTCTGTTGACCTCTCAGTTCCATGAAGCTGATATGACAGATAGTCTTTTTCCTTTTTTAACATCTATTTATTAACTTTTCTCCCCAGGTTTCTGAGATATAATTGACATATAGCATTGTGTAATTTTAAAGTGTACAGTGTAATGATTTGATACATGTATATATTGTGAAATCTTTACCACACTAACATTAGTTAATAGTCATTCACCTTGCATAAATTACCATTTTGTCGTTGTTAGAGTTAGAACATTAAAGCTCTACTCTCATAATAACTTTCAAGTATGTAATATAGTATTGTTAACCATAGTCACTGGTTATAACTTAGATCCACAGAACTTATTCATCTTATAACTGAAAGTATGTACCCTTTGATAAAGATCTCTTGCATTTTCCCCACCCTTCAGCCAGTGGTAATCACAGTTCTACTCTCTAATTTTAACATTTTTAGATTCTATATATAAGTGAGATCATATTCTCTAACTTAGTTCACTTAGCATAATGCTTTCAGGATCCATGCATACTGCCATGCAGTCATGACATGTCAGCATTTCCTTCTTTTTATGGCTGAATATTATTCCACTATTTGTGTGTATGTACAGTGTGTTTCTTTTTCTTTATCTATTTTCTTTATCCATTCATCTGTCAATGGACACTTAGTTTGTATCCATGTCTTGTGTGTTGTGAATAATGCTGTGATCATGGCAGTACAGATATCACTTCCATGTACTGTTTTCATTTCCTTAGACATGTACCAAGGAGTGGAATTGTTGGATCATGTGATTGTTCTATTTGTAATTTTTTGAGAAACAAAAGAGAGCTTTTCAAATTACCAAATGCCCATTATCCACTACTATAGAGCCTGTTTTAATTAGCTTGAGTGAGATTGCCAGATTATATGGTAGTTATGTTTTTAATTTTTTGAGGAACTTCCATACTGTATTCCATAGTGAGTGTACCAACTTACCTTCTCACCAGCAGTACACAAGAGTTCCCTTTTCTCCACATTCTTACCAGTATTTATTATCTCACCTTTTCTTTTTGACAATAGTCATCCTAAGAGGTGTGAGGTAATATCTCATTGTGGTTTAGATTTTCACTTCCCTGATGATTAGAGATATGGAACATCTTTTCATTTATTTGGCCATTTGTATGACTTCTTTGGAGAATGTCTGTTCAAGTTCTTTGCCCTTTTTTAATGGAATTGTTTGTTGTTTTGCTACAAAGTTGTATAAATTCCTTATATATATTCTATGTTAACCCCGTATCATGTATATAACTTATAAATATTTTCTCTGATTCCATTAGTTACCTTTTCATTTTGTTGAATATTTTTTATTAGTTTCAGTGGTAGAATTTAGTTGCATGTAACACCCAGTGCTCATTACATCAAAGCCCTATTTAATGGCCATCACCCAATTACCCCTTTGCCTCACCCATTTACCCTCCAGCAAACCTCAGTTTGTTTCCTAGAGTTCACAACTTTTATTGATATATTGATTATTTCTTTTGTTCTGCAGAAGCTTTTCAGTTTGATGTAGTTCTACTTATCAATTTTTGCTTTTATCGCTTTTGTATTTAGTATCCATCCAAAAAATTTGTTACCAAGTCTGTTGTAAAGGAGCATTTTCATTTTGTTCTCTTCTCGAAGTCTTATGTTTCAGGTCTTATGTTTAAGTCTTTAATCCACTTTGAGTTCATTTTTGTGAGCGGTATAAGATAGGGGTCCATTTTTATTCATTTGCATGTGAATATACAATTTTACAAACACCGTTTATTGAAAATACTATCCATTCCCCACTGAGTATTCTTGGCTCCCTTGGAAAATTTTAGCAGGCCGTATATTTGTGAGTTTATTTCTTGGCTCTCTATTTGGTTCAGTTGGTCTCTATGTCTGTTTTTATTTCCCCATAATAACATACTGTTTTGATTAGTTTTATAACATAGTTTGAATTAGGAAGTGTGATACCTTTGTCTTTCTTCTTTCTCAAGGTTGCTTTGAATATGCAGGGTCTCTCAAGGTTCCATACAAATTTTAGAATTGTTTTTTCTATTCTTTTGAAAAATACCATTGGGATTTTGATAGGGATTACATTAAATCTATAGATGGCCTTGAGTAGTATGAAAAATTAAAAATATTAATAGTTTTATACAAGAACTTGGGATATCTTTCTATTGTATGTTCAATTTCTTTCATCAATGCCATATAGTTTTCAATGTATAGATCTTTCATTTTCTTGGTTTAATGTGTTACAACCATTTTGTTGTTTTTTATGCTATTGTCAATGGTATTGTTTTCCTTATTTCTTTTTCATATAGTTCATCATTAGTATATAGATATACAAAGATTTTTCATGTTGATTTGTGTTCTGGAACTTAAATGAATTTGTTTATTAGATCTAATAGTTTTTGGTAGAGACTTGAAGATTTTCTGTATATAAGATCATGCCATCACTACAGATAATTGTACATATTTCTTTCCAGTTTGGATGCCTATTGCTTCTTCTTGCCTAATTTCTCTGTCTAGGACTTCCGGTGCTCTTTCAAATGGTAGTGGTTAGAGTAGGTATCCCTATCTTATTAAAAACCTTAGAGGGAAAGCTTTCAACTTTTCACCCTTGAGTATATTAGCTGTGGGTTTGTCATATATGGTTTTTATGTTGATGTATATTCTTTCTATCTCCAGTTCGTTGACAATTTTTAACATAAATAGACGTTGAATTTTTTGAAAATGCTTCTTCTCCATCTATTTAAATAATTTTTTTGTCTTTTCTTCTACTAGTGTGGTATATCATATTTATTGATTTGCAATGTTGAGCTATTCTTGCCTCCCAGGGATAAATCCCACTTGGTCTTGGTGAATGATCCTTATAAATTACTGTTGAATCCACTTTGTTAATATTTTGTTATATTCATCCAGGAGTATTGGTCTGTAGTTTTCTTCTGTAATAGTGTCCTTATCTGGCTTTGATATCAGGGTAATACTGGCTTCCTAAGTAGCTTTTGAGAGTCTTCTTGCCTCTTCAATTTTTAGAAAAATTTTAAAAGACTGGCATTTTAAGTGTTTGGTAGAATTCACCAGGAAAACGATTTGGCCTTGGGCTTTTCTTTGTTAGGAGATTTTTGATTACTTGTTCAGTTACCTCACTCAACATTAATCTTTCCAGATTTCCTGTTTCTTTATGATTTGGTCTTGGGTAGGTTATACATTGCTAAGAATATATTCATTTTTTTTCTAAGCTATTCAATTTGTTGATGTTAATGTTCATTGTAGTCTTGTGATCCTTTGTATTTGTGTAGTTTTAGTTGTAATGTATTTTCTTTAACTTCTGATTTTATTCGAGTCTTCTCTATCTTTTTATTAGACTGGCTAACGATTTGTCAATTTTTTTTATCTTCTTAAAAAATCAGCTCTTAGTTTTGTCGATCTTTCCTATTGTTTTTCTTGTTTCTATTTTTTTAATTTCTGCCCTGATTTTTGTTAACTTTTTTTATTCCCCTGCTACTTTTGTTCTTAGCTTATTCTTGTTTTTCTAGTTCCTTAAACAGTAAATCAGACGTTTTATTTGATATATTTCTTTCTTTTAATGTAGGTATTTGTTGCTATAAAAGTTTCTCTTAGTACTACTTTTGCTGTACCCCATAAATTTGTGTATGTTGTGGTTTTTTTTCAAGATATATATGTAGATAGATGGATAGATAGAGAGATAGATAGATTTAAATTTCCCTTTTGATTTATTTTTTTGCTTACTGGTTGTTCAGGAATGAGTTCTTTAATTTCCACATATTTCTGAATTTTCCAGTTTTTCTCATGTTATTGACTACTAGTTTCATGGCATTAGGTTGGAAAAAAGAAACACTTCATGTCATTTTGGTCTTTGAAAAGTTGTTAATATTTATTCATGACCTAAGATAAGATCTACTCTAGAGAATGCTCCATGCTTAAGTAGAATATATATTCTATTTCTGTTGGATGGAATGTTTTGTCTATGTCTATTAGTTACCTTTTGTCTAAATTATAGTTCAGCTCCAAAGTTTCCTTATTGATTTTCTGTCTGGATAATCTACCCCATGTTGAAAATGGAGCATTGAAATGCCCTACAATTATTACATTGCTATCTGCATCCTCCTTGAGATCTCTTAGTATTTGCTTATCAGATTTAGGTACTCCAATATTGGGTGAATACATATTTACAATTGCTATATTTTGTTGATTAACTGACTTATTTATCATTATGTAATGACCTTTGCTTTGTCTCTTGTCATAATATTTGACTTAAAGTGTATTTTGTGTCATGTAAGTATAGCTACCTGTTTTTGTTTTTGTTTCTCCTACATGTGATACCTTTATTTTTTTCTTTCATTTAGAACATATGTGTGTCTTCAAAGTTCAAGTCATTCTTTTGTTAGCAGTATATAGTTGGGTCTTTTTTTTTTTTTTTAAATCCATCCAGCCACTGTGAGCCTTTTGATAATAGAATTTATCCATTTACATCTAGAGTAATTACTGAAAGATAAAGACACTATTTCCATTTTGTTACTTGCTTTTTTGCTGGTTTATATTTCTCTTTTTTCTCTCTTGCTGTCTTCCTTTATGAATTGATGATTTTTCATAATAATATAGTTTGATTCTTTCTCATTATCTTCTCTGTGTCTACTACAGGTTTTTGTTTTTTGTTGTTGTTGTTGTTTTGTTTTTTTTAATTTATTTATTTGACAGCTAGAGATCACAAGTAGGCAGAGAGGCAGGCAGGGGTGGGGGGGAAGCAGGCTCTCCACTGAGCAGAGAGAGCCTGCCTTGGGGCTCGATCCCAAGATCCTGGGATCATGACCTGAGCCAAAGGCAGAGGCTTTAACCCACTGAGCCACCCAGGTGCCCCTAGGTTTTTGTTTTATAGTTACCTGATGCTTACTTGAAACATCTTATTGGTATAACCACCTATTTCAAGCTAACATTTTAACTCTGATCACACATAAAACTCTACTCTACTCTGTTCCCCCATTTTATATTTTTGGTGTCACAATTTACATTTTTTATGTTATTTATCCATTAGTAATTTATTGTAACTATAACTATTTTTAAGATTTTTGTCCTGTAACTATATACTAGAGTGAAGTATTTGACACACCATTGTATTACGGTGTTAAAGGATTCTACATCAGACTATCTACCTATTTTTACCTACTACATACATACAATGTATGCTATATTTTCATATGTTTTCTTGAAAAATTCTTTATCTCACCTTTATTTCTGAAAGCCAGTTTTGTTGGGTATAGTATTCCTGGTTGGCAGGTTTTTTTTTCTTTCAAAACTTTGAATATATAATCTCATCCCCTCCTAGACTGCATGATTTGTACTGAGAAATCCACTTGTAGCCTTATGGGGGTTCCCATGTATTAAAGATTTTTTTTTCTCCTGTTACTTGTAAATTTATCACTTTGCCTTTGAGTTTAGAGGGTTATTATAATGTGTCTTGGAGATTACTTTGGATTGAAATTATGCAGTGACATATTAGCTAGTAGCTTTATGAACTTGGATATCCAAATCTCTTCCAGGTTTAGGAAGATATCAGCCATTATTTCTTTAAATATGCTTTTTACCCCTTTCTCTTCTCTTGTCCTTCTGGGACTCCAGTGGTGCATGTATTGTTTCTCTTAGAGGTATTCTATAAGTCTTGTTGGCCTTCTCCATTCTGTTTTATCCTTTTTTTTAATTTTTGTTCTTCTGACTGGATAATTGCAAGTGAACTCTCCCCAAGCTCTTTTTCTACTTGGCCCAGTCTGCTGGTTAAGCTTTCTTGAAGTGTTCAGTTTAGTAATTGTACCCTTCAGCTCCAAAATTAATGTTTGACTCTGTACTATTTTTTTTTCCATTGCTGAACACATTTTCTTCTTGTATTGTTTTCCTGAATTTGTTAAATTGTTGAACTGTGTTCTGTTGTAGCTCCCTGAGCATCTTTAAAACAATTATTTTTGATTTACCATATATCCATTTCTTTGGGGTCAGTTACTGAAAGTTTGCCATGTTTCTTTGTGGTGTTATGTTCTCTCCGATTCTCGGTTTCCTGTTGCCTTGCATAGGTGTCTGCATATTTGAAGAAGCAGTCACATCTTCTAGACTGTATAGACTGTCTTCATGAGTAAAGACCTTCACAGGTGGAGGTGAGGTGAGGTGGAGGTGGAGGCTCACTAGAACAGACTGTGACCATGGGTTTAGTGGTACAGAGCACCATGTGCAGGGACATGTAGTAGCTCTGAATCCAAAAAAGCATGTCTTGTCAGCTTGGGCCACTGGGGTCCACAGTAATTTTATGAGCTGTGTGGTCTGTGGCAAGTACTGCAGTAAGTCTGCAGGTGTCAAGGACTGTTGGGGTCCTCAGCAGAACTTCCAGGTTCAGCAGCTAGCAGTCAGGACAGTCTGTGTCTTAGCTGAGGCTCATGGTATGCACATCATGGTTATGGAGTCCAGCTACAGATGACCATTCAATGGCAAGGGCCATTTGCAGATGCAAACAGAGTGGTAGGGGCCATGGCCAACAGTAAAGGCCTGGGCCACTTGAAGGTCTGCTAGCAGGTATGGGTGCCCTGGCATTCAGAATGCATGCCTATGGTAGCAAGATCTTCCCACAGGTATATGCAGTGAGGATTGATTGATGAGGGTTGGTCTGGGGGTATGCAAGGGGATAGCTGCAGGTGAGCATAGTGGTGCAGTTCAGTCACAAGAGATAGGGCCAAATCCAGGTCCATAATCACGTGTGCGGTCTTTGGCCATCAGTGTGCTCTTCTGTAGCATTAGGTTCTTGACACAGCTGTGCACACAGCAATGGAGTCCCATGGTGGGTGTCAGCCTGTGGTGTGCAAGTACACAGCTAGAGGGGTTAGCCCCAGGTTTATACATGGCAATAGAAGTCAGATGTAGGCATCTGACTGCACACTCAGCTGCAAAGGCCTGGGCTGGCTGCAGGTGTGGATCCCAGATTCTGGCTGGGGCAGAGGAGGAGTGGGCAAGGATGGACTCAGCTGCCATAAGTAAACATGAATATCTGTGGGACAAAACCAGAGAAATCTCAAGGGCATCCATGGTAGTTGTGCTGGCTACTGGTTTCTTCTGTGAAAAATGGTGGGGTCATTTGCAGGGTAGATCACTGGGTGTTGTGGTCACTCCTACTGTGTGGCTGATATTGGCATCTCTGCTCATTGTTTCTAACTGTCTCTCTATATAAATTTGCCAAAGTCCTGGTGGGGTGAAACTGCAGTAGGTCCTTAGCACAGTGCCCAAGATGCTGAGAATACTGGTTGCTCACTATTCTCTCCTTTTCTTGTTGAGAAAAATTCTTCCTAGCAGGGGAGTTCCTTCTTGATTGAGCATCTCTGCTTGGGGATAATGCAGACAAAATGGAGTGGTTCTTCAAATTTTGTGTGGTTATTTTTAGGGGTTTTTCTTGGTTTTTTTTTTTTGTTTGTTTGTTTGTTTGTTTTGTTTTGTTTTACTGTGTTGCTGAAGTGTCTTAGGTGAAGCCCTGGGCTCTCCTGGAGCTCTTTTTATCTATGGATAGCTGTCTACTTGTTGGTCTTTATGGGAGCATGGAGGCTGAGGGCTCTCCTACTTCATCATTTTGGTGACATCACCTCAGGAAAGAGTTCTCCTATTTCAAAATTAAAGGAATTGTGACTCTCAGATTCCCGTAACCACCAGCGAATCTGTGAAAAATCAGGGTCTGGTGCTGAGGTCTTCTGACACTCGGTGTAGGGTATTATTCTGTGTAACATGGCCTTCAGCTGACTTTATTATGAGCAATAGTTAGTTTCCCTAACATGTGTAAAACCTAAAGAAGAATGTAGTCTAAAATTGGAATAGTAGAACAGAATGATCAATTTTTGTGAAATTATCGTATTTTATTTTATTTTTTTAAGATTTTTTTTATTTATTTATTTGACAGACAGAGATCACAAGTAGTCAGAGAGGCAGGCAGGGAGAGAGGAGGAAGCAGGCTCCCAGCTGAGCAGAAAGCCCTGTGTGGGGCTCGATCCCAAGACCCTGAGACCATGACCTGAGCCGAAGGCAGAGCCTTTAACCCACTGAGCCATCCAGGTGCCCCGAAATTATCATATATTAAAGGGCTTTCCTTTTATTGGTATAGATTTCTTCTGATTAAGAAATCATTCTAGCAATACTTGGTGACATCTGTGTTTCCTAATGTGACATTCTGGCTAAGATATCCTGTATATGATTTTGAAAACTCCTATGTCCGTCTTGGTATGGACAAATTCATTTTTATTTGGTTAGGTAGGTATATAGTCTTGACTTCAAAATCTGGTTCTGTTGGTGGCTTTATGAGCTTGAACCTCTCACTTTTCTAAATCTCAGTTTCCTTATCCTTCAAATAAAGATAACAAGAAAACCAGTACCCATTTTGAAGTGCTATTTGTTCAATCACCCATCACATATTGATTGAGTACTTCCTATAGACCAGATACAGTTCTAGGTGATTGATTACAGTAGCGAATCTTAAAGAAAAGATCCTCGCTCTCAAGAATATTACATTCTAATGAAGGAGATTTAAAAAAATAATAATATACTCAGATACTGATAAGTTCTATTCAGAAAATAAAAGTCAGCAATATAGTAGAATATGCCTGGAATGTGAGGTGGGAGCTAACACCAGACAGAGAAGCGGAAAACAATATTTGGATAATATTTGGGAAGGTATCTGAACACTGAAAAGGAGGAAGACATTCAAATAATATCCAGAAAAAGGGAACAAAAACTGTGGAGCTCCCTAGCAGGAATCATCATGGCCTATATAAGGAATAACATGACTGGTGTATGGTGATAGAGGTGAGTGTCAGAAATGAGGAGAAGGATCTGCCGGGGTGGATGATGCTCAGTCTTCTGGGACATAGCAAGTAGTTAGGCTTTTTTTCATGAATTAAATTGCAAGCCATTGGGGGTTTTAATAAGGGCTGTGATGTGATATGATTTAATGTTTAAACATATTTCTTCTGGGATGGAGCCTGCATTATAGGAAGTTTTGTAAATATAAAAGAGATTATAAATATAAAATGCTTAGTATGGTACCTGGTACATAGAAAATGTAAAAAAAAAAAAAAGCCAAAATGTAATTATTAATGATAATTACAACATTGGTGATGATGGTAACAATGTTGGTAAGGGTGCTGGTATAGGTGATGGAGAACATATTTAATTCCTTAACCTCCTGAAAATCTACATTTGACCTGTAATCTGAAAGTAATTGTAGTAAACCACAACACCTGTTCTTTTCTGCACAACTTGGTCCAGTTTTAAGTGGTAAGGCAAATTGCTCAGGCGTCTGGTTAAGCCTTCAGTGTCCCCACTCCCTTGTCAGAACTCCCCATTGAGACTACATTGGTAAAGAACTCCCTGACCTAAATGTCACTACAGCCTCAAAGGGAAGAGCAAAGCTCTTCTTACAAGGGGGGCAAAAGTCAGCTTAAAAAGACTAAAAGAGTTCTGAAACCAATAATAATAATAATAATAATAATAATAATAGTCTCTTTAAAAAATGAGGAAGAGAGGATAGAAAAAAAGATGCCTCTTTTCCCATTGTAGCCAACCTTTGAAAATAAAAGTATTGTGTTATAGTTGAATAACTCTTTGTTGTTACAGCCATGTGCTGATGTCTGACTTTTAAAATGGCCCAAACCCATTGGCCTCAAAATCAGAAGCCTAGAAAATAAACTTGGACATCACACTTCCTGTAGGATCTATCAGTTTTTTACTCATTTAAAAAAGAGAGAAAGAAAGAAAGAAAGAAAGAAAGCAAGCAAGCTAGATTCAGCAAAAAGTCTTGATGCAGAAGTTCCTTACTGGCAAATTTCCATTTGCTCTCAGGATATAATTATTATTTGTGATCATAATCCTTAAATTTCTCTCTTGTTTTATTGGTGCATTTGCATTTAATCCTGAATCAATGATTATTCCTTTAAAGTGGGGAGGGTGCTGGTATTAGGTGGTATAATTATAATGTTAGACTAATAAAATGTTCAGGAAATATCCCTCATATTTGCCCGACCATCAAATTGGCCACTCATATTTTCACATTTTAAGAGGTATCAAATATTGGCATCTACTTTTTTGTATTATGATTTTATCACAAAATATACCTTATTTTTAATTTGGGAACTCTACAAATTTTTATTGAATGAATGTATAATACTTTGCCTCTCTCTAGTAACCTGGTCAAACAGTGTTACAAAATATAACTTGAGACTTGAGAAAGTGTTTCACTGCAAAAAGAGATTGTAACTTAACTGGATTCATTGCTGATGCATGTATTTGAAAGAGAAAATATCAATTTTTGGTTTAGGAAAGGTAAGAAAGAGGAGACTTCCCTTCTAGATATCCACAGCAAAATATAACTCTTGTATTTATTTTTTGACTAACTTGCTGAAGTTGGGGACCTTAGGTGTGTTAACTGTCAAAGTGATTAAATATTTCATTGAGTTTCTGTTTAGCTGTTTCCTTCAAAACCCCGTGTTCAATAATTTTTCATAAATATTTGGGCATTTAAAAATCCTTCTATCTAGTATTTTCCCAATTGGCCAGTCACAGGGCTTTACATAAAGAGAACTATGTAGGTTGTAGGAGGAATATTTTCAACCTGGAGTTCTTATTTCATTTATTCTTTCTTAAACATATTTTCCCTAAATGATGAATGTGAGTGTTGAAAGGTGATAAATACCATTCATAGGCTTTAAAGCCTAAATGTTGAGTTTGACACTCAGAGTTTAAAGGCATCGTGAAAATTTCTCCAGAACTAATGTTCAAGCAATTTGGCTTTTACAGGCAACTCAGTAGTTTGAATGATGTAGTTATTTTGAAAAAGTAACCATAAAAAGCTATGTTCAGAGAATTGGTATTCTGCATTTATCAGAAGAACATAAAAGTCAATTGATTGGCTTGCTATTTGGAATATACTTTAATTTTTAAAATTATATTTCAACTCATTAGTATTTAATTCATGATTTTGTGCAGCAAACAGAATCTATTAAAAGATTTTATATTTATTTTAGATTAGAGATGTATAAAGGAAAATATAAAACATTTAAATATTCTTTTACTATATTTTTCTATTCAGCCCATCTCAAGGCATTTACAAGATACATTTCTTTTCTTTTCTTTTTTTTTTTAATTTTTTTATTTTTTATAAACATATATTTTTATCCCCAGGGGTACAGGTCTGTGAATCACCAGGTTTACACACTTCACAGCACTCACAATAGCACATACCCTCCCCAATGTCCATAATCCCACCCCCTTCTCCCAAACCCCCTCCCCCCAGCAACCCTCAGTTTGTTTTGTCAGATTAAGAGTCACTTATGGTTTGTCTCCCTCCCAATCCCATCTTGTTTCATTGATTCTTCTCCTACCCACTTAAACCTCCATGTTGCATCACCACTTCCTCATATCAGGGAGATCATATGATAGTTGTCTTTCTCTGCTTGACTTATTTTGCTAAGCATGATACGCTCTAGTTCCATCCATGTTGTTGCAAATGGCAAGATTTCATTTCTTTTGAAGGCTGCATAGTATTCCATTGTGTATATATACCACATCTTCTTGATCCATTCATCTGTTGATGGACATCTAGGTTCTTTCCATAGTTTGGCTATTGTGGACATTGCTGCTATAAACATTTGGGTGCATGTGCCCCTTTGGATCACTACATTTCTAAGAAGCACTTCTACAAATTTTATAGACAAACATTTTATTAGTAAACATTTCTTTGTTGCCTAGAATACCATTGACCATTATATGCAAAATATCTTCACAATTTTAGCAGCTAGTTTCCTTTTTTAAAAAAGATTGTATTGGGACGCCTGGGTGGCTCAGTTGGTTAAGCAGCTGCCTTCGGCTCAGGTCATGATCCCGGCGTCCTGGGATCGAGTCCCACATCGGGCTCCTTGCTCCACGGGGAGCCTGCTTCTCCCTCTGACTCTGCCTGCCACTCTGTCTGCCTGTGCTCGCTCTCGCTCTCTCTCTCTGACTAAATAAATTAAAAAAAAAAAAGATTGTATTTATTTGACAGTGAGTGAGAGAGAGAGAACAAGAGCGGGAGCTGGGAGTGGCAGGCAGAGGGAGAGGGAGAGGTAGGCTCCCTGCTGAGCAGAGACCCCCAATGCGGGACTTGATCCCAGGGCCCTGGAATCATAGCCTGAGCCAAAGGCAGACACTTAACAGACTGAGCCACCCAGGCACCCAGTGGCTAGTTTCCTTTTTAAACATACAATGTTCTTTGGTTACAGTGAAATTAATGCATATTGAAAAGGATAAGTTTGAAAGCAAATTACCATGTAGTTACTATGCTTGTGAATTGCCCATTTGCTGTGTATATTTTGCATTGGATAGTAGTGATTGCATCTAAAAGAAATGGATTATCTTTATTTTCACTGAAGGGATAGGTAATGTACATAACTACATACTACCCTCATGAGTCATATGATTGTGAATGCATGCCTTATCATGTATGATCCAGTCATCTTCTTACTATGAAAACATGTAATTAACGATTCATATAAATGCCTGTCCCTTTGAGTAGCATGTTAGAAAAGGAAGAGAAATCACAAAAACTTTCAAAGATTCTTCAAATACTAATAGTACAGTTGTTTCAGTAGTTAAGTGATTTAACAAACCTGATCTACTTTATGTTTGATTATTAAAGAAAATATATTTATCTGAATGTTGTTGAGAGCATATATGCCATAAAGCATAATTTCTTAAATTATTAGATAGAGGCTGCTGATACCATTTCATTTCATGCTGTATATTAGAATATGTGAATCATAGCCATAAAAATAAGTTAAAGTTATACATGTAGATGTATGTATACTTGTCAGGAAATGGGTGTGCCCTTATTGTTTAGACATTACAGTTAAAGGGGTTATCATTAAATATAATTATTTTATTAAGTAATATGATAGTATACAAAACTTAAACTGTCCTGAATATAATAAATTAAGCTCCTTGGTTCAGCATCTACCTTAATATCCAAGAATGTCCCAAAATGATCATTAAAACCCCAACTTATCCTTGTACTCATGAAGTAGAGAAGAGATAGTTACTAGAAATTTCTAGCTGATAGAGAATTATCTGTGTTTCTGAAAATTAAACATGAATTTGCCCCTCTTTCCCTATTAAGAAAGAGCTTCTTAATTGTGCTAAAACATCAAGTGAACTATTCAATTAGATTTTTAAGACCAAGGTATAAACAGCTGGTTAAGGTTACATATTTCATAGCAACAAAACACCAGAAACCATTGGTTTTAAATATCACGGCTAGAGGATAATTTGCAGCAGAGGTTTATCTGTCAAACATACAAAATTGCTAATATTGTTCTAAAGATGGGAGTGTGGGCGTTTGAGTCTTGAAAATAGCTGTTTATATCTGTCAAGCTGAGACTAATAGTTAAAAGTGCCTTCTCTGTCAAGTCCTACCAAATCAACTTTTGCCTCCTTGTGTCTCAGATCACTTTACCTATTCAACTTGGTTTGCTAATGTCATTTTCCCTGGCACAAGTCTATCCCTTTTGCAAAGCACAGAAAAGACATGCATAATTGTTAGGTTATAAAACACATGTAGCAATGCTTTCTACAGCTTCTGTTGAGTTCAAGAGGGTCTAGCTTATATAATCTCTTCTGGCACAAAACCAAGAACAGCTTCTCTTTGCCCCTGCTCCCTCTCTATACATGAGTGTGAATATGCCGCTTGGCTGATTGCTTTTCTGACAAGAAATTGAACAAAATAAAGCAGGAGTTCTCAGAATTGAGAATGTATCCATTTGCCAGAAAGGCTAAGCCCCAACCCAGAACTTCTGATTCAGTAGATCTAGGATGGGGCCTGAGTATTTGCATCTTTCTCGAGTTTATAGGTGATGTCAATGCTGTTAGTCACCCCAGGATGACTTTTGGAAAAACACTGCTATAGAATCCAGAAAATTAGCTATTCTTGAGATCTAGTAAGTGGACCAAACTTACAGTTTTTGTTCTCTTCCTTTCTACCATGGCAGGCTAGAATGGCTTTCTAAGATAAAATTAAATTGGATATGGTTCTGTTTTACTACACAATGTACCAAAAAAAGGATGAATATTTTCCTTCATTTTTTACTCTGTCCCCTGTTCCTAGGTGATCCCATCCATGCTTTTGTTTTAAGTTAATAACTTACTTGCAAAGGCTCTAAAATTTACATCCCCAGTCCTGAACTCACCCCTGAATATTAGTTTTAGATACCCATCTGCCTAATTAACATCTCCACTGTCAAAAACAGGTCAAGTTCTACAGACATCACCAAACTGAACTTATGATATTGTCCTTCAAATCCGATGCACGTCTGCTTTGCTCCATTTTAGGGAATGATGTCCCTGGGTTGAGCAGGTTGAAAGTCTTGGATTTGTATTTGATCCCTCCTCACTGTCCTTCAACTGCAGTATCAAATCTGTCACCCAGTCTTTCTGATTTAACCTTCTCAATATCTCTGCAATTTTTCTCTATGTCCACCAATATCCTAAAACAAGCTGCCATCCTCTCTTACTGGGATGACCATAAAAACCTCTTAATTAGTTGAGTTAAAATGAATATACCCCTCCCCACCAAACTGTTCTCCCTACAGCAAGAGCAGTGTTCTACAAATATAAACCTAGCCTTGTCTCTTCTCTACTTCAAAGGTTTTTTCTCTCTTGGCCTTAATGTGGCCTTCAAAGCCCAACGTAGTCTGTCATTGGCTATGTTTGCAATAGTATTTTTCATTACATCTTTCTTCTCCTTGTTTGTATTCCAACCACACTAGCTTTTTTTAGATCCTTCTAGATACTGTTATGTGATCTCTTCTGACTTTTTATTTATTAATCCCTATGTCAGGAACTCTGCTCACCCTCTCTTCCACTAATCCCAATCTCATATACTCACTAAACTCTTCCTGATCATCTTGCAGAACTCTGTTGGTCATTACCATCTCAGGAAGATTTCTCTGATTCTCCCCACTCCCAAATTAGAGTAGTAGGTCCTCTTGCTACATGCTTCTTTGTTGCCCTTTATTTTCCTCCCATAGTCTTTTTCCAGTGTGTAATTACATGCTATTTGTGTGAGCATTTGATTATTATCTGTTTCACCCACCACACAGTGGGCATGCTTTGTGGTGAACAATTTACTTTGAATCCATCAAACCACAGTGTTTGCAAACAACAGATGGTCAAGAGAAATTTGTCACAGTGATGAATGAAAAGTTGTACCTTAAAATTTTTCTAATATGGATCCCACACCCTTTTGGTATCTATCTTTTAGAACTTTGGATGCAAGTAAGTTGAACCTATAGCTTTATTCAGGTTTAAATTTTAGGAAATAATTTGTTTTTTTTTTTTTTTGCATGTGGCTCTCCTGAGGGCTAAGCCCATCTTCAGATTGATTCAGTAGAGCGGAGCCACTGAGAGCAACCCTACCTTAAGATAACTGTAGTTCAAATCATGCTCCACCATTTTTTATCTGTGTGGCTTTGGATAAGTTAATATTTTTAAAAAGATTTTATTTATTTACTTGACAGACAGACATCACAAGTAGGCAGAGAGGCAGGCAGAGAGAGAGGAAGGGAAACGGGTGCCCTGCCAAGCAGAGAGCCCGATGCAGGGTTCAACCCCAGGACCCCAAGATCATGACCCGAGCCAAAGGCAGAGGCTTAACCTACTGAGCCACCCAGGCACCCCAAGTTAATATTTTTAAGCTTTGATTTTCTCTTCCTTTGTTTGGAGATGCTGATGATGCCAACTTCTGAGAAGTGCTGTGGTGAATAAATAACCATAGTTCACAGTAAGCACTTTATGTAGTGTCTGTTGCATTCTAACTACTAAATAAATTGAAGCTATTAGCATTATTCTGTTAGGTATTTCCAGCACACAGTACACTTTCAGGGATGTATTAATAGCACAATAAAAAAGTATATATTGAATTGTATACACTCCATATATGGTATGTATAGCATTTTTATTCTTAAGGTATCTCTAAGTTTTCTTTTCATATCACCTAACAGAAGTTAGATGTCCTGTTCACCTATGTGAATAATTTCAGATGAAAAAGAAAACTGAGAATCCACACAGTGAAATCAGTAGTGTATTCTAAGATACAGATTACTTCATAAAATTTCTACCATTCTAGAGAGTAAGGTAAAAAAAAAAAAATTCTTTTAGAATTCTTTTAATCCAGCAAATGTTTATTGAACATTTACTGAGTAAAGGTCATGATAGACACAGAGATGAATAAACCTTGCCACCATTTTTCAAGAAGTTTATTATCTCATAAGAAAGGGGTTCACACAAATAAGAATATAAGAAAGTGGTCAATTTAAGCTGGTTCGTGAAACAAAGGGTTTTTGATATATATGAGAGATGCAATTAGTTTTGCTTGGAGAACTTCAGTTGCCTGAGATTTCTGTCTTTCTTCCCTTTAACCTTTCATGCTTTTCTTTCTTTCTTCAGAGGTAGAGCACTCTTTGCAGCATATTCAGACCTTTTCCATCACAGAGTACACCACTGGTTTTCAAAGTATGGTCTCCCGCGTCACCTGGGAATGGTTAGAAATGGAAATTCTTGGGCCCTACCCAAGACACACTGAATCAAAAACTGACAGTGGAGCCCATCAATCTGTGAGCAAGCTCTTTAGGTGATTTTGATAGACATTTGATTTAAAGAATCATTGAAGTAAAGGATCATTTGGTAATAGATTTGTCTCATTATATCAGTTCTGATCTTAAATATACAGATGCTCACAAACAAAATTCACCAAACCAGCTTTAAATGTTCCCCTTTCTGTTACACAAAACAAATATGTGTTTTATCTGAGACAATGTAGTAAAACTAGATGTGTCCTCTTTTTTTTTTTCAATTTATTTATTTTCAGAAAAACAGTATTCATTATTTTTTCACCACACCCAGTGCTCCATGCAATCCGTGCCCTCTATAATATCCACCACCTGGCACCCCAACCTCCCACCCCCCCACCACTTCAAACCCCTCAGATTCTTTTTCAGAGTCCATAGTCTCTCGTGATTCACCTCCTCTTCCAATTTCCCCCAACTCCCTTCTCCTCTCTAACACCCCTTGTCCTCCATGATATTTGTTATGCTCCACAAATAAGTGAAACCATATGATAATTGACTCTCTCTGCTTGACTTATTTCACTCAGCATAATCTCTTCCAGTCCCATCCATGTTGCTACAAAAGTTGGGTATTCATCCTTTCTGATGGAGGCATAATACTCCATAGTGCATATAGATGTGTCCTCTTTGAGGGCCAGTAGCTGTCAAGGTTAGTGCATCTTCACTGCTTTCCTTTGGTGCATTCAAAAAGTAGATTTTAATGTACATGTCTGATTTTCTTTTTGTGTTTTGAAGAGCACTTGAAGGGGCAAAATATGGTTAAATCTAGTGACAGGACATTGACTTAGATAGAATTATTTTGATTTACCTTGTAATGTTCAGTGTGAGAAAAAAATGTTCTTAATAGTAGTACTTTCCTTAAATAGCAAAAATACAAAAATCACCATTGAAGTCCCTGGGTTTAGTTTTGCCTTATTTTTCAAGGGAGGAGCAAAATGGTTCATATCAGGCAAGCATGACTTGCCTGACAAATTTATTTATTCAGAAATACTTACAGAGGAATTATGTCAGTGATGTTGCAAGGCACTGCGATAAGGACAGGGAATTCAAAGACGAGAAGGATAGACCTCAAGAAACTTCATAGACCAGGGGAGGACGGATACAGAAAACTGTTACAATGGAGTAAGATAAATAATCTAATAATAGCTACTATTTGTAGAAGGTAACTATGTAATAGGCACTCTGTCATATGCTTCTTTCGCTTGGTACTTAATCTTTGCAACAGTTCTGTTAAGTTGGTATTATCATCAATTTATAGCCAATAACACTGAGACTCAGAGAGGTTAAGTGACTTGCTCAAAGTCATGCAGCTAATAAGTGGTGAAGTTATGATTTGCAGCAAGACTGATAGCTTCATTAGGGTGGGAACTGTGCCCCTTTTGTTTACCATTATTTCCAGACCATAACAAAAATCCCTTGAGCAAAGGAGGTATTTATCTGCCAAGATTAATGTTGAAGGAGTACATGACAAAGCCCAGGTCTTTCCAAAGGCCTTACTTCTTCAGATAGACTTCTATGAACAATTGAACAATGTGTTTGAGGAGTAACAACTGGGAGAGTACAGTTTGCCTAAGGAAGCTGAAGAAAGCATTTCATAAGATGAGAAGAGGTGTACAAGTTGAATAGGCCAAGGAGAAGTTTGGTGGCAAGTGAGGTAGAGGAGAGTCCCTGCATGAGAGTGAGAGCACATGGCACTGGCATGAGGTGGACAGAGGATTAAAGGGAGAGGGGGTGGGGAGGAGGCAATGGGGGAGAAGGCTATTCTGTTGCATGTGACAGCAGTTTAGATACTGTCTGTCCAAGTGCAATCCATATTCCCCTTTTCAGAATTATCTCAGTGTCTGGATAGAAGCTGTAGACTCCTTACCTTGATTCCAAACCTCATGAATTAGTGTCAGTGGGTGAAATCCTGGATTCTCTGGCATTCTTTTTTTTTTTTTTTTTTAAAACACAGTCCCCAGCTGACAGATACCCAAGTTTAGAACCACCTCTGGGCCAGTGGTTCTCATACTTCAGCAGCATCTGAATGACCCGGGTTGTAACACAGATGGTTGAGCTGTACTTTGGGAGTTGCTAGTCCACTAGGCCTGGGATGGGGCTAGAATCTGTATTTCTAACATGTTCCTCTGTGATGCTCCTGTTGGCCTTCATCTCCTCTTGCTTTGAGAAGCAGTGTTTTAGGCTGGGCTACACTTCTAAAAGTACATAAGCAAATAGACAAATGGGGGACTCGAATAGGTTGAATGTTCAAAATACCTTTTCTCTTCCAGTTTGGCCCATAGATTGGGGGAAAATAGAACAGAGACAAGAAAGGCCATGAGGACGGAGTTAAAGCCATCCTTACCTGACATGGAAGGAGACTCAAGATCTGAGTCACAGAGAAAATGCAATAACCCTGGGCCTTTGGCCTCCAGCCTGCCATGAAATCAGCTTCTTTTTTCTTCCACCCTGTAAACACATGTATCCCTTGCTTTGGAGTAGTTAGACCCAAATGTTTGAGAAATTCTAAAATCCAACCCCTCACTGTTTCTCCCCCTCAAATGTTTCATTGCTGCCTGGCACTTTCAAGGTTTCAGTGCATTCTTGCCTGGCAATTTTGCCTTTTCTCTTTGGTGTATATCGATTAGAGGTTTCCTTTTAGACTCTATCCACTGTTCTCCTTCTCCTTAAATTACACTCCTATTGCCTTTTGACTAAAACTGGAGAGATATATTAGCGCACATTTTTTTTTTTTTTTTGAAAACCTGATTTGGAAAAGAAGACTCGTGGAGCAAACATATTTAGCTGATTAATCAAACCTTTTAGTGAGAGACCTTTTGTCATCCCCTGACTTCCTCTTTGCAGTCTACAGGCAGCAGGGGTAATTCAGAAGAGCGAGAGGCTTATTTCCTGGGGTCACGGGCCAGCGCCACCACCTGCAGGTGGAGACATCAGAAACAGGAAGGGGCCCACCAGCTGTGGGGAGAACACCCCACAGAGCCTGACCAAGATGAAGGGCCTTTTAAATTCCAGCCCTCTCTTTCACTTTTTGTGCTATAAATGTGAATATTCAGGTCTGCCCTGATTAAGAACCAGCAGACAAAATGCCTCTTTGTGAATGCCACACTTCCTTGGCTTATTCATTCTTTGTCTCCCCATGTCAAATTATTATTTTCAAATGCATTGCACATAACTACCATGGATACGTATCACAGTCAACATGGAGCAATCGTTTTGTAACCACGCTTGACAAAGGGAACAGACTACCCAAGCCACACATCATTCCATACAAATCATTAACTTCTAACTAACATTTGTATTTCCAGGCTTGTTCACTACCCAATTTGCTAGATGCAATTGTGATATTGACCTTAAACTCCAATTTTAATAATGCCACAGTCAGACTGCAGTTTGGATCTGAGCAGTCCGAATTTCAGAAATTTGGTTTGGTCCGTAACAGTGATAGGTCTATAAATCAGGGAAGCAAGGGTTTGGTTGCTATTAAAATGCATTTCATGCCCATCAATCTTGTAGGTGGTTGTTAATCAGCCAGGGTGGCTCATTAAGCACCTTGGAGGATCAGTATACGATTCCAAGTAACTCTGGCAATTGTAGACATTGCCAACTGAATTTGTATGAGTTTGGTAAGGTTAAGTGGAAACAAGCAGCTTAGGGCCCTGATTACAAAGTGAAATCAAGAGTGGAGGAAGACATGAAACCCCAGGTAAATTCTTTTAAAATTCTTTTCCTTCGCTGATATGCTCACAAATGTGCTGAGATTCAGAAGACACATTTATTATAAGATTCTTTTTGCCTTAAAAAATCATTTCATTCATTCATTAATTGAAATGTTATCGAGTATCTACTCTAGGTAGGAATGGTGCAAAATGCTGGTGACAGAAAGATTAAAGACACAGCCTTCCAGGAGCTGCAAGTCAAGGGGGACAGTTGGGTGAGTCAAGTTAGCTTTGCAGTACTGTACTCTGAAAGGGGTTGGCACAGAATGTGATGGCTGCCCTGGGCTTCAATATTGGCCCCAAAGCGACAAATCCAGGAAGGGAAGGGTAACTCAAGAAGAGAGGGACAGTTTTCATAAAGGCCTCTAGGTAACAGTGAGTCAGGCACGGTTAAGGCAAGACTAAGCTTCAGAGTGGGAAGGCCTCCTCAGCTGTGGCATGTCAGATGCCTGTTTGGTACAGGGCTTTGTAAACATCGGGTGGAAATGAGACAGTTCTGCCTTACTCTGGACAAGGCCAATGAAGACGAGGCAGAGGGGGTGACACAGACACTGATGTTTGTAGGCACAGTGTTCACTGTTCTTTGGTGTTTGTAATGTAGGGAGTACTGAGTCATAGGAACTTCACTCCGGGAATCCAGTCTGTTTTTCTCCAGTTTGGGTTTTAGTTCAAGACAGCACTAGAGACTTTAGCTGTAGGAGAGGCAGCACTGTGGACATGATCTGCACATGGTTGCTATGCAAATGGCATGGCTTTAGCCTCAAGGACCACTTGGCAGTCCTTAATGCTACACATCACGAAACTTGTCACTACCTGCTCAAATCCCTTCTGCTTTTAACACTATAGGGGAATGGTTTTCACACACTAACATGCTTCATAATTGCTGGGCCCCACTCCTAGAGTTTTTGAGTAGGTAACTGTGGGGTGCCACCTGACAGTTTGCTTTCCTAACAAGTTTCCACATGGTGCAGCTGTTGCTAGTCAGTAAACGACTATTTGAGAACCACTGCTCTAGGAGCACAGAGCTGGAGAGAAGTTCCTTGGGCCTAGTCCAGTACGTACTGGGCCTAGCCCAGCATGTACCAGGACCACCAGAGTTCCTGGATGTTTACTCAGATTCAGAAAGTTGTGTCTTCTTTACCCTGTAGCTTGGAACTCCCTGTCATCTTTAGAACTGTGGTTGAGGGACAGGCCACGAGCTTTGGTGTTTTGGCTGTACTCTGCATAAGTGAAAAAAAAAAAAAAAACAGTAATGTAAGTTTGGGGGGAAGCTATAGAATAGATCATTGATCTCAATTATCAGTGTTTAAAAAAATAAAAGAGTAAGTTTTACTGTCTAAATCTTCTCCCATACCTATCGGGCTAATGAAATAATGTGTTTGTGGGCACCTGGGTGGCTCAGTGGGTTAAAGCCTCTGCCTTCAGCTCAGCTTATGATCCCAGGAGCCTGGGATCGAATCCCGCATCAGGCTCTCTGCTCAGCAGGGAGCCTGCTTCTCCTCATCTCTCTCTGCCTCTCTGCCTACTTGCGATCTCTCTCTCTCTGTCAAATAAATAAATAAAATCTTTTAAAAAAAAAGAAATAATGTGTTCGTTGCTGGTGTTTTTTCTTGGTATAATGTTGGTGAAAGCCTCTGAAAGTAGGAGAGTTGCAGACTAGAAATAGCAGAAAACTATTAGCCTAGAATTAAAAGGAACATGGATAAGCCCTAAACAGACTATTTTACAGTTAAAAACTCTGAAGTGAGTTTGGGTTAGAAAACACAATGCCCTCTTAGTCTCTTTTTCCACATCTCAGGTTTCAGGGGCATATGCCAAAGGGAAGCCTCTGAGGTGACTTTAAGTGCTACCTACCCAGGGCTCCCAGGATAAATATGGGCATTGATGGCTGCATTTGGCTCAGACTTTCCACACTTGAGATTCTGTGTCCCACCAGCATCTCTGGTTGTCTGCCAGTAAACCAGTAACATGAAGTTCATTCCCTCTTTTTTTTTTTTTTTTTTTTTACTGGTGGATAATCCTTTCAGATCCATATGGAGGACTCCTATCCAAATCATTCCCCAAACAAACTTTTTGGTTAAGTGCCTTCTCAACCTGCGGCATCTTCTTGGGTTTGAATGAAATGGCCTACGGGCAGCCTTTTACTCTAATTTTAAAAAGTAAGAATGTAGATGTAAGTAGATCATAGTCTGGTGGATCTGGGAAATTGATCTAAGATTCATACCTCTCTTGGTGTGCATTCAGGAACTTCTTCCTGGTTTGTATATAAGCTCCTTACTATCAGTTTGAGGGTATGAAAAACATGAGAATGACAATAGAGAAATGTGTAAGGATCTGAGAATATCTTCAGATGGTATTTTGGCAGCTGTCCACATTTGTAGCATTCTGAAGTTCAGGGAGTCTTGTCCTTCTGTGAAGGAGTGCAGCTGGGTTCTGGACTCTATGGAGCCATGACTGGAGTAAGCAATATCCTTGACCTGTATCAGAGAAACTTCTACATTTATCATGTGTCTTTAGGCATCATTTTATTAATCACATCTCTGGGCGCTCCATGTAGAGAAGTATCTCCACTCTCCATCTTGATCCTCCAAACTATAGAGCTTAAGAATGTGATCACGTGCAGCGCCTGGGTGGCTCAGTCATTAAACCTCTGCCTTCGGCTTAGGTCATGATTCCAGGGTCCTGGGACGGAGTCCCGCATCGGGCTCCCTGTTCAGTACGGAGCCTGCTTCTCTCTCTCACTCTGCTGCTCTGCTTACTTGTTCTCTCTCTCGCTCTCTTTGTCAAATAAATAAAATCTTACTTAAAAAAAGAATGAGATCACATGAGGACTATGTGGACCATTTCTCAACATGGCAACTCTATATGGTAACCTTTTAACATTTTAAATGTCTTCACTTTTAAGAAATTCCATTTCTTGCCTGGCACTGATGATGTGATTAAAAAAAATAATAATGGAGCAAGGCTTAGAAGGATGAGGGGAGTTACTCAAGTTATCCATTTACTGATGTGTTCGTTTATGTTGTCAACGAGGAAAGCTGTTTCTTTTACCCTCTTAAATTCCACATTTAGGAGCCTGTGAATTAAACTGACAAAAGGCAGATTAGCAAGAGGGAAGGTAAAATTTATTCATGTATGTACATGGAAGGATGTACACAGAAAATGTAGCTCAAAGAAGGTGTTAAAATTTAGAACTTACATACCATCTTAATGGAGAGAGGGAGTTAGGAATTAAGAGACAACAAATGATGGAATGTGCCTGAGAAATATATGGGGGAAATTAATGGAAGGTAAGGTTTGTTTTTGAAAGGTCTTTTTATATCATTTCTCATTCTGGTGCTAGCTTCCCATTTCTGGTAATAGGTAGGAGTCATTCTTTCTCTCTGCTTTGGGAAGCCTTCCTTAAAGGGGGATTTATAATAAGGTGAATTCTTTTTGAAGGGTCTGCTTTTAAGCAGAAAGTAGAATGTAGAGAAAGTGTCTTCTTGCATCTGTTGATTCTCATAATGCCTTCAAATTACCCATATGCCACAATGGTATAATTTGGATCCCTTTAATGTGTGTTCTTTTTTTTTCATTCAATATATATTTACCAAGCACATGTTTATATGCCAGGAACTGGGAATGCAAGAGTGAACAAAGTTAGCTTCCTACCCTCATTGAACTTACATTCTAAGAAAGAACCAGACAAATTTATTACATACATATACATGTGATTTCAGATAGTGTTGTGGTCTGCAGTCAAAACTGGTTAAGTGGACAGAAAATGATTTTGAAGGTAGACTTTATAGACTAACAGAAACAGCGTCTCTAGAAGGCAATATTTGGGAAAAGGTGAGAATTACTTAACGCAGCAAGCCTGGTGAATATATGGGGAAAAATACTTCAGGCAGAGGAAACAGCAAGGACAAGGGCCCTGAGATCAGAAGAGACTTGACTTGTACAAGAAATATGAATCACAGTGTATGAGGAGTATGGAGAGGGAATGAAGTGGAAGGCTGGGTAAGGCCCAAATTATTCAAGAGTTTATATTTCAGGATAAGGAATTTAATTCTTTCTGTAAGTTTCATGGGACATCATCAGAGAATTCAGAACGGGAGAATGAGATGATCAGATCTGTTTTCTTTGAAGAGCTTTCTTATTGCTGAGTAGAGATTAGACTGGAATGGGGTAATAGTGATACAGAGGAATGACATTGAAAACTACCTTAATAGTCCATGTGAGAAGTGATGCTGGTTCAGGCAAGGATGGCATGATGGGATCAGTGAGAGACCTTGGACTGAGGGTACATTTCACAGACATAGATGATAGTATTTGCTGTGATGGATTACCTATGCAGTATGAGGAGAATTAAGAATGGTTTCTGAGTTCTTGGTGAGGGGAAGTGGAGAGAAGTACAGGAAGAATGGTAAGTCTAAGGAGAGATGAAATCAAGAGATTTAACTATGTTCACGCCAGAGACTCATCAGACATCCAAGTGGAGATGTTGGGAAGGAAATTGGATAAAGAGATGAGTCTGAAACTGCAGAGCATATTTGGGACTGGAGATGTTTGTAAAAGACTCATAGGCTTATAGATGGTTTTTAAAGACATGGGACTTATTGAGGTCTTCTAGGAAGACTGGGAACTGACAACACATATTAAAGACAAGAAGGAGAAAAGAAAACATTTAAAGGAGACTAAGGGACGCCTGGGTGGCTCAGTGGGTTAAGCCACTGCCATCGGCTCAGGTCATGATCTCAAGGTCCTGGGATCGAGTCCCATATCGGGCTCTCTGCTCAGCAGGGGCCTGCTTCCCTTCCTCTCCCTCTGCCTGCCTCTCTGCTTACTTGTGATCTCTCTCTGTCAAATAAATAAAATTCTTAAAAAAAATAAAAATAAATAAAGGAGACTAAGAAGCAGTAGCTATTATGTAAAAGAAAAATCAGGTAAGTGTGATATTCTGAAACCAAATGAAGAAAGTATTTCAAGATAGAGAGAATGACAGTGCCAGGTGCTGCTAAAAAATTCAGTTACCCAAACACAAAAGAACTGCACTGGGTTTAGTAATTTGGAAATCATAGTTGACTTTGACAGAAAGACATTTTATTGGAAGCATACATCAAAACCTCTTTGTAGAGTGTGAGAAAGATAATAAGAGGTGAGAATGTAAGGACAGTGGCTGTCACTGTGCAGATATTACTGTCAGTCATGCACTAATTAAACAATATTTGTTGAGTATATACTATGTTTCACATGTTGCATATGGCACACGCTCACTCTGTTGGGAGAGAACAACATCAAAATCATTATAGTACTCCAAAATAGTTAAAGCAAAATCTGTGAAAGAATCAGAGAAGTCTGAGACCCAGATTTACAGAGAAGGTGTTAGATGAGCTTATCTGGGAGTTGGGGTAGAAGTATGCTAATATAGAGGAAGAAGACCAGAAGTGAGGGCAACAGTTTGAGTAACCATGAAAGCATAAAATAGCATAGCCTGTTCTGGAAATGCCAAGAAATTCCACACAAGTGGACACAGAATAGGAGGTACAAGGTGGATGCAGTGATGAGGTCAAAGAAAAGCAATTTGGAGAAACTGGCCAGATTAGAATGAGTAAAGATCATACTCAAATATCCATTTCAGAGAGGTTATGTAGGATGGTAAGAGGAAAGGAACACTACTAGTAGCACAGAGTCCAGTTAGGAAGTTCTAGTAATAATTCAGAGATATGAAAAAACCCATAGAAATGTGTTGTGGATTATCCAGTCCCCAAGGTTGAAAAATTAAGCATATTTTCAATTGTTATGCCTGTGGTATTAATATATTTAATAACTGCAGTGCCTGTTAAGGCTAAAACAACTAAAAACCTTTTTACTCATTCCATGTCAAAATGTGGCTCAAAGTTAAAACTGTTTCCTAACTAAATAAAAATATGTGATCTGCATTAATTTCTGTTATAATTTAACAACACAGTGTTGACACACTTGCACCATCAAAAAGAGGAGGTTGTCTCTGTTGAATATCCACATTTTTACCACAAGTCAGGTGAGACAGTTAATTCCTAGAAACAATAATGTCATTAATAACAATGTAACAAAATGTAATAATTTTATTTAGATTTAGTAAAGGAAATGCATTAAAACACAGGTGCATTGATAAAATGATTTGTTTTTGAGAGGGGAGAATGAGGGCATGAGGTCAAAGTTTGATAACAAGCCTCAAAGCTCTACGTGTGGTCAGGGAATTAAAATTGAATTGAAGAAATTTCTCAGGATTTCTAGGAGTTGCCTGTGAAATTGAGAAAGGTAAGGAAATATAGAGAAATAAACAACAGCCAATATTCTCACAGGAGTATGGCTGTTCTAGAAGTTACCTGTGTTGTGACTGAGCTCCTCTGGTTGAGAAGATACTAAGCTGGTTTCTTCTTCTTCTTCTTCTTTTTTTTTTTTTTTACTAAGATGGTTTCTTAAACCATACTTAAACCATCTTGTTGCCTGGATAAAGGACATAGGAAAAAGTGATCCGTGATCCATCAAGGTCATGTTTTTTTCCGTCCTTCCCATGAGCAAGCTAGAGGTCCTGGAAAGCCATCTGGTATTTACTCTATTTCAGTGCTTCTAAGATGCATGCTGCTTTTAACAGCTCTGAAAACAGACCCATCTCATCATTAATGTTGTTGCAGTTATGAATTAGTTATTATGCCTGCTCAGGTGCAAACCTGATCATAAGTACCCATGTGGTAATCAATTAAATAGCTAAATTGATTTCTGTTTGTTGTTATGTTAATAAACAAATCTGGATAGTTGTGTCCTAGTCTTGACTCTGTTATTTGCTAGCTAGGTTACTTTGATTTACTTAACTAATCTGGCCTTCAACTTCCTGATCAGTAAAATTACAGCATGGGTTCCTCCTGCTCTAGTGGTCTAAGCGTTCTATGAAACACGTGGAAACAAATGTTGACATTATTTGAGGTGGAATACCAGGTGCCCACTTGGCACTAGGGGAGAGAGAAGAGAACTTGACTGGAGGCTGTGGTTTCCCAAGGAGATTGTTAAAAAATGTCCAGGCTGAGAAAGACTACATACTAAAAGCATGGTAGCTAACCCTCAAAATTGAAATAACAAAATAGTTTTTCATCACTGACGTCTAAATATCAGCATGATGCAGACCTCTGTGTATCCTTCCCCCTAACTGTTTTCTTTCTGAAAACTGAAGCTCGGGCTTGATCACATCCCTCCCTTATTTACACATTTCTGATTGTGCTTCATGCTTCTAAAATCTGGATTCCTTCACATGGTGTCCACAATCTATTAAAATTTCTCTGTCCCAAGCTACTGTGTCACATTTACCCCCCACATAGCCTGTAAGCCCACAGTACAGCCTTCCTGGTGCTCCCCAAGTACAGCAGGCACTCGACTCTGTTGTGTCTTTGCACATTGTATCTCCTGTGGGATTGCCATCGTCTTCTCTAAATCACTCTCCCCAGGCCAACTGCATCAGCATTATCTGGGAATGTGTTAGAAATACAGATCCTCAGGCCCCATCTCAGATCTGCTGGATCAGAAACACCAGGAGTGGAGCCCAGAAGTCTGTATTTTAACAGGCCCTCTAGGTGATTCAGTATACACTCAAGTTTGAGAACTACTGGTCTAGAGCATTCTTTTATAACTCTCTTCTAGCAATTATTGGATTGAATTACAGGGACAGAATCTCCTTGAAAGCCAAGGACATTTCTTTGCCATCCCTCTGTTTTCGGGGCATAGTACACTATTTGGCCCATAGTTAAAGCTCAATAAATGGTTTCTGTGCCAACAAATCAGTTAATCAAATATATTGTTCTTGCCCTTGAGGTTTTCGAAATTTGTTTGCAGAAGAAAAAATATAACAATATAGATCAATGAGGGAATAATTTATTGCTATCTATAATAAAATGATAGATTCTGTAATAAATGCTAGACTGTCAATGGGCAAAAACTGGATTGGGATTTCAGATAAAAGGAAGGTTATTGGTGATTAGGTCACCTGGAGAAAGCTTTTCCACAGAGATGGAGAGTTGACAGCAGAGTAAAACTTTCGCAAAGATCAGGTTTGTGTTCCAGCTGGTTTGTGAGAAGTGGTTTACACTGGATCCAGACTATATAGATGGGACTCTATATGATAACAACAACAACGACAACAAAGATAACAGGATGTCTGGGGTGGTAGCAAGTTCTGCATTAAAACAATATACTAGGATTATCCCAAGAAGAGTATCGAACCATATAACTAAAGGTTGACTGAACAGGAACTTGGCATAACAGATAGGAAAGCCATAGATAATCTATGCAACTTTCAGTTTACAAGCAAAATAATTTTTGTTTACAAGCATTAGTTTCTGTATAAACCCAAAGAAAGACGTAGCTTATCTTTTTAGCAGAGTGGCTCATTGTTCATTATTCTACAGTTGCATTTACTAAAAATATTTTAGAAATATTAGTTAATATGCTTTACTCAACTCTAAGAAGTGATAGACCTCATAAACAGATTATTTAAAGGAAGAGGCCCATTTGTCTTTGGAAAAAGGCAGGGAGAAAAGAAAAGATTGGAACATGTGTTTCTGCCCAGATAAGAGTAAAATATGGGGGGATTTCCTGTCTTTAAAAATGTATTTTCTCTATCTCTCTACATATGTACATGTCCCAGGACTGTTATAAAATGGTGCATTGTGTGTGTGTGCAAGTGATACCTTATTGGGCTGTTTGGCGGTTCATTAAAATATATTTTTGGTTTGGTGACTACACTAGCTATGCACTATAAGTAAAATTATTTCTCATATAAACATATAAAAATAGTTGCACAGTCATTTATTTGGCCATTATGTAGAGAATGTCCACTTTGTTTATCCTGAAGTTGACCTTGAAAGATCTGCCCTCAATTTTGGATACTTCCATTAGAATACCAAAGAAATGTTCGTTTTCCTTCATCAGCACCTGACATGGTAGCATTTGCATCCTCTTTTCTGCGCAAGTAATAGGAATTTTATAAACTAGGATTACTTTACAGAAAGTAAATGTAAAATGTTTACAGGTAGTAAACATTTTGCTATCAGATTTACCCAAGAACAAGAAACAAAGTTTTGTTTTTTGTTTTTGTTTTTGTTTTTTAAAGAAATAGAATGTCCTTTTGTGACTACGCTGGAATATTGCATGCAGGATTATGCTTTTTCTGCTAGGGGAGTTAGCCATGTGGAACTGAAACCATTAGCCAGTTCTTCAGTGGATAAATACTATTGTCTGGGAAACAAATCAAAAAATGTACTCACTCTAGTTAGAGATTAAAGGAAGAGGAACAACATGGGTAGTTATATTCATCAAAAATTGGTAGGACTGTTTTATTTATTGATTGATTGATTTGACAGACAGAGATCACAAGTAGGCAGAGAGGCAGGCAGAGAGAGAGGAGGAAGCTGACTCCCTGCTGAGCAGAGAGCCCCATGCACGACTCGATCCCAGGACCCTGAGATCATGACCTGAGCCAAAGGCAGAGGCTTAACCCACTGAGCCACCCAGGCACCCTGGACTATTTTATTTTAAAATTTAAACCCAAATATCCAGCTTTTGTGACTTCAACCATCATATACTGTTTGTAAGATGACAGAAGGAAAACTACAGTTGGACTTAAACATCTCTCTCATTCTTTTGTAAAGTGGAAATTAGAGGATTCCAGAATCAGCTTTAGCCCCAGTTTTCTGCACCTTGAGTGTTGGTTTTTCATTTCCATTGTCATGGGACCGTATATAAATCAATGAAGATATTTTATAGTATAAATCCATGAAGTGTAAATATATGAAGATATTATTCTGTAATATGTTGCAAAATTCTGCCTGTTATTATGGCTGAGTTGAGGGTGGCACTAAAGAGGTAAGATTCAGTCAATTAAGGAAAAGCAAATAAAATTTGGACTAGCAAAGCAATTTTTGAAATTGTATGGGGCTTGATCTCAGAATAAATAAAACTGGTTAAGACCCAAGTTTAACTAAGTTCTAATACAGGAAAAGTAGTAGCCATTGAAAAATAATTACTTTAAAGCATGTTTTTTTTTTTCTCCCTTTATCTGATGAATATGACTGGTTAAATTTTTGGTGTTATCAGTGTAATTTGGGTGTCTTTTTAAAGAATTCACCTTAGCTCTCACTTAAACCAAAAATATTTTAAGCAATGTGTAAAAGTTTGTATTGGAAAAATTAAAAACAAAGTAATTAGGCAGAGAGACAGAAGTATCAAAAAGTAATAAGAAAATAACACTCTCCTACCTATTGGGTTAGGTGTCCTGTGTATTCTGTAATTTCCCCTTCTTTTGGCCCTTAACTCAAAATTGTATAATTGCTTCTGATTTGTCGAGATCAACCACTAGACTACAAAGACTAGTATTGCATGAGGTCAAGATTATTGTCCATTTTATTCACCTCTCTATCCCTAGCATATTCACAATGCCTGGCACAAACTAAGCACTCCAAAAATGCCTAAAAGAATATAAAAATAACAGACATTTTTGTGAAGACTGCTTATTCATGTGACAGCAGACAAATCAATTTTTCTATTTTTTTTTGAATTTTTGAATCATAAAATGACTCTCTCCAGCCTTATTATTCTGTGATTTGATAATTTCCGCAATCACATTTTCTTTAATAAATTTTACATGACATTAGCTATTTTTATACCAGATATTACCTTGCTCTAATTTCTTTTTCACCCTAGGAAGTAAAAGTATCAAGTGAATTTCCCATTTCCATAAGTTATTGATACACATCACTGTGAGGTATCTCCATGATTAACTTTCACACCATGTATTCAACAAGGGTTCAGTGAAGGGATCATGTATCATACTCTCCTGTCTATATAGATGTTTGGATAAAGAAGAGATACATACCACAGGATGATAGTGGGTGCATAAAGTCTCTAAATGCAAAAATTTATAGCTGCCAATTTTCCTGAAGCAAACTGAGTTTAGAGAGAGGGGAGCCCACAAGCCAAGCAGAAGAGACATGGACTGAATCAAATAACATGAAACTTTAGCTGACAAGTAACCACCACTTTTTTAGAATATGAAAATGATATTGGTTCATTTTGAAAATTTTTTGAGGAATATAGAAGAGTATATAAAAGAAATAAATCTCTCCTTTAATGTTACTTTCCAGGGAAAATCACTTTTAACATTCTAATACACTTCCATGTTAAAACTTTTTCTAATAGTCTTTCTTCTGTTATATGCATATGGATTTAAAACCTCCATTTTTTATGAAAATGAAATGATACATGCTGTTTAATGACGTGCTTAATTTACAACATGCAGTCTAGTCTAACATACTCCTTGTATTCTAAAAAAAAAAAACCCTCATGTTATCAAAAACTGTCATAAAATAGCTATCAATGGAGGAAAGAGGTCAGAGTAAAGAGTTTCAGACTATCAATATAAAGATATATTTCCTCTACGTGATTGTAAAACCTACAACAGAGATAAAAATCTGACCTTTCAATGTATCTTGGTTTGGCTTCAAGGCAATAGCCTTCCTTCCTCTCCCTGTTATTCCATGTCTCATTAAACCTATTTTCCTGTGAAAGCCATAATTTTATTACATTTATCCACTATCTTGAGGACAAGACACTCTCATTTTTGCCTTTTTAGTGTTTGCTCTTGTGTTGCTTCTATCCTGGTATTTGTTCTTGCTCTGATTTCTATAGGATTGTAAACTGTGGCAATCCAAGTTTTATAAATCTTTTTTTTCTAAATAATTTGCTGTATTCTAGCCATGAGAATTTAGAACATTTTCATTGTAAGCGAAATTCCTGCAGCACAAATATCCTTCTTTACTTGTAAATTTCTTTGTTTTAAATGGTTAAATAGCATTTTATCGTATTTGTGCCAATAATTATTGAAACAGTCCTACTTTGTTGGACATAAAAGTTGTTTCCAACTTTTTGCAATTTGGAAAATACAGAGCCAGGATCACTGAAGGGTTAAGAATCAAAAAAAAAAAAATTAGAAAACATTGGTTATCATCTTGTTGGCTCCTGGTGAGTTACTATTTCCTTGTTTCTGATCACAGTTCATCCCTCATGGTTTTAGTACATGAACTATTTTTTTTAAATTGGGGATGAGGGAAGAGTGTCTGTTTTTCCTCCAAGGCAAATCATATGAACATTGAGTGTCATCTGGATTAGGTATTATTTATAGTGTTATGGGGCATCAAACCTGGTCAGTATTATTTCTGGAATTCAAAGGAGTTTTGGACATCCTCCCTTCTCAGGATGCTATTGCTCAGTTTGTACCTACTATTACTGCTTTTGTGGATTTGTCATCACCTCCTGTGATGGTTCATTTTATCTGTCAATTTGACTGGACCAGGGAATACCCAGATATTTGGTAAAGTCTTTTTCTGGGTATGTCTGTGTGGGTGTTTCTGGATGAGATTAACACTTAAATAGGAAGACCTGCTAAAGCCGATTATGCTCCCTAATATGGGTGGGCCTCATCCCACAATTTGAAGATCCCAGTAGAATAAAAAGACTAACCCTCTGCAGAGCATGGGAGAACTAGTTGTGCGTGAGTGCAGTCAAACTGGGACATTGAACTGGGGCATTGACTTTTTCTTGCCTTTGAACTTGAGTTGACACATCAGCTCTTACTGAATCTTGAGCCTGCCAGCCTTCTTTCTGACTGGAACTACACCATTGGCCCTCCTGGGTCTCTAGCTTGCTGACTCACCCTGCAGATCATGGGACTTGTCAGACTCTTTGATCGCATGAGCCAATTCCATAGAGTAAATCTCTTTTTATCCTATTGGTTATGTTTCTCAGAAGAGCCCTGAGTAGTAAACTCTCTATTGCCTTGGAGACCTCTGAAGCCACGGGCATAAGCTCCACTCCTGGTGATACTATCTCTTCTGCTAATCTTTAATGATCACGTTAATAGTTATTTAGGTCACTTATAAATTACTTTGTTCATAACACTTTCCAGTCACTCCAAAAAGGAACATAGTATCAAAGTGGAAGGTATTTAAATCAAGCAATACCTCAACAAAAACATTCCTCTTAAACCCATCATCAGTGTCCCCAAATGGGACATGTACCATTATAGTATTAGTTCCAGTTGATTTTCCTGCCTTCTCAAGGATCCTTGCAGAACTGGGGAAAGATGCCTTCTCTCTTGCCTAAACAGCTCCATTGTGGTGTAAAGCTAGATTCACGATTTGGCTTAAAAGGAAAGGACTCAGCTTTGCCTAGGTCCCAAAGAAATAGTTTCCTCTCTTCCGTGACATTTTTACTTGCCTTTTGATAGCATTGCTCAAGCAGAAGCTGTGGAGTGAAGAGTTGGAAGAGGAAATGCCCCGAATATAAGAAGCTATGGTAAACAGTACAGATATGCAGAGAAACTGCTGAGGTTCAATGCAGCAAAATCTAACTATAGAGACCCTAATACAATTTGGAGTCTCTTGCTCTCTCAGACAGGGGGTGGAAACAGTCCTGCTAGACAGGAAGAGGGATAACTCACTGGATGGAAATGCAGATATAAACACCGTAGACTCCAAAGCTGAAAAAGATCCTCAATGATTCTCTATGTAAACACCTTCACCTGTGGGTAAGGAAACCAAAGCACAGAGAGGTCAAGAGACACCCTTAACCCCTAGTGTTGCATCTTAAAAATCCCATTCAAGTCTGTTTTAATAACCTGCTGCTAAAAATAAGGGAATTCATTCATTTTAAACTTCTACCTTAAAAATCAGCATTTACCCTTGTCCTGATTATACTCTGGAGTTGAGTTCATTAAAGACCATGGAACTATGGTTATAGATAAAGGTTAATTTTCTCTCTGTCCATCTTGTAACATCTTTTTAACTCTAAGACAAGAATTTTCAAATTATTTAGAAAATATTGTTAAAATTGACATGTTATAGAAAATGTCACTTAAGAATTACAAAATATATTTTTTTACACTCTCCTTTATTGATTATAGTGTTTTTCAGGTAGGAAATTCTTGGTTAGATCTATTAGACAGCATTAAGTATGTATTCATCATTAAATTAAGATTTTACTATAGGGTATTTGGTGTTTCTAGCCTTTGGAAAGTGAGCATTTAATCACATCTGAAATTTGCAACATAAAATTTTGAAAGCCTTCAATTATTAACATTATTTAAAAGGAAAAAAAGCCACTTTGCCACAGATCTTATATTTTTCTCTCATGGATTGAGTCGGGTACAGAGTATTCATTGTGGTGAAACTTAAACAGAGTCTACCTACTTCCATGAAAATACTATTTAGTGAGTTTCTGCTTTGACACTGAACTGACCTTGTAACTAATGTTGTTCACTATCCTTTCATTATATGCTGGATTATAAAATATAACTTATTGGCAGCATAAAGGTACAAAGTCCTGAAATGCAATTTATAACCATGAAAAAGGACTGAGCTTTGAGTGACAGTTAAATTTGAATAGATGGGTCAGTATTATGAAACATGAATAATGAAGCATTTTAAATAAAGTTGCTGGTTAAATCATTAATTATGATTGTTTTTAGAAGAAAGTTTGCATCTATCATGTAGCCAATAAGATTTGTATAAATGCAAATGTTTGTATTGTATGAAATAATTAAAATGAAAACCAGTTTTCCACATTCATTCTTACATTTTTTTAATTTAAATCCCTTGAAGTGTCACAAATAGGCTTATTAATTTGGAGCGATATATGTTACAATTGTGTTTAAGCTATTAATATAACTTCTTTGAGAGTGATTCTGTTTAAATGTTGGGTTTTCATTATCTAATAATAGTTACCATTTATTCAGTGCTTATTGTGTGCAAGTACACTGCACTGAGACCTTGCATATATTTTCTCATTTAATCTTAAAAGTCTCACCTCAGATCGTCCTGGTTACAGTTTGAATGGAATCCCTCTAAATTGAACCAGATAGACAATTTTGGTTGTTATGATCAGAGGTGAACACTACCAGCCTGCATGGATGAGTGGATAAGGACTGGACTCCTTGAGATGCAGGAACAGTCTGTTCCTCTCAGCAGCCGTGGATATATAATGGGTGAAAACCCAATTTGTAGTTAAATGCACCCAGAACCTCAATCCATTTTGCAGATAAACACAAAGTGGGTTTTGTATGTGCATGTATGCCTTTTTTCTTTTTTTCTTTCTTTTTTTTTTTTTGTGGAGGGAGAAGAAACACAGCTTTAATAGTTGCTGATTTTTTCAGGAATGAAGTAACAATGTTCAGAACTTTACTTAGAGCTGTTTCCTATGTCAGAAGACCTGTAGAGTGGTGCCCCTTTTGGTATTTGAGTTTCCCATACAAGTCATCAGTTGTGTGTTCAGTTGACAGTGAAAATGTGCACATGAAGGGGGACTCTACCCCTAGGTACAAGTGTCTAAGCTCTTTAATAAAGTCTTCTAGTGTGGCTATGCAAACACTTACACATACAAAAGCATTCAAAAATTAAATAAGTATTGTATTTTGTCATTAAGTGAAATGGTATTATCATTATTAAGTAAAATTATTTCATTCCTCCCTTACATGATAGTTAGAGCACTCTACAAGGTTATGTGATTGATTCATTCCATTTCAGAACAGTAAATGTGGTGTTACAAAATACTTGTCCTTAAAAGGAGGATGTTTGGTCTTATACAGCTTGGAGCAATAGATCTGACCCCTATGTGCTTTTAGTATTAGAGAACACAGCTATGTGTCTCTGGCTTCCAGTCCACGCTGTTACTTAACTGGGTATTTGGTGATGAGCAAGTTGCATTACCTCTGGGTTTTAGTTTTCTTCCTTTATAAGAGGAGGCTATGAATAGTATATCACAAGGCTACTGTGGATGTAATAAAGCACCAAAGACAATCACAGCAAATAAAGTAATCAACAAATATTACTTGTCAGTAGTATATTGTATTACCTCCAGAACAATCAAAAGGGTATTTTTCACATCAAAGAGTATGTAGTATAAAAATCATGCCTAAATTAATAGGCATGCAGTAGGCCAATGAGAGGATAAACATTGTGAATTTCTCCTCCCTTTTTGCTAAATAGGTTTCTGGTTTTGCCTCCTCAGTTGCATACCCTAACCCACACCTGAGTTCTGAGGAGGCTCCTGCCATGGCCAGTTCTGTTATAATTGCCCTGCAATGATGAAACTCCCAAATAATAGAAGGCTATGGCTGTCAGCTTACTCCCTTCTTTGTGCCAGTAATGTAAGTGACACTCAAACCTGTGGTTTTGTCATAAAGTTTAATGTAGATGAGCAGGCACCAGGACAAAAAAGTAATGGTTTTACAAGATTGAGCACTGTGAGAAAATGATTCAGGCAGGTCAACTAGTTGAGTTTCTCTTAACCATTTACTGGGATCTAGAAACAGGTTTTTCCACTTTGCCGTGTTGAGATATATATATCTATATATATAGATATATATATCAGGGCCTTTTATAATATATATCTAAGCCTATCTAAGTCAGGAACAGTAGTTGCTTGAGAAATATTTTGGAAAATTATGTTTATTCTGTTAAAGCACAACTACTCATTAGCAGTGTGTTTTATTTTTTAAGCAAACTATGAACATTAGTCATGAGAGTCACTTCAGAGTGTAGAGTGTAGTGATTAATCATTAGAACTTCAGAAATATTGTTGTTTTATAGAGCTTCAGAATATAATTGAAATGTCATCAGAAGGAATGACAGACATATTGGCAAAAGAGCCACTCATGTGCTTTGGTTTTCAGCTAGTATATAGAATCATCATGAGAAGGAAGACTCCTTTCTTAGTAAAAATCACATAATGGTAGATTAACTCCTTATATTTAATCTCTTCCTTCATTCCACTTTATACCCACATTTATTCAAGTGCTAATGAGTGTAGGGCAACTACAAAGCACTTCATTTCTGCATTATAATTATACTATCTGCCACTGATCATTTCTCATTTGTTATTAAATACACACATATCAAATAATGGTTTTCAAAGTGTACTATACATTGGCAGAATAGTGATTGTTAATCATTTGAATACTGTCAAGGAAATTATAGGACATATCCAGTAAGATGAGTCTTATGCAATATTGTCTCAAAACAACAGTGCTACCATGGAGTTGTGGTACCAAGTTCAAAAGTAATCACAAAAATTAACATAAATGGAGTTTAGTTGGGCTAAAGATAGTTTCTCTATATGTTCCATGACTTTGAGATCAATTTGCACTGGGTGATAAAGCACTTTGTAAGTTATCAGTTATAAGTTATATGCTTAAAAAAACAATTTTCCCTAAGATATTATAAGACATTTACATTTCATTTTTTTCACTTATTTATTTTCAGCATAACAGTATCATTATTTTTTCACCACACTCAGTGCTCCATGCAATCCGTGCCCTCTCTAATACCCACCACCTGGTACCCCGACCTCCCACCCCCCCGCCACTTCAAACCCCTCAGATTGTTTTTCAGAGTCCATAGTCTCTCATGATTTACATTTCTGATCAAAATTGAAGATTCAGCCTTATAAATCTGATAATAACTAGCTTCTCATTAAAAAATAAGCAGTTGCTTAATGCAGAGGGAGATTTATATAAGTCAAAACCAATTTTTATTTCAATGAATGCTCTTCCACTCCATTTGAATTTTTTTTTCTTTCTTTAGAGAGGTGAATTGGGACACCTGGGTGGCTCAGTCAGTTAAGCATCTGACTCTTGATTTTGCTTGGGTCATAATCTCAGGGTCTTGAGATCAAGCCCTGCATCAGGCCCCACACTCAGTGCAAAGTCTGCTTGGGATTCTCTCTACCCCTCCCTCTGCCTCTCCTCCCACTCACATGCTTGAGCTCTCTGTCTAAAATAATAATTAAAAAAACACGTAAAATATTTAAAAAAAATAAAACAAGAGAAAGGTGAGTCATGTATGAAGCACTGAGTGTGGTGCAAAAATAATGAATACTGTTATGCTGAAAATAAATAAAAAATAAATTTAAAAAAAAAGGTGAGTCATGTTTCATATCAATTCTTCTTTTTTTGAGATTTTACTTATTTATTTGACACACCGAGAGAAAGAATGCAAGCAAGGGAAGCAGCAGTCAGAGGGAAAAAAAGAAGCAGGCTCCCTGCTTGAGCCTGATGTGGGACTCGATCCCAGGACCCTAAAATCATGACCTGAGCTAAAGGTAGACATATAACTGACTGAGCCACTCAGACACCCCCATATCAATTTTTCTTGAACCAGACTGCTTATTTAAGTAAATATGGGTGAAGAATGTGTATAAATTCTAACTTTTTGATGTGTTACATTTCATAGGTAACCTATTTATTACTTAAAAATACTGGGGCCTGGGTGGCTCAGTTGGTTAAGTGGCTGCCTTTAGTTCAGGTCATGATCCCAGGGTCCTGGGATTGAGCCCAACATCAGGCTCATTGTTTGGTGGGGAACCTGCTTCTCCCTCTCTCTCTGCCTCCCTGCCTGCTGCTCCCCCTGCTTCTGCTGCTCTCTTTCACTATCTCTCTGTGTCAAATAAATAAATAAAGTCTTTAATTTTTTTTAAAAAAGGAAAGAAACTTTGATTTAAAAAATATTAAAGATATAATATTTATTTATTCTAACATAAACTAAACCATGTTATACAATAGAATTTAAATATACAAATCATGGAAAAAGACCAAGTGTCCATTGACTAATGAGTGGATAAAAAGGATATGGTATGTGTGTGTATATATACAAATGGAATAAAATAGAATATTACTCAGCCATAAAATAAATGAAATCTTGCCATTTGCAAGAACATGCATAGAGCTAGAGAGTATTATGTTAAGTGAAATAAGGCAGTCAGAGAAAGATAAATACCTTTTGATTTCACTCATATGTGAAATTTAAGAAACAAACAAACAAAAGCAAAGGGGGAAAAAAGAAAGAGAGAGAGAAGAAGAAACCAAGAAACAGACCCTTAAGTATAGAGAACAAACTGATGGTTGTGGGAGGGGAGGTGGGTGGGAGGATGTGAAACAGGTGATGGGGATCACTTGTGATGACCACAGGGTGTAGCAGGGAAGTATTGAATCACTATATTCTACACCTGAAACTAATATTACACTGTATGTTAGTCAACTGGAATGTAAATAAAAATTAAAAAAAATAAATAAATACAAGTTTTTTAAATAATCCTTTTTATTTTTTATTAACATATAATGTATAATCGGCCCCAGGGGTACAGGACTGTGAATCTTCACGTTTACACACTTCACAGCACTCACCATAGCACACACCCTCCCCAATATCTATAACCCCACCACCCTCTCCCTACCTCCCTCCCCCCAGCAACCCTCAGTTTGTTTTGTGAGATTAAGAGACTCTTATGGTTTGTCTCCCTCCCGATCCCATCTTGTTTCATTTATTCTTCTCCTACCCCCCAAACCCCCCATGTTGCCTTTCAACTTCCTCATATCAGGGATATGATAGTTGTCTTTCTCTGATTGACTTATTTCACTAAGCATAATACCCTCTACTTCCAGCCACATTGTTGCAAATGGCAGGATCTCATTTCTTTTGATGGCTGCATAGTATTCCATTGTATATATATACACCACTTCTTCGTTATCCATTCATCTGCAGATGGACATCCACGTTCTTACCATAGTTTGGCTATTGTGAACATTGTTGCTATAAACATTTGGGTGCACGTGCCCCTTCAGATCACTACATTTCTATCTTTAGGGTAAATAGCCAGGAGTGCAATTACTGGGTTATAGGGTAGCTCTATTTTCAATGTTTTGAGGAACCTCCACACTGTTTTCCAGAGTGGTTGCACCAGCTTGCATTCCCACCAACAGTGTAGGAGGATTCCCCTTTCTCTGCATCCTCGCCAGCATCTGTCATTTCTTGACTAGTTACTTTTAAGCCATTCTGACTGGTGTGAGGTGGTATCTCATTGTGGTTTTGATTTGTATTTCCCTGATGCCAAGTGATGTGGAACACTTTTTCATGTGTCTGTTGGCCATCTGGAGGTCTTCTTTACAGAAATGTCTGTTCCTGTCCTCTGCCCATTTCTTGATTGGATTATTTGTTCTTTGGGTGTTGAGTTTGCTAAGTTCTTTATAGATTTTGGATACTAGCCCTTTATCTGATATGTCATTTGCAAATACCTTCTCCCATTCTGTCAGTTGTCTTTTGGTTTTGTTTACTGTTTCCTTTTGCTGTGCAAAAGCTTTTGATCTTGATGAAGTCCCAATAGCTCATTTTTGCCCTTGCTTCCCTTGCCTTTGGTGATGTGTCGAAGAAAAAGTTGCTGTGACTGAGGTCTTAAGAGGTTGCTGCCTGTGTTCTCCTCAAGGATTTAGATGGATTCCTTTCTCACATTGAGGTCTTTCATCCATTTTGAGTCTATCTTTGTGTGTGGTGTAAAGAAATGGTCCAGGGGCACCTGGGTGGCTCAGTGGGTTAAAGCCTCTGCCTTCAGCTCAGGTCATGATCTTAGGGTCCTGGATCGAGCCCCGCATCGGGCTCTCTGCTCAGCAGGGAGCCTGCTTCCTTCTCTCTCTCTGCCTGCCTCTCTGCCTACTTGTGATCTCTGTCAAATAAATAAATTAATTAAAAAAAAAGAAATGGTCCAAATTCATTTTTCTGAATGTGGCTGTCCAATTTTCCCAGCACCATTTGTTGAAGAGACCATTTTTTTTTCCATTGGACATTCTTTCCTGCTTTGTCAAAGATTAGTTGACCTTGGAGTTGAGGGTCTATTTCTGGGCTCTCTATTCTGTTCCATTAATTTATGTGTCTGTTTTTGTGCCAGTTCCATACTGTCTCGATGATGACAGCTTTGTAATAGAACTTGAAGTCCGGAATTGTGATTCCACCAACTTTGGCTTTCTTTTTCAATATTCCTCTGGCTTTTTGAGATCTTTTCTGGTTCCATATAAATTTTAGGATTATTTGTTCCATTTCTTTGAAAAAAATGACAGTATTTTGATAGGGATTGCATCAAATGTGTAGATTGATTCAAGTAGCATAGATATTTTCACAATATTTGTTCTTCCAGTCCATGAGCATGGAACATTTTTCCATCACTTTATGTCTTCCTCAATTTCTTTCATGAGTACTTTATAGTTTTCTGAGTATAGATTCCTTGCCTCTTTGGTTAGGTTTATTCCTAGATATATTATGGTTTTGGGTGTAATTGTAAATTGGATTAACTCCTTAATTTCTCTTTCTTCTGTCTTCTTGTTGGTGTAGAGAAATGCAACTGATTTCTGTGCATTGATTTTATATCCTGACACTTTACTGAATTCCTGTACAAGTTCTAGCAGATTAGCAGATTTGGAGTGGAGTCTTTTGTATTTTCCACATATAGTACCAAATCATCTGTAAAGAGTGATAGTTTGACTTCTTCTTTGCTAATTCAGATGCCTTTAATTTCTTTTTGTTGTCTGATCACTGAGGTTAGGACTTCTATTACTATGTTGAATAGCAGTGGTGATAATGGACATCCCTGCCATGTTCCTGACCTTAGTGGGAAAGTTCTCAGTTTTTCTCCATTGAGGATGATATTTGTGGTGGGTTTTTCATAGGTGGCTTTGATGATATTGAGGTATGTGCCCTCTATCCCTACACTTTGAAGAGTTTTGATCAGGAAAGTATGCTGTACTTTGTCAAATGCTTTTCCAGTATCTCTTGAGAGTATCATATGGTTCCTTTTCTTTCTTTTATTAATGTATTATATCACATTTATTGATTTGCAGATGTTGAACCAACCTTGCAGTCCTGGAATAAATCCCACTTGGTTGTGGTGATTAATTCTTTTAATGTTCTGTTGGAACATATTGGCTAGTATTTTGGGGAGAATTTTCACATCTATGTTCATCAAGGATATTGGTCTGTAATTCTCTTTTTTGATGGAATCCTTGTCTGGTTTTGGAATCAATGTAATGCTGGCCTCATAAAATGAGTTTGGAAGTTTTTCTTCCATTTCTTTTTTTTTTTTTTTTTTTGGAACAGTTTCAGGAGAATAGGAATTAATTCTTTAAATGTTTGGTGGAATTCCCCTGGGAATCTGGCCCTGGGCTCTTGTCTGTTTGGAGATTTTTGATGACTGCTTCAATCCCCTTACTGGTTGTGGGTCTGTTCAGGTTTTCTATTTCTTCCTGGTTCAGTTGTGGTAGTTTATATTTCTCTAGGAATGCATTCATTTCTCCCAGATTGTCAAATTTGCTGGTGTAGTGTTGCTCATAGTATGTTCTGATAATTGTTTGTATTTCTTTGGTGTTGATTGTGATCTCTCCTCTTTCATTCGTGATTTTCTTAATTTGGGTCCTTTCTCTTTTCTTTTTAATAAGTCTGGCCAGGAGTTTATCAATCTTATTAATTCTTTCAGAGAACCAACTCCTAGTTTTTTTGATTGTTCTATTGTGGGGTTTTTTTGTTTGTTTGTTTGTTTGTTTGTTTTTATTTCATCGATTTCTTCTCTGATCTTTACTATTTCTCTTCTCCTGCTGGGCTTATGGTTTCTTTCTTGTTCTTTCTCCAGCTCCTTTAGGTGTAGGGTTAGGTTGTGTATTTGAGACCTTTCTTGTTTCTTGAGAAAGGCTTGTATCGCTATGTATTTTCCTCTCAAGACTGCCTTTGCTGTGTCCCACAGGTTTTTAACCATTGTGTTGTCATTATCATTTGTTTCCATGAATATTTTTCAATTCATCTTTAATTTCCTGGTTGACTCATTCATTCTTTAGAATGATGCTCTTTAGTCTCCACACATTTGGGTTCTCTCCAAATTTCCTCTTGTGACTGAGTTCTAGCTTCAGAGCACTGTGGTCTGAAAATATGCAAGGAATGATCCCAATCTTTTGATACCAGTTGAGACCTGATTTAGGACCCAGGATGTGATCTATTCTGGAGAATGTTCCATGTGCACTAGAGAAGAATGTGTATTCTGTTGCTTTGGGATGGAATGTTCTGAATATATCTGTGATGTCCATCTGGTCCAGTGTGTCATTTAAGGCCTTTATTTCCTTGTTGATCTTTTGCTTGGATGATCTCTCCATTTCAGTGAGGGGAGTATTAATGTCCCCTACTATTATTGTATTATTGTCGATGTGTTTCTTTGATTTTGTTGTCAATTAGTTTATATAGTTGACTGCTCCCATGTTAGGGGCATAGATATTTAGAATTGTTAGATCTTCTTGTTGGACAGAACTTTTGAGTATGATATAGTGTCCTTCCTCATCTCTTATTATAGTCTGTGGCTTAAAATCTAATTGATCTGATATAAGAATTGCCACCCCAGGTTTCTTCTGAAGTCCATTAGCATGGTAAATTGTTTTCCACCCCCTCACTTTAAATATGGAGTTGTCTTTGGGTCTAAAATGAGTTTCTTGTAGACAGCATATTGATGGGTTTTGTTTTTTTTATCCATTCTGATACCTGTGTCTATTGATTGGGGCATTTAGCCCATTTACATTCAGGGTAACTATTGAGAGATATGAATTTAGTGCTATTTTATTGCCTGTAAGGTGACTATTACTGTATATTGTCTCTGTTCCTTTCTGACCTACTACTTTTAGGCTCTTTCTTTGCTTAGAGGACCCCTTTCAATATTTCCTGTAAAGATGGTTTGGTGTTTACAAATTCTTTCAGTTTTTCTTTGTCCTGGAAGCTTTTTATCTCTCCTTCTATTTTCAGTGATAGCCCAGCTGGATATAGTATTGGCTGCATAGTTTTCTTGTTTAGTGCTCTAAATATATTATTCCAGTTCTTTCTGTCCTGCCAGGTCTCTGTGGATAAGTCTGCTGTCAATCTAATATGTTTACCATTGTATGTTACAAACTTCTTGTCCCAGGCTGCTTTTAGGATTTTCCTTTGTCACTAAGACTTGAAAATTTTACTATTGAATGATGGGGTGTGGACCTATTCTTATTGATTTTGAGGGGGATTCTTTGTACCTCCTGGATTCTGATGCTTATTCCCTTTGCCATATTAGGGAAATTCTCTACAATAATTCTCTCCAATATACCTTCTGCTCCCCTCTCTCTTTCTTCTTCTTCTGGAATCCCAATTATTCTAATGTTGCTTTGTCTTAATGGTGTCACTTATCTTGAATTCTCCCCTCATTGTCCAGTTGTTGTTTGTCTCTCCTTTGCTCAGCTTATTTATTCTCTGTCATTTGGTTTTCTATATCACTAATTCTCTCTTCTGCCTCATTTATCCTAGCAGTAAGAGCCTCCAATTTGGTTGTACCTCATTAATAGCTTTTTAAAATTTCAACTTGGTTAGATTTTAGTTCTTTTATTTCTCCAGAAAGGGCTTGTGTTTCTCCAGACAAGTTTTCTCTAATATCTTCCATGACTTTTTTGAGCCTGGCTAGCACCTTGAGAATCATCATTCTGAACTCTAGGTCTGACATATTACCAATGTCCATATTGATTAGATCCCTAGCCTTTGGTACTGCTTCTTGTTCTTTTTTTTTAATATAGTGAGTTTTTCTGCCTTGTGGTTTTATCCAGATAAGAGTATATGAAGGAGGAAATAAAATATGAAAAGGGTGGCAAAGACACCAGGAAAATGTGCTTTAACCAAATCATAAGAGACCCCAAATCGTGGGGGGAAGGAAAGAGGTAAAAAGAAGTTCAGAAAAAAAAATTAAAAAAAGAAAAATATATAAAAATATATACATATATTAACATACATATACATACATACAAATATACATATACATATACATATAGACTGGTGAATAGAACAGGGTCAGCCACTTAGTTCTGGGAGTATTTTGATCTCTTAGAAGAAACTACCTCCCAAAAATTTAAAGAATGAAAAACATGTAAACACAATGAGGGTATGGAATATGACTATAAAAATTAAAAAAATTTTAATTTATAAAAAAGGAGTTGATAAGATAAGTTGGTTGGGAGAATAAAGAAAAAGACAGTGGAGAGAACTTGCTCAGGCTGGAGACTAGAATAAAGCCCTTTGCTATATTCAGGGAGTATTTTGATCTATTAGAGGTTTTATCCCAAAATATTTTAGAAGAAAAAACCCTATGTGTATACAAAAAATGAAGTTAGATACAATGAAGGAATAAATATGACTATAATGATGAAGGTTCAAAAAAGATTTTTTATGAAAATTATTGCTAAAATAAAAGTTTAAAAAACACTAAAAGAGGAAAGGGTAAAAGTTAAAAAAATTAGCAGAAGAAAAAAATAAAATTAAAAAAAATAATTAACTTTGCAAGACTAAAGAATCATGGGGAGAAAGCCATGAATTCCATGCTTTGCTTTCTCCTTCTCTGGAATTCCCCTGTTCTCCTTGGTAATGAACTTGGTCTTGGCTGGATTTCTTGTTGATCTTCTGGTGGAGGGGCCTGTTGTAGTGATTCTCAGGTGTCTTTGACTAAGGTGGAATTGCACCGCCCTTACCAGGGGCCAGGCTAAGAATCCTCTCAGGTTCACTTTCCATAGCTTTTGTTCACTGAACGCTTTCCATAGAGTTCTGAAGGACAAGAATGAAAATGGCGGCCTCCCAATCTCCATCCTGGAGGAGCTGAGAGCTCAGGGCCCTACTTCTCAGTGCTCCCTCAGAGAGAAGCACTCAATCACTCCTGTCTCCCTGGCCTCTGGCTGCACTCCGAGTTCACCCAGCCTGTGACCAAGTGTCTCTGTTTTCGGCACATAGCCCCTCCTGAAGTCTCCAAACCCCGCAGGTCCCTGTGCTCTTCCAGGGGTGCCTTGCTGGATCTTGTAGAATCCCTGATCACAGAGCAGTGGCCTGTGCCATGGATCACAATTTAAGGTAACCCTAATCTGAGAGCTCACTCCACAGCTCCGTCTCTGTAGCCAGTTTCTCTGGTCTAGTACCTGTGATCTCTGCAACACTCAGACACCCCCAATCCTTCTGTGAATCCACGGGACCCGAGGCCACACTGTCCCCACGTGGGCTTCACCCTGGCTTAGCCTCTAAAGTGATGACTCTTAGTGGAGCAGACTTTTCAAAGTTCTGATTTTATGCTCTGTTGGCCGCTTGCCAGGAGCTGGCCCCTCCCCCCCTTTCCTGTGGTCTATCTTCCCGTGGCTTTGGATTCACTTCTCTGCTGGTCCTACCTTTCAGAAAGTGGCCGATTTTGTTTCTAGAATTGCTGCTCTTCTTCTCTTTGACCTCCTGTTGGATTTGTAGGTGTTCACAATGGTTTGATAAGCTATCGAGCTGATCTCCTGCTACCTGATGTCGTCTCAGCCTGCTACTTCTCCACCATCTTGACTCCTCCCCCAAGTTGTTTTTTTTTTTTTTTAAACATTCATGTACATTTCAAGGCACTGGGATGACTCAGTCAGTTGAGCATCCAACTCTTGGTTTCAGTTGGGGTTATGATCTCATAGGTTATGGGATAGAGCCCCAAGTCAGGCTTTGCACTCAGTGTTTGCTTGAAGATTCTCTCCTTTTCCCTCTGCCCTCCCCCCACAACCACTCGCATATGCTCTCTCTCTAAAATAAATAAATAAATATTTGCTTAAAAAGTATGTGTACATTTACATGTATGGTTTTTAACAGTGAGTACATTTAAATTTTTCTTGTATGCCCTCCATCCATCTGGTTTTTGAATGCAGTAGGAAGAGTATATGAAATTAGTATAAATTTAACTTTGATAAAGAGAAACAAAATCATCCCATTATTCTACTCACTATGTGCCAATAACATGTTATGTTATCATTTGAAATATTACACTAAATATATCAATATTGTATGAAAGCAATATAATCAATGATTATTATATCTGGAAAAGCATTAATTCCTGTAAAACTAGGGATGAAAGTTCAGCTTATTAAAAAGAACTTTAAATTTATAATTCAGTATGGATATAATCTTATAATAAATATTTTTAACAAGAGGAAAATTGAAAATGTGCAGAAAAAAGTAATTCAATAAATATTAAGTTTCACAGTTCATGAAAAGTTCTGGGAACCAATTGCAAGGGGAGAAAGCTGTAACAATAGCAATGATGAAGAGGAGAACAAGAATAATGGGGATCGGGGATTTAGGGTGCATTTTGGTCCTTCCCTGTGCTAAGCTTGTTGCGTGCCTTTCCCATTTCAGAGGTTTGCAAGAATCCTCAGACAAATCTTTTCAACCTAAAATTTAGAAAGTTTAAGTCATTTTCCCAGTGTCACATAGCCACTGAGTATTTAAACTTAAATTTGCATGGCAGCTGGCCTAACATCAATCTGGTCTGTTAGTCAGTACTTCCTCTGCAATATAAAATTCAAAATCTAGGTGAAAAGAAGGAGGAAAAAACCAAAGACAATGTTATATAACAGAATATGACAAAATATTAAAGTATATAAATTCGTAGATATTCTATCTCTATATCTTTGCTACAGAAAAGAGTCTGATACAAGCATTTTACAGGGTACCTGGAGAAAATGTGTTCTTTACATTATCTCTAGTCATGTATCTTGTGTGGGTGTTTGATAACTCTGGCAACCAAGCATCGACTGACAGGAGAGTTAGAGTTACAGAAAACTTAATCTTTACCTCAAGAAACTTCAAAAATAAAGGTGAATAGATGCATCGGAACATGGAATTTTTTCCATGTCAAGTCCTGCTAAAGCAATTGATGCCATGGCTGATGGGTTATATTGTTCTAGGCAAAAGGAGCACAGTGAAGGGAGACATAAACTGAAAAACAGAGCTCTTGGGAACGGATAATAGCAGGAGGGAAGCAAAGACCAGTCCAAGCTCCCAATAGGTGGGAGTTAAACAATACAGAAGGGCCAAAGCCTTTGAAGGATGCAAAAGAGTCAAAGAAACAAACAACAATAACAGCAAACTTTAGTCAGGAAAGTAGAGGTCAAGAAAAACCCTCCAAAGAAAATATGAAAAACACTTTAATAAGTGAATTGACAGATATCGAAATATATATATATACCATGATGTTTCCTCATTGCAGCAAAAGAAACTGGGGTGATTTATGTTTTAAAAAAGCATAATTCTAAAAAGCAATTATAGAGGAAGTAG